>NC_133807.1:13715684-14039184 GCF_043250625.1 Sebastes fasciatus
GGAGTAACATTAAGTTAACGTAACGACTCGATAATGCTACGTTACGACTCGAGCAACAAATCTGTGTTGAAATGGGCAGGACAAGAGCTAGTTAACGTTAGCTGTCAGCTCCGTGCAGGACTGTGCTGCTTACTGGCTGCTAACAGCTAATTTAAACTAGCTCTCGTCCTGTCGATTTCAACACGGGAGGTGCCATTGATTTACATTACGATGCGTTCAGGCTCTATTCAGTATAAAGTAGGTAAATTCTAACGCTATCATGATGAGTTCAAATGCAATCTTGTAAAATGTAGTTTTTGGCAAGAAACTTGAATGAATCCAGTTCTTTGAGGGGGATGTTTTCACAGCAATATAAAATAGATAATGGAGAGGGAATTAACTTTCTAACAAAAAGCAGTATGCAAACAGTAATAAAGGAGTGGATGTTGAAGTGTATGGGATTTATTGTTTCACTTTTGTTTTTTTAACGTGCTATCGAATCGGTATCGAGAATCGAGGAATTTCACTGGTATTGGTATCGACTACTACATTTCTGGTATCGTGATGTCCCTAGAGAGCAGTAATCATCAATGTAATAGTTGTAGGTGCAAACAGCACTGAAAAAAAGAACAAGAAAACCTTCAGTCAAAGAGTTGTACCTGCACTTTAGCCAGTTTCTCAGCCTGCTCCAGCCTCTGGCGCTCGCTCTCTGAATGTTTGAGCTGCAGCTCCTGGACCTGGCCTTCGGCCTTCTTCCTGCGATGCTCCGAATCTCCCTTACCCTGCATCAGCGTTTGCATCTCGATGGCTAGCTCGTTCCTCTCCGACTCCAGGGCCTGCTTGGCTTTCTCCATGGACACTTTGTTCTGCAGGAAAGGACGAGCATTAATGGTTTCTGTAGCCAAAAAAACTAAATTAAGGAGAAATATAAGTAGCTTGATCTAGGGCTCTGAAAATGATATACCCTCTTAGCCTGCTCCAGCTGCTCATTGAGTTCATCGAAGGTCTGGCCGTGTTTCTGTCTCATCTCACCCATCTGGTGTTCGTGAAGTTTGGCCTCGTCATCCAGACACTTTTTGAGGTGTGCCACCTCTGTCTCACGCTTGGACCTGAGATGGGAGAGCAGAGGTTAACCTCCTTGTTTCAGCATGTACAACGGACTCAAACCTCTGCCCATTACATTAACTTTAACTGTTGTTGCGGCCTCTAGACCGGTATCTCTACCTGAGTTCTTGCTGAGCGGCGGTGGAGTCCAGAGTGTCCTCTAGCTCAGTCTTGAGGGCCTCTAGCTCTTCTCCCAGGTCCCTGCGGTTTTTCTCTGCCTTGGTGCGGGCCGCCCTCTCCAGCTCCAAATCCTCCTGCAGTTCAGAGAGCTGAGCCTCCAGCTCACGGATCTTCTTCTGGGCCAGGTTCTTCTGCGCTGCCTCCTCCTCGATCCTTCAAGGAGGAATAGGTCGGCAAAATAATGAGTAAACAATAACCTGCAATACTACCACTGACTGATGAACTGAGTTGAGTATAGTCCCATACATACCTAACCAGAGCTGCCTGGAGCTCTTCCTCCTTCTTGGCTAGTTGGGCACGGAGCTCAGCAATCTGGGCCTGCAGCTCAGCAATCTGGTCGTGTATCTCATGGAAGTCGCCATCTAGCTTGCGTCGGTTCTTTTCCAGCTCCTGGCGCGCCTTCTCCTCCCGGCGCAGGCGGTCTGACAGAAAAAAAGAACAAATATGAGATTACAAGGAGGGAAAAAAAGATGCTGAAAGTTGGAAACTGTAATGACACCTTGTCCTGTTTAGGACCAATGGGATCTATAATGGCTATCATGTAAGTGTGCTCTTCCTACCCTCCAGGTCTGTGATCATGGCCTCATGTTTGGTCTTTAGTTTCTGCAGGCTCTTGGATTTTTCCTCCTCCTCCGTCAGGTTGCCGGTGTACTCGGAGATCCTCTCCTCCAACAACTTCTTCTCCTGTATTCACAAAAAAAGAGTCAACAATAAGTATCCCCAGAGATGAGGCTATTTCATTTGTTACATTTGTCCTTTTCAAAGCAAATTAGCAGAAAGGGTTAAATCGAGCCCAGTAGTATTTACCAGCTCTATCTTATGCTGCGTCCACACCAAACGCAAAGCAAATTGTTTGACTGCCGATATCATTTGTGTTCATTCGCGTAACTCGTGCTACACGCGCCGGAGAGGAGGAGGGGTTTACCTCCATGTAGATACGAAATAACCACTATGCTGCTTTGTACATGTTGTGCAAGTCCCACATATGTTGGAAAAAACCAAACTCCCTGGTGTCTGGGTTCATAACATCATCTGGCAGCGCTCGGTCAATTTGCTATTGTAATGCTAATTTGTATTCACTGCATCTAGCAAGCCACGCGTCGGTTCAATTAATCTGGTTTACTACAGCGACATGAACCCAAAATAAACAGAATGTGCTGTGATTTAATTGCAATAAATGGATCACAAGTGTGCCGAAATAACTACATAATGATGTTGATTTGTAAAAAGTCTGAATTCATGCTTTGTCAGGTCTGTGCGCAAGACGACAAGCAAACAACTTTTAAAATGTTTGTTTTCCGAATGGAGTTTGGCTCGATCAGTGCCAGGCTATGCTAACATCGTAGCTGCTCCAACAACACTCAACATAATGTCATCTGGGCATAAATACTTCAGCGATGTTGTTGTTTGTACCATAGACAGTTATACACATACATTTATACACACAGATTTGTCCAGTCTCTGTGGGCACCCAGAGTCCTCCATTTCTGATTCAACAACCTCAGGATGTCAGTGATGACAGGATGAGAATCTCAAAGCCGATAGGCTTTTGCGACACAGCATCACGCAAATTTCTCGCATGCCGCTGTGTCGCATTGCCCGGCACAAACTCGCGTCTATTCACCTTTTTGCATTGACTTTGTATGTAGTCACACCACGCGAAAAGTTTGCTTCGCGTTTGATGTGAATGTCCCATTAGGTTTGTCAGTGCTCTTACACCGAAAAGAATAACGAGTACTCACTACTCCAATCGACCAATCTCAGTGTCCATCATCACAATGAGGATAGTTCTTTTCATTCTAACCTTGTTTAGTTTGTTGTTCTGGTCATCTAGAACCATGACATCATCCTCTATCTTCTTCATCTTGGCCTCCAAGGTGACCTTCTCAAGCTGAAGCTTCTGTCTGGCCCCTTCCTCCTCATCCAGCTGCTGCTCCAAGTCCTGTGAGCAGATAAATGACAGGAGGGTTGGCAAGGCAAATCAAACAGTTTGTATTTACATTAGCAGGTTTATAGAGTGAGTGAACATACTCCAATATTTTGCTGCATCTTCTTTCTCTCAGTCGAGAGCTGAGAGGCTCGCTCTTCCTCCTCCTCCACGCGGGCCTCCAGGTCGTGGAGGATCTCCTCAAGCTCCTGCTTCCTGGCAGCCAGACGGGCTCTCATCTCCTCGGCCTCGGCGCAGAGTTCAGTTTCCGCCTGAAGCTGCTCCTGCAGGGCCATCTTCTCAGCACCAAGCTGAAAGCATGCAAATAGAGGACTTAAATATGGCGCAGAGTTTAACTAAAAATCGCAAACAGCCCTTATGATATTCAAACAAAGCATCCTCCATCATCCATCAATGAATATTATATGGAAGCGTTGCGATGTTTCTTCTACATTTCATACCAATTTCTTGACGTGGAAAAGACAATGAACTCTTTTAAAGTTTACCTGATGCTGTTTTTCCTCCATCTCCTGGAGCTGCTGCTCAGCATACAAATGCTTCTCCTTCACCCTAACCAGCTCGTCATCCTTGGCCTGCATCTCCTCCTCCTGCCTGCTGACTTGCAGCAGAGGCTTCACCTGAGGAGAAAATGGTAGAAATAAGGGGAGTTAGAAAAGACAAAAAGGGGAAAAGGCTAGGTTGTGAAAAATACAGTAAATAAAATGTTGGCTAAGATATTGTAGGAGACTGAGGTGTACCTTGGTGAAGAGCCTCCACCACTGCCAGTTCCTGAGTTTAAGATAAGCGGCGCAGTTCCTTTGGATCACCTTCATTGCAGTCAGCTGCTGCTGTCTCTTGGCAAAAGCCCTACAAAGCAATATTAGACACAGACTTAGACAATCGCACTCTATATTACCATGCAGTTCAATGCAAAATAAAAGACTGAGATGCAGAAAAAGTCTTGTTCAAGTTTGAGTGTGTTGAGCGTATGGATGTCACGAGAACCGATACTTCAGTACCAAGTCAAAGCCAAAATTCTGAAAACATGACGGTACCAGGGAAGACAGAAAATGTGTAATCGAGAATCGCGGAATTTCACTGGTATTCGACTACTAAATTTCTGGGATTGTGACATCCCTAGTTGAGTGTGCTTAAATGTTGTCACTCAAATTCTGCTCTAAAGATTTTTTCCAGCAGCTACTAAACAGAATCCTGCTAACAACCAGAGTCATAGATCGTGTCGACGGTCTCATCTTACTTGCGGGCCACGTAGCCTCTGCACCAGGCCTGGAAACTGATGATGATGTCCGTGATCTTCATGTCCCTCTCCTCCTCCAGGTGAGCCAGGACTCCTGCTCTGAAGAAAACTTTACTCTGGCCAATCCGGTACAGGTTGGGGTCCAGCTCCAGGCTTTTGATCTGAGAGGACGGGAGATGAACTGATCAAATCACGCTTCAGAGGGATTTGCTATTGTGGAGCTTAGCTTAGAAGTTTTAGATCTCCTTACCATGAGCACACAGGCCTGCTTTCCATCCATGAAACCCTTGGGTATGGAATTGGGAGTGAGGATTTCATACCTTGGAGAGGGCAGATGATAGGATTTAAAAAATGTTCTTACACATAACCTGCCAGAAAACAAGACATACTGGGAATTATTATTCTGTTACCTCTGTCTGAACTCCTGGAAGACAATGCGGTTGGGGAAGCCCTGTCTGCAGATACGGATCCCCTCCAGCACACCATTGCACCTCAGCTGGTCCAGAACCAGGTGGGGGTCCAGTTTACCAGCCTGAGAAAGGGGAACATTTGCTGATTAGCGGTGTGGCAACAACAGAGAGAACAGCTCTATTCTACACAGCGGCTTATAGTCATTTTCAAACCAAAAACTTCCAGGAAATATTGAACGAGAGGAACTAAACTCAAGAACTAAACCAGGAACTAAAAGTCAATTTTGCACACTCCTGTTTGTGTTTCCACTGCATCTAACGCTCTGATGGATTTAAGAATGATGGCAGGGTTTGAAACTAGACTTGTTAGATGCCAGACCAGTACTTCTCGGGTACCTTTTTCTCGTGATTGGGGATGATGCAACGAACAAAGTTGGGGTTTGTGTTCCTCAGAGTGGCCATGAGCTTGGACAGCTGCTCTTTGTACAGCTGGCCCACTGTGCGGAACATGCCCTTGCGGGTCTTAAAGGCACCGGCCGCGTCGGACATAGACACCTTATCCAGACCCACGATGCGGTCGACTGAAAGAAGAAATAATAGAGACAAATAGAGAGAAGAGAGACATCATGTAAGAAGCCAGTGGATTTTAATTTAATCACTTTAATATTTCACCAGGCAAACTCAAACCAAATGCCCATTGTCCATTGACCATGACCATCGTCTCTCCACTTCCTCTTGGTAAACGCACACCAGGAGAGAGTCGAGGCGGTTCATAATACCAGGACCAGTGAAACACCACACAAACACCAAGTGAATGCTGAGGGAAATGGGAATCAGGCGTAGGATGACGAGAGAGGAGTCACAAAAAGCCAGTGAAGCGTGGAGAGATGACACACCATAACGAAAACCAAACTTAGTGCAGTGAATGAGGGGGCCGGTCAACTGTTGACACCGCCGGTTTGTAGCTCTCTGAGTGAACACTGTGTGATGATTCAACTACATATACATGTGTGTGTGTGTGTGTGTGTGTGTCAGGAAGGTGGCAAACTTTGGCAGTTGCAGTGGGCATGTATTTTTGTGGTGATTAAAAGAAAAACCAAACCAAACCCATGCAGTATATACCCATCGCTGCAGTACCCATGACCAACACCAGGAGGCCCCAAACAACACTATTACACAGAGGGAGAGAAGGAGAGTTCAATGATGTAGCAACAAGTGGGAAGATGACCAGAAGATTTTGTTACTGCACACATAGCTGGCTAAAGGGCGGGTCCATTATTATTATTTTTTTTAGGTAATTATATCATTCTGTAGCTTCGCAGAGGTGATCCTTGTGTATTAAAATCCAAACATTCAGATTTTGGTTCAAAGTATGTATGTTTTTGGCATCAAAATGCTATCCCACGTGACCTGACATAGCCTTCTGCATGATGACGCTGCTAAATATACAGTATATATACTAAGGATGTCAATCAATTAAAATATTTAATCGCAATTAATTGCATGATTGTCCAGTTAATTGTGATGAACAGCAAATTAATTGCACATTTTGTATCTGTTCAAAATGTACCATAAAGGGAGATTTGTCAAGTATTTAATACTCTTATCAACATGGGAGTGGGCAAAATATGCTG
Source organism: Sebastes fasciatus (assembly GCF_043250625.1). NCBI lineage: Eukaryota > Metazoa > Chordata > Actinopteri > Perciformes > Sebastidae > Sebastes > Sebastes fasciatus. The sequence goes on from NC_133807.1 coordinate 13,722,177, forward strand.
CTTTATGCAATTGTATGTATATAATTATTATTGGTAAAGCTGTGAAAATATTCTTAATATAGTGTACACTTAAAACAAATATTGATTTTTTTAGGTGGCTAAAAAAAAATTCTGCTGCTCCCTTCCACAGCCGCTTTACCTCGCCTTGCAGAAAATGGGAGTACACATACATCCCCACTTCAAATAATCCGAACTAACCCTTTCAGTTATTTCCAAATTGAGCACAGCTAACGTTGACTCATCTAGTGCTAGCATTCACATTATTCACAACTATATTGATTAGCTTTGATTAGCATACTGTGGTAACCTACGTCACTGCTTTTTGCTAACGGCTGAGTGGGCATTTCCATTTGGAAAAAACGGAACAGAAACATAGATGGACCCGCCCTTTAAAGACACCGAAACAATCTTAATCTATTCATAGTTTGAACTCAAATCACAAGTTTGAACATTTAGGAGAAATGGAAGGACGGCAGAGAGGATTCATGGTGGAAATAAGCATGTTTATACAGACAGCAGGAGTAAGGGGGGGGGGGAGGCTGAATAAATGAAAAAGAAACCTGGTCACCTGAGTCTGAGTGTAGAATAGGAAAACGCTGATAAAAATAGGCTCTCTGACAATTCTGTACCTCTGAGACCCAGTAGCAGAAAGAATGACATTGGACAAAATTGGGCCGTACAGAGGAAGAAATGGATGGAAACAACAAGTGGGATTTGAGAAAGGTAAAAAACAAAGGTCCACACACCAGACAATAAAAGAGAAAGAAAACACTATGAAATGCAAAACAGGAACCCAACATAAAATATATTTCCCACATTGAGCACCGCGCCCAGAGAGGCGGTGATTCCTGGGTTAGCGCGACAAGTTAACATCTGCCTCAACTCACCGTCCTTCCAGAGCTCAGAGACAAACTTGTCAGTGGACTGGTTGAGCAACGACGCCACGTTGTCATTCAAGGGGTCCATGTTCTTCATCAGCCACTCGTCGGCCTTGTAGTCCACCTGAGGAGGAACACAAGGCAGGAAGACTCACTCTTAGACCTCTGGGACATTATTGAACAGGTTGAGAACTGTTGAAAATGTATGATAAACTGTGCTAATGAGAATGCGTCATAATGAACTATTTACCTTTCCAGCATAATGGATGATACAGAAGTCTGCTTCATCCTTCAGTTTCTTGGGCTTAAAGAACTTGGGGTGAGTGCCCTGCTCCTGGAGCACCTTCTCCACAAAGCTCTTGTCTGTGGCTTTGGGAAACCAGCACTCCTCATCCAGCAGAGCGAGGATACCAGGGGGACTGGCCTGCATGCAGAAGGGAGAGTACAGATCTTAAGGCATGGAACAGAAAAGCCATGAAGTGATGAACACAGTGGAAGAACAAAGAAGTACAAAAACAGCGATATCCGATCGGAAATAAACAGGACTTAAAGGGCGGGTCCATCTGCGTACTGTTCTGTATTTTTCAAATGGAAACGCCCACTCAGCCGTTATCTAATCTAATCTAATCTACTCATGAAGCTAAACAATAAGGTTATGAATAATGTGAACGTGAGCACTAGCTGAGTCAAGTTAGCTGTGCTAAGTTTGGAAATGACTGACAGGGTTAGTTCTGATTTTTTGAAGTGGGGTTGTATGTAAACTCCTGCGTTCTGCGAGGTAAAACGGAGTCTGGTCAGTGATATAACAGTTTTAGTTCCTCGTAGAAAAGAGCAATCTGAAAACGAGGTAAAGCGGCTGTGGACAGGAGCAGCTGAAAAATATATTTTAGCCACCTTAACAAATAATCTATATCAGATTAAGTGTATGCTATATTTAGAATATTTCCGTCGCTTTACCTTGCCTTTAGACAGCCCTTTCCGACAGGGAACTGAAGCCGTTATATCGCTGACCAGACTACATTCACAAAAACAGTAATTTTAAGTCGCAGAACACGGGAGTTGCTGGTCTACCGCTGCATCGATCGTTTAGTTTGTTTGTGCCATTGTGTGACATCGGATCCAAACTAACATGGCATCCACACAGCAGTACATTGGTTAGCTTCCGCGCCGGTACTCCTGTCTGCTTCCCTAAACTGGGAGCATGCCGACCGCCATCAAAGTTATTGTGTGTAACGTTACTACACTGACTATAAAGATACTGTATATGTAGCAGCGTCATCATACAGAAACCTATGACAGGTCACGAGGGGAAAAGTTTTTAGAAGGGTTTGGGAAAATAGCATTTTGACTCTAAAACATACATACTTTGACCAAAACTTTTGGATTTCTATACATAAAGAACACCACTAGGAAACTTCAAAATGCAGGGTCACGTTAAGAAACGAAAGCTTGACAGGTGAGTAAGATTTCCAAACTCACAGGTTTCTCAATAAGCTCGATGCAGGGCTGCAGGTCCAGGCCGAAGTCGATGAAGCTCCACTCGATGCCCTCCCTCTGGTACTCCTCCTGCTCCAGGATGAACATGGTGTGGTTGAAGAGCTGCTGCAGCTTCTCGTTGGTGTAGTTGATACACAGCTGCTCAAATGAGTTCAGCTGGGGGACAAAGGAGGAAAAATGTTTAAGAACACTGTTGATCAACAGCACAAATAAAAACCTGGCTGTTATTTCTAATACATTATTCGTACATACAGATCAATTATGCTATAGACTACACTGTCAAGTCCGCCTCAATTATTTACCTCAAAGATCTCAAATCCAGCAATATCTAGGATGCCGATGAAGGAGGCTCCCTGCCTCTTGGTCTTGTCCAGGGCTTTGTTGATCCTCATGACGAGCCAGCGGAACATCCTCTCATATGTGGCCTTGGCCAGGGCCTCCACAGCGAACTCTGCTTGCTCCTGGGTCTGAGCCTTCTGGACGTAGTCTCTGCCCACCTTGATCCTGGGTGACAGGATGGCCCTGGTGAAGTCTGTGACATTCATGCCCATAAGGTGGCTCACCTTCTGGGCAGCTGTTGCAAGAGGAAACGGGAGGGAGAAAGTGAGCAACACAGGATATAACTGCAGGAACATATTGAGGTTATCTACAGTTGTGACTACTGTACAAGATGTTAGTAGCCAACTATTTCATGTCAAAGTCTGACTCACCAGTGTTGTCGGGCATGGAGGCCTGGTCTGTGTGGCGCTCCTTCTTGAAGGACATGTTCCCGAGCTGCAGTACAGAGGACACCACCTTCAACAAGCCTGCACATAAAAGAACAAACAGGAGCATAAACGTGGTTTTATGTCGCACTGACATTAGTAGGTAAATATAAGGAAAGTCCCACTCGAAGAGAAAAAGAAAAAAAAGTTTAATAAAAATTAAATTTGCTGTCTGCCTTACCGATCTGCTCTTCCTCTGGGATACTCATGATCTTAAAGGCCTCCAGGGTCTCATTGAACAGGTCCTTGTCCTGCTGCCCAGGAATTGTAACATTCCCGTTGGAAAGGAAACGGTAGTTGTTGTAATTTTCAAGGAGGAGCTCATCTGAGAGAAGAAGGATGGTAGGAAGTGAGTTAAATGGCAAAAGAGAAGTTGATACAGGAAGGACCTCTGTAAAGGCCTCAACACACCGGGGGCGTGACGAATAAATGACACGAAAATTCAAAACACTCGCCAAAGAATATTATATGTCTTGGGCTTTCATTGTGAAAGGTAAGAACGGAAGGAGTGGATCTGGTCTGCGCTGCCGTTATCAGGGTTAAAAGGTGTAATAAAGTTTGCCGTCCTGGTTCGGACTACGGAGCCTCTGTGTTGTTGTTTCATAAATGTAGGCGCAACTCAACCCGATTGGTTGATGCCTTTATTCGTGGTGCGAAAGCTCAGAAAATCAACCATTTGCATTGCCTTTTCAACATGTAATATTTGCGTTCTGTGTGAAAGTGCTGACAAAAACAACGAATAGAAAAAATATTTTGACGTGCAAATTAAAATCGCACAAAAACAACGCACCCAGTGTGTGAAGGCCTTAAGTCTTCAGTCTTTAAACAGAGAGTTATGTAGTATGTTGCTTACCGCGCAGTTTCTCTCCGGCCCCTGTGAGCAAGTAGTAGAAGAGGTGGAAGGTCCTCTCATCTTTGGCCTGGCGAATGGCACGGGATTTCTCCAACAAGTCTAGAGGTCAATCTGTCAAGGACAAGTTCTCTGATACTACCATGGCTACATCTACAAATCAGTTTGTATTCTCGTGAGACAACAGTCAAAATCCTGCTGTGATCCCAAAAAAAGGCATTAAACAGGACCCATTTTGGCAGTTCAGGAGCAGTGTTTCTGTGGGGGAGAGTAACTCCCTTTGGCGTGGCTTTTGGGCTTTGTAACTTTGCAGATCTTTTACATGCACAAAAAAAAACTATAAAACACACTAAAGTAAAGGGAAAAAGCACAAAAACATAATAGGTCCTCTTTAAACACAAGGCCGACAACAAGTACTACAGTGTCTTCAAATTCAAGGATACAAGTTTCAATATTGGCACCAACGATGTAACCATTGACATCAAAGTTGATCCTGATGAATTTTCCCTAGAGGAGGAAAAAACAATGAACATTTAAGACGAGCATGTGGAACCAGTCCAGCTGGAAAACAGGCAGTTAATAAGAAGTCTGAATCACGGGATGTAACACTAAGTCTTACAAATCGGGAAGAGTTGTCGTTTTTGACTGTCTTGGCATTTCCAAAGGCTTCTAGGATGGGGTTAGCCTGCAGCAGCTGCTTCTCCAGCTCCCCCTGATGGAAACGAAGAGAACAGCAAGGCAAAATATAAAGAACACCACCAATAAATCCAGACAGTTTTCAGCCATGGATTCAGATCTAACAAGACTGGTGCATTGTGAGAACCTCACATCATGATCTGTTCTTCATGTACTAGAATGTTACTTCATTCATGAAGAAACTGATTAGTTTGCTTCTTTTTAAACAAATATGCTGACATAGTGGTATGTGTTTATTTACCCATGATGTACTTACTTCTGAGGAGAGAGGAGGATATGGAGTGTACAAAACATTTAAACATTAAGTGATAAAAAGGAGGGATACCATATACACACACCAGCAACACACACATCGCACCCAAGCATTTTCCCCCACACATAACGTCAGGTTAGTGCCCAAATCTGCAAACACCCAGAGACCCTGTGATCAGTAACCCGTCACCTGTTACCCAGAGCAGAATAATCCAGTGAACCCCAAGCACAATACAAACAAACAGTCCTTTAAGCTTCAATATAAACTTTATATTTCTTCCTTCGAGCTGTACTGCCTTTGTTTTTTACTCATTTAGTTTCCCCAAAAATGGTTTGCTAAGCATTTGTGGTTTTCACATTTCACTTTTGGGGATCTATCTTGTCGAGAATCTTTATATACAGTCTATGGTCTTGCCACAGCTACCTCACTTTTCACACAAGGTTCCTTTTCCACCTATTTAGCTGATGATCACTATTATTTATCCAGCAAAAACATGGAATGACATCATCAGCCAAAACCCAAAGGCTACCACTGCACTCACTCAAAGGTAAAGTAAATATTGCATGTTGAGTTTAAAGAATTCAAAGCAATGATTGTACAGATGTTTTGTCAGAAGTCTGTGAGCCACCCGAGTGCCATTTATTCAGCTTTTCTGAGTGATAGTAGGGCTGGGCAATAATTCAATAAGATAATTTATTGTCTTTCAATGGAATCTTATATCGAGATATCGTGATACACAATTACGTCATCTAAATTGACAACTCAAATTTCTCAGAAAATCTGATCGTTTTGCTCTAAAGTTCTTAATTAAATGAGAAAATACCCAGTACTTTTCATTTCTCAAGTATTTACGTCACACAATGTTAGACAAAACCATGTTTTTTTTTTTTTTATTAAGACAATTTCTTTATTGAATTTACCAGAAAACATGCTATACTGTGATATATATCGTTATCGAGATATGAAATGACCTATATCGGGATAAAAGATTTTGGCCACATCGCCCAGCCCTAAGTAATAGTACAAGATCACTGACTGAAGGCCCTAGATTATTAATTAATTTCAAACTATACAGGACTATTGCTGACTCACTGAACCTCGTCATAAATAACAAACTGAAAACCAATCACTCAGGTGTATGTTGAACACACACACTGCCCAAGCAATTTTTTTATGCAAAAAGAGAAAAGCACAGTCAAATTTTGGACGCACAGTGTAGCAAAACATAGGATGAAAAATTCAACCAGACAAATATATAAATACATCTATCAGACCAAAAACTGCTGTGTTTTTTCAGCAAAGACCCCTCCCTCTTATCCTACTATTGTCTGGCTGAATTTTTCACAGGAACAAACACGGCTGCCACTGATCTGCGGACAAACTTCCTCCCTACTTCCTATTGGCTGGCAACACGTCACCTCTGCCTTCGATACAAAGTGACTCCCACGACAGTGCGCTCCAGCGAAGGGGAAAGAAAGGGAGGATTGGGGGGGAAGGGTGAGGGGGGGGTGAGGGTGGGGGGGGGTGGAGGAGGAGGAAGGTGATGACAGAAGCAGGTGGGGGAGGAAGAGTGGATGGAGGGAGAGAGTTAACTCACATGTGACAGGATCGAGCTGTTCTGTTGATGGGAAGAGAGAAATACAACAACCTCAAAAAAAGGGATGATAGATGTGGTTTTCATCAAAACCCCACCATGTTGCTTTCAGCAGCATCTATCATATAAAGCTGGCGGGCCAGATAACAGTAGTGCAGGCTTTCCAGACGAGTCTGACGTAATGCTTAGGTACACTGAGTTTTATTTCTGATGAGAAGACGCAGTAAAATCTGCAAAAAACAAATACATCATACATGAAGTAAGCCCTCTGGTCTACATAAAATGTCAGAAAAAGTCTGCACTACTGTTTCTCTGTGCCTGCAGGGTGATTATATTGATTGCCACCCATTTTCCTTTGATGGTAGCTCTTTTCTGTGGCAGCTGCACCACAGAAGAGTTTGTCTACTGCAGAAAATGAGCTGCTTGAATACAACAATGTGATGATGGATTAACAATCATGTACACAATCATGTGCGCGCACACACACACACACACACACACTGGTACACATCACAGTCACAATGGAAAAAGTGGTGTGCAAACAGGGATGGGAAAGTGTTGTTCCTGGAAGATGAAAGCACTGGAGGATTTAGGGATTGTGTCTCACCTGAAAATGAATCAAACAAAGAAGCAACAGCAGGGAGTGAACAGAGAGATGAAGGGGGTAAATTGAAATAGAAAAGGTGTGACTGGAGGGATGTAAAAAAGTAGGGATGTCTCGAGAACCAATACTTCGGTACCTAGCATAGACTGTATACAAGAAGTTGGCGCAGTCATCGTGACGTTTGTGGACTACGGTTTTGAAGCCTAGAGTTCCGCATTTTGGCTGTCGCCATCTTGGTTTTTGCAACCAGAAGTGACACATGTGGGAAGAGCCAAGTACAACCGAACGCTGTATTACACATTTTTAGGAGACCGAAATGTTACAATTAACTTTCATGAACCGAAAACACACTGTGAAAGGGTTAAAGTTGAAGACGAAAACACCTAGCTTGGACAACATTGTGGTAGCAACCTGTCAATCACAAGGTAGCCACGCCCTAAAGCATACCCTGCTTTATGATCCATTTGACTCTAAATGGGATCATAATTCACTAAATGAACATCATGCTGTATTGAAGAAGACTTGAAACTAGTGATTGAGACCATAAACTCATGTTTATAATGGTTACTGAGGTAATAAATCAAGTGAGAAGTAGGCTCATTTTCTCATAGACTTCTATACAATCAGACTTATTTTTGCAACCAGAGGAGTCGCCCCCTGCTGGCTGTTAGAAAGAATGCAAGTTTAAAGCACTTCAGCATTGGCTTCACTTTTCAGACCTCGGAGTTGCCCAATGGTACCAAGTTGATGCCAAAGTTCTGAAAACATGATGGTTACTCATTTTTCTACAGTACCGCAGGTATCGTTAGGGCTCGAGACTAAATGGCGTCCAGTGGTCCCGGGGATAATAGAAAATGTGTTTGGGACGTAGTAAAGTCACTATGGACGCGTCCAGGGGACGCACCCCATTTTTTCCCTGATAATGCTACATTGTGAACAACAAATCCGTGTTGAAATCTGCAGGACGAGAGCTAGTTACCATTAGCTGTTTTGCTCCGTGCAGGACTGTGCTGCTTACAGGCTGCTAACAGCTAACGTTAACTAACTCTCGTCCTGCCAATTTCAACACGGGAGGCGCCATTCATTATGATGTGTTCAGGCTCTCTTTAGTAAAGATGAGTATCGGGCAAGGCTAAATTCTAATGTTATCATGTGTTCAAATGTAATCTTGTAAAATGTAGTTTTTGGTGAGAAGGTTGAAAAACATCCAGTTGTTTGAAGGAGATGTTTTCACAGCAATATAAAATTGATAATAGAGAGGGAATTATGACCTGTTTAACTTCCTAAGAAAAAAACAGTGTGCAAACCGTAATAAAAGAGTGGATGTTGAAGTACATGGGATTTATTGTTTTACTTTTGTTTTTTACCGTGGTATCAAATTGGTATTGAGAATCATGGAATTTCACTGGTATTGGTATCGACTACTGACTTTCTGGTATCGTGACATCCCTAGTTAAGAGAGTAATGGGAGGAATGTTTGAGGGATGAACTGTGTGGATCAGAAGCAGGACTGACCTGGTCTTTCTTGGTCTTGTGAGAGGAGGCCACGTGAGCCAGATACTGGATGACCTTCTTGGTGTTCTCTGTCTTACCGGCACCAGACTCTCCTCTATGAGACAAACGGAGAGAAAACTATTTAGAAAAGGAGGGTCTAAAAGAAAAAAGAGTGACAGTCAAGAATTGATCACAATAATGTTAGCTCTACTCTAACGTGTTATGTGATGTCGTATGTGGAGATTTGTAACTCACGTGCAAAGAATGGACTGGTCTTCACGATCTGCAGAAAAGATGCAAATGTTGATTATGCAACCCCTGCAGAACAACTGTGCTGCATATTCTAAGTGAGCATATTTTATCACCACAGCGAATACAGTTTTGTAGTCTGTACAATAGCAAGTACATTGGCCACAGACAGGAAATCCATATCCGGCTTCCTGTGACTGCAAAGAGGTGCTGCTGGGTTTAAAACTAAACAAGCCAATTACCCTTCCCCTCCCAAAATGTGGTCTGAACACTTTACTAGTACCAAACATGGAGGGAAAAAAAAGAGTACAAATGGGACAGAGAGGAGTTGATTTTATGGGCGGTGTGCACATCAGAAAAACAGGCCTAAAAATGGAGCTGTATTGCCGAGCTAAGAGCGCATATAGGAAGTGGGACTACTATGCCCTGCCGGAAATAACAATTAGGTGCTTGTAATGTTGTAAAGTCACAAAACACTGCATATTTGGTAATGTGGCATGTGTAATACACTCAAAAAAGCAAGATGACATATGCCTAACACAGGAAATCTGCATTAGCAAAGTAAAAGGAGCAGTTAACAGGAAACGTTTCAAACATAATCACTCTAAACTATAGTCTAAAAAATTACATTGAGCAGTATCAGTCTCAAGAACAAACTTTTTGACATCATCTATATATTCTTCCAAATAATGTGACAAATGAGCTGTATAGGAGACACACATGCCTATTTTTTTTTTTAAAAAACAACCTCTCTTAGCTAGAATTGAGTGTGTCTGGTATTTTCAGAGGCCAGCGGAGTGAGTAAATCATGTGAAATGTTTGGCTAGCATCAAATCCAGATGGTTTGTTACACAGAACCATCTGAGAAGCCGTCATTGGAAACTGTTTGGAAAAGAGCAGGCACTTTCAAAAAATACTTGGCAGGTGATTGGATGAACCATCCGTCAATCAAACTCTTGCCGAAGCCAGTCAGGAGAAGAGCGAAAACATTTTTTTTACATCCGGAAAGGCCTTCAGTGCCGTTCTTTGCTCTTCTTTCGGTGTAGAAATATTCTCCAGTTCTGATATAACTGATGCTATAGCAGCATCTACGCTAACCTCTTCAGGAGCCGCCATTGTTGTCACACACACCTAAGCCACGCCTGTAGCTGCCAGTAGCTCCTCACAGGACACTGATTGGTCCATGCTCGGGCTTGCCAGACACAAACACATTGCTTGAAGCCTGACAAGATGGATTTTCGTGTGATATGTGATCCCTCGATTGTCGTCACTAGAATCCAGCTGCCGTGCAAGGTAAGCAATTGGTCCTCATCGTCTTCCATTTGAAGGCCCAAACTCAGAAGTTAATCCCATGCACCTTGTTAATTTTTTTAGAGCAGGTACTGACGCAAATAAACTATAAAACCTATATTACAGCATGTATGCATGCAACCTAGTCTCTTAGGAGCCTTACAGTTTATAGATCTCTACGGTACCACTCAGAACAGTAGCTTCGTTGACAATGCAATCTTAAACCCATATTACGAGCTTGGAGGGGCTGCTAAAATAACTGGCAACGGTTTGACTCAAAGCAAAAAAAAGCACATCATGTAGGCCAGCAGACTTTAAATTCCATGTCATTCTTTCCTTCTAATGTTCTCATGCAATACTCAACAGTTTGACAGCGGCTGGGGACGTCGACTTACCCTGCATCATGCTTCTGTAAGCTGTGTCAGTGATGGCGTAGATGTGAGGCGGCATTTCATGCCTCTTCTTGCCCTTGTACATGTCAACAATCTCCTCTGAGTAGATGGGCAGGAACTTGTAGGGGTTTATGACAACACAGAAGAGGCCAGAGTATGTCTGCAGGAAAGATGGAGTTGGCATTTTAAAAAAAGCTGCACTTGAATGTGGAATAAGAAGAAGAAGTGAAGGTACCAGAGGAAGAGGAGGGTTCTTGTGTTAAAGGGATATATCAAATTATTCTAGGGCAAATTCTAGAGACTGGACATGTGAAAATATCATTAAGGAGATTTGCATCTAACCAATCCGACAGCATCCAATCAAATTGCAGGAGAAAACCATGAAGAACTAACGTTACATTACTGAGTGCCAGTTACTCCGTTATTAAAATGGCACTACATTTGGTGAAGACTGCATTATGACTTGTTTAGGACTCGAAAGTCAAAGTTTAGGACTTGGGACTTGACTGTCTTGACTTGGGATTTGACTTGGGACTTGAGTGCAAAGACATGAGACTTACTTGTGACTTGCAAAACAATGACTTAGTCCCACCTCTGCTAATGTGCAAGAAGGGTTGTGCTTCCCCCAAAATTTGTTTCTCTATAAAAATCGAGAGGTTGTACTCGGCACTGATTGAATAACAAGGCCTTCCCATCCCCCATCAAGACGGAGCTGAAAGTTTCTCATGAACTCTAGCTTGTTACTCTTCTATATCATTATGTAATCTCTACCCCACCCTGCTGCAAGTTTAAACTGATGATTGGCAGAGGCATCATAAAACTACAGCTACTTGACCGGTTAGCCAAGTCATATCTCAGGTAGTAGAATTATCTTGTCTGCTTTGAACATTAAAGCCCTCCTCCAATCCTTTCTACAAACTCCACTAAATCTTTTTCTTTCTCCTCCTAGCATAACTTCACTTTTTTTTTTCCCCCCATGTGCTGCATTCCTGTGCTGCCCTCCCAACATCTCTATACCAGGCATCTCTCCCTCTGCTGTACACCCGCTCTCCCTTGAGAAACGGTCAATATAAAGACTACAGAGCCTGGAGGCGCTCTAACCAACCGTAGCCTGGATCCCTGGAGGGAGCAAAGGAGGGGACAACGGGCTGTGTTGACATGACCGGGGTCACACACCACAGAGTCAAAGAGACCAAATCCCTTCCAGCCCACCACATGGGGATAAATAACATTAATTATGGGGGAAGTAATAGCAGTTACAACACCATTTACATTCCATGTCCATCGCTGCAAAAACTAGACTGTGACGCCCCTCCCTCCTTCCCCAACTCTTTCTCCTCATACTCTGGACTACATTGTTCCCTGCAGTTTCCTGTTTACAAGATAAACTCCAAACATGGAGAGAGGGGAGCAAATAAGAAAGACAGAGGGGAAGAGAATGCTTGCATACCATGAGTATGTTGGCGGATTAAACACTGTCTTTGTGGTGACATAGTGCGTACAATGGGTTGTCTTAAACAATGGGGCTTAATGAGATAATTAGTAGATTGGACAGGGAGATAAATTGGTTTGGAGACCGGCCATGACGGATTGTTTTCTATAAACCAGTGGGGATTTCACAATAAAAAGGAAAATGCTTTGAACCAATGGGACCAAGTTACCCTGATAATTTGGTGGACAAACAGATTAAGGAAATAGTAGCAACACAATGCAGAGGAAAATGGTGGCAGTAAATGTACAATGTAAGTTTCAGTTTGTATACGAATAAACACTGCAGCTCCTCAAGACCAACATTTGAGGCTGTGGGCATGTTCATAATTGGCACAGATGTAACCTACAGTAGGTCTGGTCTGTTTAACAAAGTAATATTAATTGCACAATAACATTTTAGAGGAGTAATCCAGAACAACAAATGGTTAGAAATAGCATGATTATATTGTTGAATTTAATGAATTAAAGCAGTCCACAATTATCTGTCTCAAATGTAGCTTAAAGAGGATCCATTATGCTTTTGTTCATTTTCCCTTTCCTTTAGTGTGTTATATAGTTTTTTTGTGCATGTAAACGGTCTGCAAAGTTACAAAGAGCACGCCAAAGGGAGTTACTCTCCCCCACAGAAACGCTGCTCCTGAACTGCCTGAAACACCTTGCTTCAAGTTCTGCCTTTTCTTCCGTAACGCGGTAACACATTTGCATAATACACGCCTAGCGGCTAGTTTGCCACGCCCTCAAACAAAGCTAGTTAGAGCGGAGCTGCAGCGGAGTCCGAAGAGTTTGGTTCGGTTGACCAATCACAACAGTGGGCCAGCTGACCAATCAAAGCAGACTGGGCTTTTACAACTGAACATTTAGCCCACTTTGTAGAAAATACCAAGATATACTGTATATCGTGTGTCGCCATTCATTCTAAAAATACCAAAATAAGATTTTGGGTCCATATCGCCTAACCCTATCATGCATAGCTGTATTTTATTCTTAAAAACTCAACATAGGTCTAAATCTTAATTAAGACTCCAAAGAAACGTCTGCTACATTATACTTCAGCAAAATGAGGTACAATGTATGAATTAAGGCTTTGCATTTTGCGTCTGTGCCGGCTTAATACTCACATATATGAGACCAGAGTAGTATCTCTCCTTCAGGTTGTGCAGCACGGAGGCCTCGTTCAGGCAGGTGAGCTCGGCCATGTCCTCCACCTTGCTGAACTTGGGCGGGTTCATCTTCTGGATGTCGTCCTTGTTCACCTTGACCTTCTTCGCAGAGTCTGCCAGCTCCACCACGCACTCGTCGCCGCGCTCCTCCTTCACGGAGCCGGCCTCGAAGCCCAGGCGCTCCGAGGGCACCCATACTAGCTTCTTGGTGGCCCAGTCAGCCTGCGCCAGCGGGTTGTTGACCACATTGCGGTCCACGTACAGGAACTTGTCTGCGGCTGACATGGTAGCTGTTTCAGAAAAAGAGGAAGAAAGTGTTGGTGGTTAATGCTGAGAAAATCGTAGACAGAGATCAGAAACCCAGATTAATTCTGATTATCATTTAAATATTTGTTATTCATTATCAAACTAAAATCAATTATATATATATATGAATTGCTACATGTTTATAGGACCAGGTCTTTGCTACCCTTCTATCTTCATATGCAATCTCTAAGGAATGCAAAGGTCACCACTGGTGGGATGTACAGGAACAGGAAGAGTCTGCTCAAAGTTAGGTCGGGTCGACATAAAACATGTCAAACGAGGCTCCGTGTTACTTCTTGGCAAACTGCTGTGAACACTTAATCAAATTTCCAGCTGCTGGACCATATGGGTGACAGAGAAGAAGAAACATTTGCCTTCATCTCCCAGCAGAGGTGCCTCCAGCACCAACAAACTGTCTGTCTGCTGGTGGGAAGCCTGTGAGGGAGCACGCCTTTGCTGTGGTTCCGACTGGTTGGTCGAGTATCTGCTCAGAAGGGGGAGGAGAGGAGTTGACTGTGGGTGATCTTGGAGAGACAGTGTAAACATCTGCCTGACTTATGGCCGCATCAAGTTCCAGGGACTAAATCCAGTAACTAAATCTGGAAACAAAAGTCCCTTTTGTACATTCCTGTTTCTGTTTTTTCTGCTTTAGAGGAACCATCAAAGATAAAAGGATCAAAGGAGTAAGCAAGTTTTGTTTTGATAATTTTTTTTGCATACAACACCACAGAGGCATCATGTTCTTTGGAATTCACGGTTTCTAGCATTTTCAAAGTAGAGATGATTTGTTCAGTGTTTCTTGCTTATTTTTTCCAATTTAGTACATAACTGCATTGAAACGATTAAGTTTCGTTTGTCTTGGTCACACTTTTTCTTGGTAGCCTACCATCTCTTTATTTGGGGAGTCAAAGTTAACGCGATAAAAACACCTTAACGCAAATCCATGGGTACCAACCATACTAGCTTGTCGCGAAGGAGGCTAAATAACGCTCCAAACTTGCACTAAATTTTGGTGGGGAAAAACCGTCATGGCCATTTTTAAAGGGGTCTTTTGACCTTTGACCTCAAGTTATGTGAAGGATAATGGGTTCTATGGGTACCCACGACTCTCCCCTTTACAGACATGCCCACTTTATGATAATCACATGCAGTTTGGGGCAAGTCATAGTCAAGTCAACACACTGACAACTGTTGTTGCCTGTTGGGCTTGAGTTTGCCATGTTATGATTTGAGCATATCTTTTACGCTAAATGCAGTACCTGTGAGGGTTTCTGGACGATATTTGTGATTGTTTTGTGTTGTTAATTGAGTTCCAACAATAAATATATACATACATTTGCATAAAGCAAGCATATTTGCCCACTCCCATGTTGATAAGAGTATTAAATACTTGACAAATCTCCCTTTAAGGTACATTTTGAACAGATAAAAAGTGTGAATAATTTGCGATTACTTTGCGATAAACTATGGACAATCATGCAGTTAAATATTTTAATCGATTGATAGCCCTACTGTTTCCTTTTTTAGACTTTCATATTGATTGTATAGGTTTGTTTTAAGGTAAATAACACTAGAATAAATTCCTATCTCTTAATATTGATATTAGCCACAGTCAACGAGTAGCAGTGGAGGTTTGTGTTTGACCAGGTAGCAAACTTGCCAACAGGCTTCTATAACTGTTAAGAAACTCAACATGTAAAATAAACACATTAAATACACAACTTATGTAACAACTAAACTTGGATGACTTGTCTTCAAACTATTCGTTTCTCCATGTTGTGTTGCAAGGTGCAATGAGCAGATTGAGGCGGGAGGTTAATTGTCAAAATAGATAAAGTAAAAACCCATCAAATTTGCAATGAATCCAAAATAAATGGTAGACATTAAATGATCCTTGCACAGAAATTTCATATCAAATATCACTGCCAATTCTAAACAATATCTTGTATCGGCATATAGACGACAAGCTGTGTACAAACTGTTGTTGCTTTAACACACCTTTGGAAGCTCACACACATGTTGTTGACAGGGAGTGCTGCGGTTGTTTAACCCTTACAGAAAGTGACTAGACTAGTATTACCACTATGAGGAAAATGAGAACAGTGTGCTTGAACCAACCCGCCCAACTAAAGCAAGTGCAGAGACACTCCAGGCAATCCACTGAACATGATGTGCTTTCACTGACAACAAGGTCCAAGACTTTACCATTTCTATTATCATTCCCACACAGGAGGAGCCGTCTTTGCAGCAACACCAGCGTCGTTAGCCTCTCGGGACGTTCCCTCACCTCCAACGGGAGGTGTAGCTGTCCTATACAGGCTTGTGTGCATGTGTTCATGTGCTCATATGCAAACACTATGAAAATCACAGCAGAGGTCAGGTTCGGCCCAGTGTTACATTTATCATCAGGTCTGAAATAATATATTAGCTGGAAGTGTTTCATGCGCCTAAGATTATTTATTGCATTGCAATGTTGTCCGGTGGGACGAGGCTCTGGTGCCAAATTCTCATTTCTCTCATTCTCAACATCATAAAACACTGCTCAGAACAGTGCATAAAACACTTTTATTCAATGCAAGAATTATAGTTTAAAAAAAAGGATGTGCGCATATCAACAATGTGGGAGAAAACATTGCTCTTACAAGCCTTGCATCTCCCAAGCTTGATAATAGACTTTAATTTTAAACTAACTTTGTATTCCCTAAGCTTATTACAGCAGATCAACTTTGATGCAATTTCATAACTCAAACATAATCTCCCCAAAATTCCTAAATATATTTTGAGGAACTTGTGGCTAAGTTACTAGTTAGGTTACTATTTGTACTAATGGATACTTAAAACTGACCGACTGATCGTCGATGTTTTTATGATATTTGGGAGCTTAAAAAACCTGACACCGATACATCAGTTAGTTATTTCTTTTTGACATAAATACATAACAAACTTAAAATGCATACCTTCGGCCTCTTTTAAAAAGAAAAATGTAAACTGTGATTAAGATACAGACTAAGTTTTACAGTTGAAAAATCTAACTTTCAATGCTCTCTGTTGGACAAACTAATGACACCGTTTCTAATTGACCTCAAATAGGGCTGGGCAATATGACAATATATATCGTCAAGACGTTATAAAAATGTCTATAAAATATAGGCTAAGCCATTATTTTTATTTTTCTCTATAATTTCACTTAAAACTGTGACGTTCATTTTGCACTCAAGTTCTTAAAATGAGAAAATACTCAAGTATTTAATTTACACAGGAGTATAAAAAATAGGCTTTACCATGTGGTTATAACACATACACTATTTATTTATAGAATTACCAGAAAACATGCTATTTTGTGATATATATTGTCATCGAGATATAAAATGACCTATATCGTGATAGAAGATTTTGGCCATATTGCCCAGCCTTACCTCAAATCTAATTTGGCATTTCTGTACTACAATTTCTTGTTAATTGGCTGACACATACACAGATACCGATATATCTACAATAAGTTAATATCTGCAAATCTATAGGCATGACTGCCTATTTAACGCTCTACTTCTGATAACTGTTAAAAAATAATTGTCATCAACAATCAACAAAATTTCATCAACTATGCTCTTGACAAAATGCCAACTAACTACGCAGCATTCCTCATTTGTACTGAAAAAAGGTGACAGCCCCTTGAGAATCCTTAGAAAGAAGAGTAGAGGTCGTTGCGTTTAACAGGGTTATTATGTCGGCCCCGTCTGTTCCAGCACATTAACCCTGATCTGTGAGAAAGAAAGCAGAGGGAGAGCCATTCTTCTCATGACCCCTGCCTCCCTCCCTCCTCTATCAACGCTCTGTCAGGCTGCGCTACAGCTGACGTCCATCACTGCTAAACTCAACTCCTAACTCATCTCTCGTGTACCGACCCCATCCTGTAACAGAACGTGAGGCAAATTAGTCCTGTTTTACCTCTCAGCTGGCTATATGCTGCCTCCTCTGCCTTCAGCCACCCCACTCCCTCTCCAGCGTCCTAACACCCCCCCCTCTCCCACCCTTCTGTTTATCCAGTCTTTTCAGGGTCGCATTCCTCCCATACTCACCCTTTATCAGGGAGAGACAGTGAGCAACGGCATTCCACAAATTTCTGTCCTTTATGCCTCCCCTCTTACGTCTCTCTCAGACCTATTCTCTGGCTTTCCTTCCCGTTTCCTCCCCTTATTCCCATCACATCAGCGTCATGTGTGTCTTCAGGAGTTTCATCACTCAGAGGAGATCAGCATCACAGATCGAACAGACTCTCAGTCCCTTTGTGTATGTGTCAGAGTATGTTCCCATGCTCCTTTACAATATACTTGACCATTACATTTGTATCAGTTGGCCCCATGCAGAGTTGAATATGAGCCATTACTGACTGTAATCCCACTAGTTTTGTTGTTTGGCAAAAACAAGAAGAGAAATAGAACAGGCTGAACACGCCCAAAGCTCTGTTGTTGCTTTAGCTTGCTATGTTTTTCCACTATCCTCAAGGTGCAGGGAGACATGTTGGACGCCATGAAAACAGCATCTCAAACACTTCTTCTAACAAATACAGACACCATCTGTTGCTGCAGTCAAATGGCTCTTAAACTGGATTGCAGGTATTTTTCATCAATTAATCTGCCGATCATTTTCTAGATCAGTGGGTCTCAACCTTTTCGAGTCACGACCCCGCAGAATAATCAGGTTACCCCCCACTGAACCACTGTTCTAGTTTAATCGTTTAAAATGTCAGAAAACAGAAATTCTGTTTACTATCGAATAAAACAAAGAAAATTTGAAACCAGGGATTGTTTGGTATTTTTGCTTGAAAAATGACTCGCATGATTATCAATACAGTTGCCCATTATTATAACTAAGCATTTTAGCTCTAATTATTATAATTTAGCTCTGTTGATGTCTGCCTCAGTCCGACTCACATGCTTGCCACAGATAACTCCGTGACACACTTCAAACCACCTCCAGAGAGTAGCATGAGGACTAAAATTACCCCAACAGCTATTCTAGTTCGACAAGTGCTGCTCTATATTGAAAGTAGGAAAAAAGAGGAGGGTTAAAGAACTCCCGTCAGACAATTGTGGAGGCTGACAGTTATAGGAAGACACGGATGTTGACTTGACTTTGAGATAAAACCAACGCCCCCCTGTTCGGCTCAGGTTTTTGCTGCCGCCCTGCCAAGTCCTCCATAATCCTGTAAGAATCAAGGTTTCTCTGATTCCTTGTCACTTTGCAACACGCTCTGCTGTGAAAGAATTTACTATCTATTCTGTTGAGACCTATTTATGATGAGATTAACCGGTCTAGATAATCATAACAAGGATTACTCATTAATTGGATACATGGCAGTAGGTAGAAAACAGTCATCCCGAAACCAACACTTGGCAAAAAATCCATGAACTTTATGAGACTTGACTGAGATACCATTAAAGGATTATGTTCTCAAAATGCCCAAATGAAAAACAGAGTTAGCAGTGTCCTGTCAAAGCAGCAGCCTTCTTGAAAAAGGAAGAGGAACCATAAAATAAATAGCACAAGGAAGAGAACGGAGGCTGGTTTTAGAAACCAAGTTAGCTGTATCCTTATGGTTTTAGAAACCAGCCTCATCACAGAAACCAGAATGTGGTTACAAAGAAAAGGAAGTGATGCAGTGGCCAGGATTTTGGAGGAAGAGGTGGAAAGGAAAAGGGAAGAGCTACAGAGCGTCCTTTTCAGTCCCAGTTGTCCTGTTTAGAAAGCAGGTCAACTTTGGTCTTTATAAAACTGAGGCCATCCCTCCGTCAGTCAGACTCCCTCTCATTCCTTTCCACCTCAGCGACTCTCCCCGAGTTACTGTAAAAACCAGGAGTCGAGACAACCTCTACCAAAGCATGACCATGTACAGTCAAACCCTCCTGCTCCAGCTAAAGGGAACCTATAAACCAGCTGTGCTGCATCGACTGCCCCATTGACAGGAATATTAATAGAATGACCAAAAAGTCAATAACACTGTACTCCCACCAACTGCATCCCATCGCAACATCCCAGCCGGCGTGAGCAGAGCCAAGTCTGCTCATCCGCTGTCCTCCTCACGCTGTGGATGTTGTTTTGCACTGTTGTCTCCCTTGTCCGTTTGGCTTCAACTGTTTAGATTACTCTTTCCAACAAATGCTCTAATCTCTAGTTCAAGTGTCAGGTCCTCTTGGGTCTTGGCTTCATCCCCCTCACAGCCCAATGATCTACTGCCTGAGAGTTCGCTCTCTCTCATGAAAGTGAGAGTGGGTGCCAGACAGGGCCTGGAAAGGTACGGAGTCAGTCAAAATTCATTATGGGCTCACACGTCGGCACTCTCCCGCTCTCTCTCCCCTTCGCCCTCCTTCTGAAAGTGGAAGGGTGGGGCAAGGACAAGAAAGGGAAGGAAAAGAGGAAATGACAAACTGAGAAAACTATTTTGCCATTTGTGGAACTTGTTGTGTGCGAGTCTTTCGAGGAGGAGGGAAGGTGGCATTTTCTTGAGCGCACGCTGCGTGGCTTTGAGAAGCAAATTAAGCCCTTGATGGAAAATAACTGCACTGCTTGACAGATCTACATCACTTTCCACATTCCTGCCACAACCAGGATCCAATTTCACTTTGAACTGTAAGCTGGCCAATGCCATCTGCCATTTACAACTGGAGGCCCCTACGAGGTCTTATTAAAGCTCTCAGCACATCACCTACTGTACAGTGGTTCCCAACTTTTATCTGATGTAACCCCACCACAGCTCTGTCAGATGAACTCAAGTACCCATTCATCAACACCACCAGTCATTCTGGTTAGCTGCATGCTAACCTGAATATTAAATGAATATATTCACCAGAAGTATATGTATATGTATATGTCCCTTATAAATTAAAAAGAAAATACCTCGAATTTGTGAGGGAAATGTCTATTCTTAGATTTTTGGGTTGCTGGAAAAAATTCAATAAATAATTCCTGACAATGACTGATATATTTGACTTCAGGAAATCTCTCATACATGCTGAAAATCTAATATTTTTACCCTACCAATTTAGATATTTGTGTATGATTCAACTCAATTCATTATCATTGTTTTTTTTTGGCTGGTGAATGAAGCAAATCTAGCAGCCACCTGCATATTTTACCAGCATTTGGCTGGTAGCTGGTGCACGTCCAGGGGAAACACCCTTTTCCTGATAATAGAAACAACAAATCCCTGTTGAAATCAGCAGAAGGAGAGCTAGTTAGCTGTTAGCAGCAAGTAGGCAGCACAGTCCTGCACGGAGCTTTCACCTAACGTTAACGGAGGTTGCATTGATTTACATTATGATGCATTCAGGCTCTATTCATTGTAAACATGAGTATTAGGCAAAGGTAAATTATAACGTTATCATGATGTGTTCAAATGTAATCTTGTAAAATGTATTTTTTGATGAGAAACTTGAATAAATCCACTTGTTTGAAGGAGATGTTTTCACATTAATATAAAAAAAGATATTAGAGAGGGAATTATGAATTGTTTAACTTCCTAACACGAGCTCGAAGTGTTTAAGGTTTTGTTGTTGTTTTTTGCAGAAGCTTGGCGTTTCAACCATTTCTGCCTTACTTTAGCTATTTCAATAGTTTGTCCATTACTTTTAGCTTAATATTTAAATGGTTTTATCAATACTCATGGTTGAGAATCACTGACCTATACAACTGCTTCAAATGCACGTATCAATTCAAGTGCTTTGGGCTATGTATAAAGATTCTGAATAAATGTCTGTTTTACCTATTTCAACCAGTTGTCCAATAGAAGTCAGAAGGCAGACCCATTGTACACTTCTGTTAAATGACAGGGAGGACAGATAATTGGAAATAGGGTGTCGGTCTGATAAACGCATCATTTTCAGGGTCATAGAATACATTCTGCATCTGTCATTAAAACCTGCTATCCGATTACACCGTTGAATGCACAATTGACTGGCTATTTGACAAAACAGAGCAGATACTGCACTGCACCAGTTTGCCCTTTTACTAGAACACTCAACAGTATTGACCCTTAGATAAATAGATAGGTGGTTACGTAAGCCCTTTTAGCAGACGGTGAAAGAATGCAGAGGGGAGTTAAGATACACATTTCAATCTGTCAGCAATGCTTCTTTATGTGGAATGCTGAGCTGGCACCGCTAGGTCTTATATTTCTGACAGATTCAGTGAAGAAAATCTGTTATTACTACCTCACTTCTGCATATATGTTCTCATAACATTCATCCTATCACCAGACCACACTCCCTTCTTCACTCTTTTGGATTATCGTGTGGCTCTTTTTACCTATATCACTTGTTATCTTTACCTAGGGCACTCCCTTTGAGTCACTCATAAGACTTATCTCATCAAACAATGCAATCACAGGCCTCCGAGAGCCACATGCTAGATGACAACCCGGGCATCTGGTGTGCAATACAATTTTGGACTGACATGGGAATAAACTGTTCAAAGGGAGACAGAAGATGACGCATTACACAGCATGTTTCAAAGTTCACAGAGCAAAAGTGTCTGTGGTGAATGTGTTGCGCAAATAACTACTTTTCTACGCCAGGTGTGCAGCTCACACACACCCAACCACGGACAAAGTCTAATTTCTGACATGTACAGTAATACAACTGTGCTTCACCACAATCACCACCAAACAGATGTCTTTTCTGTTTTAGGTTTATTGTGTGGGCTCTCTCAGCCATAAATGTATGGTTTTACTTCACATTGCATAACCTGTATTTACACTAATGAGTCAACTGCTTTGCAGAGTGTTAAAAACATCACTAAAAAGAAGATAGAAAGAGAGAAACTCTTTACAAAAATCATTATCTACAAGGAAGTTTCATGGGTAAATGGAGAGCCAGGTGCTGACTATCACGTCTTCTTAAACAAACAGGAAGCTGATCATTAAACAGGCACTCCATTGAGGGCTAGGCCTTAGATCAGCAATCACTGATCAAGCATTACCTCATCATTTATGCCCCAAAACAGAAAGCAGAATTATCCACTGAGCCACATGTAGTCATCACAAAAAAAAGTGTTCAAGGTCCGTCCGTCGAGATCACAAATCTCATTTCTGTGTATAGTCCAAGTCAGAGCGCAACCATTTCCTGGTATTGTTCAGTTCTATTGAAACCTTACAGGTGCGTGCTGTGCGGGGGAGGATGGAGGAAAGGATGGGGTGGTGGCAAAAAAAAACAAGCAGAGGAAAAGAGGCAGGGGGGAGGGAAAATGAAGGGGAACATAGACAGGGAACAGAGAAAGGGGAGACCGAGACGAGGAATTGTAAAGGAATAAACAGCGGTGGAAGGAAATGGAAAACCCACAGCACACATACTACTGCAGATATATCCTTGAGCCCAGTCGGTTCAACCATTCTGACTGAGGCAACTTAATTATGCTGTTGAAGAAATATGTTTGGGCAGAACTAAAATAGACGAGACATTCAAGAAGAATATGTTTGGAAGAACTGAATTAAAGGGCACCATTAGTGATATATGGAACATGGCGTGCAGAATGTGTGCAAGCTTGTTGCCCTTTCTTGTTCCTAGCTGTTATGTCTAGGCCTTTCTGTGTACATTGAGAGCAATGCAAAAAACGGGAGTCAAATTCCTTGTATGTGTACACAATACTTGGCCAACAAGTGAATTTCGGCCAGTATTGACTATTCAACACTCTTAACTACTGTACATACTGAGTGATGTCATGATCAGCTCTGCCATGGTTGATAGAGAATCTTGACAGTCTCCGCTCTGACTGGAATGTTTTTGCCTGCATGAATGAATCTCAGCTGACTGTGTAGGAAACTACGTGGGATATGCATGACACTTCACTGCCCTGCCAGTCATCAACAAAGTCTATTACTAGGGTAATGTATTAAAAGAAAATAAAGGAGTACTCATAAGAAAATTGACACAGTCCAACTGACAGCCTCCCTTTAGAAATGTTAACATATTGTATATTATTGTAGAGCTGCAACGATTGATTAATAAAATTAAATAAAATTATTAAATGAATCGCCAACTATTTTGATAATTGATAAATCGGTTTGAGCAATTTTTAAGAAAGAAAAAAAGTCAAAACTCTGACTCCAGCTTCTTAAATGTGATCATTTTCTGATTTCTTTACTCCTCTAGGTCAGTAAACTGAATATCTTTGACTTGTGGACAACAAAACACATTTGAGGATGTCATCTTGGGCTTTGGGAAACACTCATCGACATTTTAACCATTGTTTGACATTTTATAGACCACACATCTGATCGATTAATTGAGAAAATAATCAACAGATTAATCAACAATGAAAATAATTGTTAGTTGAAGCCCTATATTATTGTAGAAGGATTTGGGGCCAACTAGGGTTGCAACCAACAACAATTTGCATTTTTGGTTAGTCTTCTAAATATTTTCTTTATTGATTTCTTGCAAAGTCGATAAAATGTCACAAAAGAAAGGGTGACAAATGCCCAAAATTTCCAAATGCCTCACTGACATTTTCAAATAGCTTGTTTTGACCAACCAGCAGTGCAAAAGCCTATTTACAATCATTAAAAGACAAAGCAACCCAGAAAAGATTCACGTTTGAGAAGCTGGAGCCAGCGCGTTTTTAGCATCTTTGCTTAACAAAATGACCGACAATTAAAGCTGAAGTCAGACACTTGCAAATATTATAAAAAAAATATTTTAAAATGTAAAAAAGGGTTATTTTTATAAAACTGTCACTATATCCTGACAGTAGTGCATGAGACAGGTAATCTGAAAAAAAAAAAACATGTTCCTCTGTGTCCTCCTGTGCTCCTAATGCCATTTGCAAGATTTCACAGCGCTGAAGGAAAACAACCAATCAGAAAAATGAGAGAAAGTTTGCTCCAGCCGGTGGGCGGTGCTTAGTTTTGGCTTGACTGTTTTCAATATAGCAGCCAGGTCACAACCTTTCACATTTTACAGCTAAACAGTACACTAAAATGTGTTTCTGATAACATTTGAGCGAGAAATAGGCACTACAGTAACAGAATATTAATTCATATTTGATCAGTGTTGCCTAGTTTGACCGTTTGATCAGAGTTCCCGAGTTTAGCGAGCAGTGATTGACAGCTGCTGTAGAGACTGCTCGGCTCCGATTGGTTATTTTGGTTTGGACGCGGTGAAATCTTGAAAATGCCATTAGGAGCACTAGGAGGACACAGTGGAGCCTGAGTTTTCACAGATTATCTGTCGCATGCACTACTGTCAGGATATAGTGACCCTTTTATAAAAATAACTTTTTATCATAATTGCTCAAAGTTCCGTACTGCAGCTTTAATCAATTATCAGAACAGTTGCAGATTCATTTTCTTTCAATCGACAAATCGTTTCAGCTCTAGCTCAAGTACAGAAGTGTTTTGTTTTTTTTAGCTTTTCCAGCCTGCGTTATCTGCCTTTCTCTCCTCTTAGCCTGACTATCTGAATTAAATGCATTATTATGCCTATGAATGGAAAGTTAGAAGGGCACGGACAACAGATAAAAGATCAGAAATACCTCACAGTTGTGAAAAGAACCTTGAGAGTTCATAAACCAGAAGACAACTACTGTTACATACTGTGTCAGACTGCCCTCCCCAAGCTGCAACAAGAGCAAGGGGGCCTGCAAGTAATCTGGCTCAGCGAGGACGACCTACCTTCAATGAAATCTAAACATCCACGGGCATGTTTCTCTCAGACTGTATCATTTTGAGAAGATTGAACAGCCTCGTACACCGGCCCCATGTTCACATTTTAAGATGCCTGTGTTTAATTTGGTCTAGCCTACAGTACATAACTCTCCCGGGGGGGCCCAGTGTGTATGGACATTGCTGACACACGAATGATGGAATGTAACGATCTCTGCGGGGTGCTCCATAACAGCACCGAAACTGGCAATATGTGAGAAAAGCTGGCCTCCAGAGAAGCCATTGCACAACTCGTAATTAATTCATGACTCAAATACAACAACAGGATATGACATACCACATGTCACCCAATGTGCCCCTTTAAGGCTACGCGTTTACTGATGTGTCTTTCTCAAACCACGCAGCAAGGGACTGGGACTGCTCTGTGAAAGAGTGTAGGTGTATCATCCGGAGAAGCATGAGAGATGACTTTGATAAAACAAGCAACATATGACTACACAGACAAAGACAGCGGTTTGTATTTTTCAGCTACTGCAATTACCATTTGAGCATGAACCAACATTTGCACAATATGCCTGAGTATTCAAATATTATTAATGTGGTAAGACGCTCATACTGTGGTTTAATAGCTTCTTGGCAGAAAACATCAGCTCTTATTATAAGTGTATGGTTCTGATTTTGAGAGCAGCACCCCTTTGCTCTCAAAATGAGAAGCAGGTTGGGATGAAGGATGCCAGCTTCGGTGCCCAGTATGACTTAAGAGGTAGAGACAATTCATGCATATTTTTTTGCTAATAGCCACACAGCTAGCTAGGCATACTCAAAGTCAGTAGGGCGGGCGTGCAGCATACCAGAGACTGTTTGCTTCCCAGAGTGCAAACACAATCATGTGCCATATAACAGAGCAAACACAAATTGCACTGACAAAGCACACTTATGTAGGTGTGCAATGACATGGCACGGTTAGGCATGATGAGTATGTGACACTTTATAGATCTGAGGAAAGTCTGAGATTGGCCCGTGGGAATGAAAATATCAAGAGAGTTGCTGTAACGTGCATCTTTTTTGTATTAGACTAAATTAATAAAAATGTCCTGGCTGCAAAATACAGAAAATATCATATGGTTTAGGGGCAATATGGGGAACATTTGAAGTCTTTCTTGATCCATATTCTTCACTCCAAGTACTTTTACACTGGTCTAAAACTCTTAACTTAAAATAACCTTTATATTGTGTTTGTACTTTATTTACCTATACTGTTGTCGTTTTTCTCTAGGTAGTAATTTTACAATTGCTAATTTGGTCTATTTTGTATATACAGCATTTATTTGTGACTGGAAGATGGATCCCTCCTCTGTTGCTCTTCCTGAGGTTTCTCCCTTTTCAAGTTTTTTGTGTGGATTTATTCTTTATCCAAATCAGGGGTCTAAGATTCAAGGGTGTCCTATGTTTTACAGTTTGTGAAGCCCTCTGAGTCAAATTTGTGATTTGTGACTTAAGCGCTATATACATAAAATTGTCTTAACTTGGCTTGATATTGACATATCCCATAAAACCCCTCATGCAGCCTAGCCGATGTTCATCACAGTGGACTGCACTGTAATTACAAGACAAACCTGGTCATTTTCAGCTGGCATTCTTCTTGTGTATTATAGGAATAATTTGAGCTAAATCTAGCTAACTGATGTAACAACCCATGCCTATTAACTTCTGTAAAGTGCTTTCTCCTGTTTGAGTCATCAGAGTGTGTTCTGAGCGAGTCGAAACTGCATTTTTGCACTATGCACCCTGGGCTCGCATTAACTTACAAGCCAAACTTCTTTTGGAAACACTGCCTTCAGACAACCAAAAGGTGTTTTAAGAGTAATGGAAATGTTTTAAAAAGTCACGCCTTATTTCTCTCAGGTCCAATATTGTGCTATATGTTGAACATTTTTATGTGACTGTATTATCTATTTTACACTGTCATTTTGGCCAGATATCTATTCTAAAAAGAGATAGTGTTTCTCAAGAGACTATGTGGTTAAATAAAATAAATAATGCATGTTTTAAAAGGGACTGTATGTACGTTTTTACACGTATAAACGTGTTTTAATCGTTTTTTATTGCCAATTTGTGAACAGGTTGTAACCTAGCCTAAAAAAATTTGACCTTCCACGACTTTCTGAGTTTCCTCTATCACCCTATAGACTGCTTTTAATGTGAAGAACGCGGGATGTTTTTTCCATCCAACGGATGTGATGTCATGCACGCTCGCGAGTGCCTTTATTTTCAGTTCCGCTACAGGGCTAACAGTGTGCAACCATAGCTAACGTTCGGTTAGAAATGGAGTCCGCTAACGCCAACAAAAGACCACCCCCACCACAACTCAGACTCCAACACAAACTCCACGGAAGCACAAAAAAAAATAGTTATTGTGAACCCCGTCTTGCAAAACAGGAATGTGACTGTGTCGGGGGAAATCTAGGATCAACATCGGCCAGGCCTTCGATTCATGGAGGGACCTTCGTTTGGTAAGCTAACATTACTGTCTACTGGCATGTGAAATATATAGTGATATTGTGGTATTAGCTGGCTAATCTTGCTAACATTAATTAACATGATGCTTTTCAATCCCGTTCAGTCTTGTGTGTCTGCTCACTGTTTTAACTGATGCTCGCTTGCTCGCGTCTATGTAGTCCAAGCACAAGCGAGAGCAACAGGATGACTTAATGGCCACAGGTGTCACTGTTTACAAGCTCTTTCTAATTCTTACATCATGTTCCTCTGTGTCCTCCGGTGCTCCTAACGGCATCTGCAAGATTTCACAGACCGGAGGAAAACAAGCAGTAAGAACTGATCTGAGGTCCGCTGTCCAGCTGCCGTCTATAAGAGCCGGCTGTCAATCACTCGCGAACTCCGACCAAACTAGGCCGCGCTGATCAAATATGAAACAATATTATGTAACGTTAATGTCTCAAATGTTTTCGGGATCATCTTGTAGTGCACGGTTTAGCTGTAAAATGAGAAAGTTTGTGACGCCGCCATTGTGAAATCTGGTGATGGAACACCAGGTCACATGACCGGAGCACAGCATAGGAATGCTCTCTCTCAATGAGATGACCTGTGATTGGTCAAAGTCTCCCGTCACGGGCTAGATTTTCTAAAGCCTGAAAACAGAGCCATGAGGAGGTGCAGAAGTCTAGTTATCTCTCAGAACACTTGAATTACAATATGCTGAAAGATTATTATGGAATCTTTGTCCAATGATGCCAAAACTATACTACCTACTGCCACTTTAACTAAATCACAGTCAAATGTATTCCTCCTTTGCTGGGGGGCCTCTTGAAAAAACCCTCAAAAGGGCCCCCCAGCAATGAGGCTTATAGCAGCAGGATTGTAAGTAAAGAAAGGGCATAGTGTGCACATACATGCAGATGACATGGTTCAGTGAGGCCGAGCTGGAGGAGAAGAAGAAGAAGAACAGCGCCACAGTCTACCGGTAAACCAGTGACGTCATGCCGCGAGCCAGACATACTGGCCACACACACTCCAACGTCCGTTTCTAACCGCTACAAACCGACAAACTTCCAACTCAAACCACAAATTAATCATTAAATTCCCGGTGTCCCGGACGGGAGCCGGTGTTACACATATCTAAACTCACTTTTCTTTCATTTCCATCCCACTCAAACTCTCTAACAGGCCTTTTTTCTGCAACTCATTCAAGCGAATCACTTCCTGCCTCAGCCGTTAGTGAGCTCCTCAGCCGTTATGAACGGCTTTTTAGCTTCTCGACCGTTATTAACGGCTTTCTTAGCTTTTCTCGCCAACGGCCACACTGCTAACACATATCGTATTTGACGACACATATCGCACCAATGTCCGCGTATTAAAGTTACGTTATTGAAGATAAAAACAATAGTAGTCGTGTCGCTTAAAAAGTTAAAGAAATGTTTTTAAATCAGTTGAGCAGGCTTCCTCTCCTCCACCCTTCAGCGGTTGGTGGTTGAAGTTGCAGCCAGCAGTTGAACTATATAGCAACCGTTGTCTAACTATAGCAACCGTTGCTTCCTGGTTCACTGCTGCACTGGCTGTAGCTGGAGAGTGACTCAGGGCAGATTGAATGAGTTCATGAAAGAAAGGGTAACATGGAGAAGAGAGAGCATGGCGGACAAAAGAGTTCAATATGTTACCTGCTTTTTCAGATGGGTGGCTAACAACAAACCGGTGGTGGCTCAGTCAGCGTCGCCGTTGAAGTCAAACTTCTTTACCCGTCGACAACAGAGAGAGTTCAGGCTCTAAACTAACAGTGCTTCCTCCCTCTCTTTCTCCTCTCCACTCACTCTTTCTATTTTTTCTTTTTTTTCTCTCCCCCTCGCTTCCTTCTGCCCTCCCTCCTTCAACTGGCTTGCTCACTGGTTCGCGTAATTTCACTTCAGTACGTAGCACACAGCACGGAGCTCACGGAGCCGGAGAGCCGGGGTGCGGTCCAGGAGGAGGCGGTTCTCCCGGTCCCGCATGTTACCCGCCTCTCTGACCAATGAGAGCAGCGCTTTGATGATCCCGCAACACTTTGGACCAATCACAGACGCGCATACAGGCATGGCAAAGAGTGCAGCAGAAGAAGCTGAACTTGAAAGAGGGAGGGCAGAGGGGTACAGATAAAAGCTGTGTTTAATGAGAGAGGTATGTGCATACTAAGGATTTTTATGACCATATAAGTAGCAGTCACTTTCAGGATGGGCTACATCATCCAGGGCCTCCCTCATGTGTCAACAGTCAGTCTGGCCAGTCAGTCTGCTTTGATAAACAAGTAGCAGTGATGACTCCGTACTATTTCTGCTGTAAGGCTGCCAAATATCCTACATAATCCTACACACACACACACACACACACACACAGACCCGTCTGGGCTACTGCGACTCATATCAGTAATGTGTTTGTGTCACATCAAAATACTTTCATTTCACAGACAAAAGGAGTAATTTTTTGACTAAAACAAAAACTCTGGCAATATTTTAACCTTTTTGAAACTGTACGCTTCTATCCAATATTGGAAAGATGCTATATTCATAGGTGTTATATCAATAATACAGCATTTTATTTATCCATGTTAGGTTTTTTTCTTCATTCCAAAAGGTCAGAGGTCAACAGCAGAACAGGGAGCTGGATTTCTGGCCCAAGGCCTACTTTGGCAGGATGGATATTGGTCCTTGAACCTCAAAACATCATTTCACTTTTAAAAAATAAATAAGTTCACCCTACTGGCCCCTGTTTCTACCAAGGGAATTCAAATATTTTGTTTAACTGCTTTATATAAACAATTTATGCTTGCTTAAGTTCTTAGAGGCTAATGAAAAACATATTTGCATGAAATCTAAGCAAACTGGAGAGGTTAAAAACTCCAGTTTCTGTTTAATAAAACATAAAAGATATACCATCAATTGTAATGATAATTCAACATTTATGTTTGATCATGACATACTCCTCTACTCAGATAGAGCAGCAAACATGAGATTTTTTTTAGAAGAAGTTGCACACTTTCACTTTGAAACTCTTAACTGCACTTTTTTATCATGTTCTGTCAGTGGTCAATGCTTGTTTACTTGAATTTCGCATTGATCTTTTGCATTTAGTTAAATCCACCTGTGCACCTCTCGGATAAATGATTAGATCAAGATATAACAAGTGCAGCGCAGGTGTGTAATTTACTCTCACAGGTTCCCATCGCTCAAAACAGGTAAGCCAGGATTCATGACCAGACACGCTGACACTACATGGGAACCGCTGCAGGTGATGATCTAATTAAATGTGAAGGAAACACTTGTTCAGACCTCTCAATACTCCTGACATTTGTTTTCATTGGCTCTTCAAAAAAGGCCTGACTTGTTCTTGAGAGGTGTAGCAATGAGAGATATATATAGAGAGAACAGGTTTATGCAGATTAAATCAAAGATGAAGCAACAGATATCTGGAGAATAGTTGTTTATTTGGATGTAGAAAATGAGGGGTAAAAAGATAAGACTTTGGTAGGAGAGAGGAAAGGGTGGCAGGACGGTGAAACAGAAAACTGAACAAAAAAGGGATGAGTGAGATGATGGATGTGGAGATGAAAGCTCTGCGGTGCTACTGCCAAAGTCTACACAGAGGTATGGAACAGTACAACGTGAACCTGTTTGCCTCAAATACTCTCCTGGGATTCAGATTGGGTGATCTGAGCCCAGTTTGCTGAGTGGAACTAAAGGCCCAGAGCCAATGCACATGCCACAACAACCAGAAGGGAGACATTAGCAATGGAAATTAATACATATTTTTCACTTTCTCCATGTGAAACATGGATTGAAAAATCAGCAGCTTTGTTTAAAATAAATTAAAATGAGCACATTTGGAACACGACTGGTAATGTTGATTAAAGAGGACCTAGTTTGCTTATTTTCAGGTGCATACTTGTATTTTGGGTTTCTACTAGAACATGTTTAAATGCTTCAATGTTCAAAAAACACTTTATTTTTCTCATACCGGCTGGGCTGCAGCACCTCTTCTCACCCTCTGTCTGAAACGCTCTGTTTGAGCTCCTGCCCCGCCCCTCCCGAAAAAGCCCAGTCTGCTCTGATTGGTCAGCTGGCCTAGCACTGTTGTGATTGGTCAACTGAATCAAACTCTTCAGACTCCGCTCTAACTAGCTTTGTCTGAGGGCGTTCCAAACTAGCCGCTAGGCAGGTATTATGCAAATGTGTGCCTTGGTGACATCACCATGTTACAGAAGAAAAGGCGGGACTTCAAGCAAGGTATTTCAGGCAGTTCAGGAGCAGTGTTTCTGTGGGGCAGAGTAACTTCCTTTGGCGTGGACTTTGGGCTTTGAAACTTTGCAGACCTTTTACATGCTCAACAAAAACTATAGAACACACTAAAGAAAAGAGAAAAAGCATAATAGGTCCCCTTTAAAGGGTATGTGAGTTCATCTGACTGGGCTGTAAGGGTACGTCTGGAAAAAGAAAGAAGCACTGCTTTAGAGGAATTGTAGGTAATTCCACTCTTGGCCTCTTTATGTTTTGTCTTCCCTTCTACATTTAAGGAGTGATGCAGGAATGAGAAACAGATGATGCTGCTTTGTGCTCCAGGAATAAACAACTTTTTACATGACCTGACACAAATAGTGCTTCCATAGGTGACACAACTTTTGCTGCAGCACACCACACAAAGGCAACTCTTATGCCGATTTACCAAGAAAAGTTAAATTCTAACAGGGGCTCAGGTATGGCTGGCATCCACTGACAAACATGGGAAAACCCCATTTTCTGTTCAACGTGTGATTTACGTTTACTATGTGTCACTATGACAGGAATGTGTCTGTGTGTTTTTCTATACGTTTAGCAGCTGGCCATCACATGTATGTATAGAGCAAAACATCGAACATTCAGCGTGGCTGCCTGGAAAATTCAATAAAATCTCACACTCTCCGGGATGGATGGGAAATATCTGAAATTTTGAGCTGAGAGGTCAAAGGTCACCCCGTCACCCGTTACTTGAGCAGGACCAGATGCCAGGAGAGGAGAAGGGGGGCGATACGGAGGGAATAAAAGAGAGAGGGACTTCAAATAAACAAAAACTTCAAAACAACAAAAAGTTCCCCCCATAATAAAAACCTGGTGCTGAAAAAGAACACGAATTACACAACAATGACACAAAACAAACACACATGGGCACAGAGAGGAACGCAGGATTAATAGGCAGGCATGAATTACCAAATATGGACACTTCTGACCTCACTATCTCCCTCCCTCTCTCTGCCTCCCGCTCTCCTTTCACTGTGACCTACTCTCTCTCTCTTTTCCCTTCAGCCGGTTGTAATAGCAGCAGGGTGTGTCTGTAATTCAGGGTGTGTAAAGCCATTTTATCATTCAGTCAGAAAGAAAAGGACCCATTCACTAACAGCATGTTAAAAGGGTGGCATGTTAACTCACTGACCACTCTCGCTGTGTAATCATTTGTTTGAGTTCATGTGTGTGGGCGTTCACGCTTCAGTGTCCGGGTAAGAGTGTGTCTGTGCCCTCATGCATGAAGACATATACATGTAGCTCACATCTGTGTGAAATCTGAGAGTAAATAGGTCGTTTAAAGCTGCAGTCGGTAACTTTGAGCAAATATAATAAAAAAAGTTATTTTTATAACACTGTCACTATATCCTGACAGTAGTGCATGAGACTGATGAAAACAATCATGTTCCTGTGCTCACAGGGCCGGCTCTAGCCCTTTTGGTGCCCTAGGCGAAATTCAGATATGGAGTCCCCATTTGTTCATTTGTTACCTTAATGCAAAAAAGGAGGAAGGGCACCCACCGGCATTTTTCTTTTTACTTTCTAAAAAAAAATATTGTATTTAAAAACAAATTTTAGAAGGTGACCAGCGCCCCCCAGAAGTTGGTGCCCTATAGGTGACCGCCTATATGGCTTATGCCTAAAGCCAGCCCTGGGTGCTATTAATGGTATTTGCAAGATTTCACCACGCCTGAAGGAAAACATCAATCAGAGCGGAGCAACTAACGCACCTGTCAATCACTGCTTGTGAAACTTGCAAACTCCACGGTCAAACTAGGCAGCGCTGATCAAATATGAATCAATATTCTATTACTGTAATGCCTATTTTTCTCCTCAAAGGGGAACATTTGCTGATTAGCAGTGTGGCAAAACAGAGTGAACAGCTCTATTCTACACAATGGCTTCTAACAATTTTCAACCAAAAAGTTCAAGGAAATATGAAACCAGAGGAACTAAACTGAACAATTAAACCTGGAACTAAAAGTCCATTTAGCACATTCCTGTTTGTGTTTCCACTGCATCTAAAGCTCTGATGGATTTAAAGCTGCAGTCGGTAACTTTGAGCAAATATGATGAAAAGTATTTTTTATAAATATCATTTATCAATATCATTTTACAACTAAACAGTATTTAAAATATGTTTAAAATAACATTTGAGGTGAGAAATAGGCATTACAGTAACAGAATCTTCCAATTTTTTTTTATTGATTGACAGCTGCTTAGAGACAGCTCGGCTCTGATTGGTTGTTTTTGTTCGTGCGCGTTGGAGTCTTGCAAATGCCATTAGGAGCACAGGTGGACACAGAGGAGCATGATTTGTTCACAGATTATCTGTTCCATGCAGTACTGTAAGGATATAGTGACAGTTTCATAAAAAATAACCTTTTATTATATTCACTCAAAGTTACCTACTGCAGCTTTAATGCTCCCCTCGCTCTGACCCAGATCCTCTGGCTGTGACCTCTTACCTGACAGAAAAAATTCAACACACACGGTTGAATGTGAACCCAGTGTAAACACACTGCCGCTCAGTCCAGCGAACAAGCCTTGTGTTTTGTTCGACATCATTCCCCAGTCATGTACAAACCCAAAAAGACTACTTCAGATCACACAGCCTCTTGATTCGATAAAGCAACATGTTTGTATGCACCTAAAAGGCCAGAACCACAAATAATAATTAAGATAATTAACATAATGAGAGCATGGCAGAGTTATTTGTTTCGTCTCACCCTATTTCCAGAACCTCCATCCGCCTCCTTCCCTCAGCAATCAGCTACACAGGAAGGAGTGATAAGACACATGTTGACTCACAAAACTCAGGAATGTGGAGTAAAGGGAAAACAAGCAACGCTTCCCCTCCTT
Source organism: Sebastes fasciatus (assembly GCF_043250625.1). NCBI lineage: Eukaryota > Metazoa > Chordata > Actinopteri > Perciformes > Sebastidae > Sebastes > Sebastes fasciatus. The sequence goes on from NC_133807.1 coordinate 13,757,013, forward strand.
TTGTTGAGATGTCTCTTTGTGAATTTACAATCTGGATTTGACAACATCTCTAATGCAGTTAATATGCTATCGTAAGCCATGTGTATGTTGCATGGGGGAAAAAAAGATGGGAGCGATATAAACAGCAACAGTGGCTGCTTTGTCTGGTTGGTATTTGTCTGGAACAGAACGGAGAGCTAACAAGGTGGAGGGCAGCATATGTTTAAAATATAAATACAGCTATGTGTTTACTATAAACACAGAATGCTAGCAGGCCGTGCCAGATCTGGGTGTTATTACAGAGTCCCACATACACACACAAGCTTCAACACACAAACATGAACCTCGAACACACAGCAAAAACATCTTAGATCAGTGATTTCATTTCAACACACAGCAAACATTAACAGTTTCAGGGTCTGAGAGAGGCGGTGCAGAATGAGTCAGTAGAAGAAATCTGCAACTCTGCCTCTCGCCCGTTTGTTCAGCAGCAGCAGCAGCAGCCGCTGGCTTCCCCCATGTCTTTTTCTTTGCCTTATATGGTCACAAGAGTGGTTGAGTAAAAGAGAGAGACAGCGGGAGCGAGGACGGAGGTGTGGTCTATTGTTTTTGGCGGAAGAGGTGTAGGGTTACGTGCCGTTCTTGAACCTTTGGAGCTTGACCTCATCTATACAGTCACCTCTGTCTGAGAGGCAGACAAAGAGGATGAGCAGACAGCATGGGGAAGCGTGTGTGTGTCGGTGTGTGTGTGTGTGTGTGTGTGTGTGTGGGTGTGTGTGGGTGTGTGTGAGAGAGGGGGAGCAGCCTGGGTCATGAGTGTGAACACTGAGGCCTCGAGACCAGTCTGACTGCTGGGAAGCAGAGAAAGAAGTGGTTCAAATGGCAGATCATTAACAAAAGGTGCCGTCATGCAGCACCAGACATCTCAAAACTATGCAGGAATGTCTTTCATCAAGCGCATTACAATCGTACATCTGGATCACCTGCTTATGTAACGTCACTGGAATTCCCCCCCCCTATTCAAAAAAATGCTACTGAGCAGCTTTGTGTGAACACATCATTTGTGATGACCTAATCCGAGCCAGGACCACTAAAAAGTGCAGATGGAACATGTCAAATGATGAGGTGCACCTAATAACCCAGTCTGGAGGCCCTCGGCATTATTCTGTCAGCTGTGTGGGCTCTGTAATGACATGCCGGGCAGACAGGGGTGGGAATGTTTGTCGGTTAGCGAGTCGTGAGAGAAAACGGGGTGATGAAATTATGACTGGTGAAACTTCTCTGGCTGCAGGTGTTCTCCTGTCTACTTCAGCCTCATGTGACCTCGTTTAGTTGTTTCTAGCGGGCAATGACACAGAAAAGCCTTAATCCTACTGTACACTCCACACACGGTGTCTCATAGGAAATAGTCCTTGACCAGAAAGTGTGTGTAGTAGCACTTCCTGGTGAAACTGGTAAAAAGAAATTGTTGAATTATATTTTGTCTTATATAAAACTAGGGCTGTCAGTCAATTCAAATAGTTAATCGCGATTAATGCAAATTTGTCACACATTTTTTATGTGTTCAAAATGTACCTTAAAGGGAGATTTGTCAAGTATTTAATACTATTATCAACATGGGAGTGGGCAAATATGCTGCTTTATGCAAATGTATGTATATATTTATCATTGAAAATCAATGAACACACACATAATTACACAAAACAATGACAAATATTATCCAGAAACCCTCACAGGTACTGCATTTAGCATAAAAAATATGCTCAAATCATAACATGGCAAACTGCAGCCCAACAGGCAACAACAGCTGTCAGTGTGTCAGTGTGCTGACTTGACTATGACTTGCCCCAAACTGCATGTGATTATCATAAAGTGGGCATGTCTGTAAAGGGGAGACTCGTGGGTACCCATAGAACCCATTTTCATTCACATATCTTGAGGTCAGAGGTCAAGGGACTCCTTTGAAAATGGCAGTTTTTCCTCGCCAAAATTTAGCGTAAGTTTGGAGCGTTATTTAGCCTCCTTCGCGACAAGCTAGCATTACATGCTAGTATGGTTGGTACCAATGGATTCATATGATGCCAGTATCTTCACTCTAGCTTTTAAACTAACCTACAACCTAAAAATCGCGAGTAAAGAAATTAGTGGCGTTAAAATAAATATGCATTAACGCGTTATCGCGTTTACTTTGACAGCCCTACTTAAAACACTTAACATTTCCTTGTTGCTGAATTGCCCAACTGTTAATCATTTACAATGTCCAGTGATAACGAACCAATTCATTACATTACTTTGCTTTTATAATTGGGAACCATAGCAACCACCAAACAAAGACAGCTGAAGAAGTCAGAAATCTACAGTGCAGAGGGGTCTAGGGGCCCCACAGTGTGTTGATGTGACTGTTCAAAGACTGGAATCACATGCATTTGGACTGGCGAGAGACGGGCAGGTGGTCTGAAATATTACCTAGTAGGTTAAACTGAAAATAAGATGCTGAGTGAAGCAGTCAACCGGAGGGTCAGAGTCCGTCTGACATCTACTCTGATGTGAAGTGGAGAGGGAGGCAGTTTGGTAGGATGTTTGATCAGGACTCAAGGCATTATAATATCCAGATTAGAGAGACAGACTAGAGCGCAGACGCTGTTGATTTGAGGGGATGGCAGAAGGGAGGTAATTTACAGTGGTGGGTGGTGTGTGTGGGCGTTTCAATTCCACTGATGAGAGGGGTTGTGACAGCATGAGTAACACCTACGTGTTCAGACAGAAGGAGGAGATATGGGGGGGACATACAACGTATAATAGACCAGGGAATAATTGAGGGCTACTTGAAGTTCATCATTCAAACACTGTTTTATACTCTGTGAAAACCTCCCATTCATTTCCACAGTGAGACAAACTTAACTTAGAATTAAAGAGGACTTATTATCCTTTAGTTCAGAGGCTCTCAATCTATTTTCAGCCAAGGACCCCTTACATTACAGAGAATATACTAGGGACCCCCTCATGTATGTCCCTTGGAATAATTTGATATAAACTATTTTTTTACCCTTGTATAGTCTTAGTTATGCGAACGAACAATATAGGAGAAATGTATTAGAAAGATATTAGACATGTATTAAACATATTTGCAGATTTTAAGAGTTATAGATTTGTTAGATTAGAGCGTAATCTATTAACCATTAAACTGTAGATTTAAAAACTAAAATATTATTCGTTGAGCTATGAAGCCTTTTGTAAAAGAAATAAATTCTATCATGATAATTTAAATTAATAAATCTGTAAACTTTTCACAGGCCCCCTGGCAGAGTGTCGCGGCCCCCTGGACCTTGGACCTGGACTTTGAGAATCACTGCTGTAGTGTGTTATATAGATTTTTCTGCATGTAAAAGGTCTGCAAAGTCCACGCCAAAGGTAGTCACTGTCCTCCACAGAAACAATGCTCCTGAACTCCCTGAATTGATTTGATTGAAGTCCCGCCTTTTCTTCCGTAACATTGTGATGTCACCAAGTTAGGAGCATAATACCTGCCTAGCGGCTAGTTTGGCCCTCAAATAAAGCTGGTTAGAGCGGAGCAGGAGCGGAGTCCGAAGAGTTTGGTTCAGCTAACCAATCAGAACAGACCAAACAGAGTGGGCCAGCTGACCAATCAGAGCAAACTGGGCTTTTAGGGAGGGGGCTTCGATTTAGGAACTCAAAAAGAGTGTTTCAGACCGAGTGGGAAACGAGGTGCTGCAGCACAGCCGGTATGATAAAAATACAGCGTTTTTTGAAAATTAAAGCATGTAAACATGTTCTAGTAGAAACCCAAAATACAACTATGCAACTAAAAAGGAGCATAATATGTCCCCTTTAACCCTCCGATTATCTTTGGGGTCAATTTGACCCCATTCAATGTTTAACGTCTCTAAATAAATGATTAACATCATTTTTTTTGCTTCATATTTAATGACTTTACCTAATTTAATGGGGTGAACTGGATAAACATAAGATTAAAATGATATGTTTTCAATGTCCTGTACACATGCTGTACGCATCTGTGTTCTTTGGGGTCAATTTGACCCCAGGCTGTTTTGGCTGTATAAAACATATAATATCAACATTTTAAACACATTTGTTTTGGATGATATTGAGGTCACCATAACATGCAACTTTATAATCTTCAAAAAGCTTTAGGGCCCTAACCTAACATAACCATAACTGTAGTAGTGCGAGAACCACTGATAGTTCACACGACATGGGGGAGGGGAAACATCATTCTCGCGAGAACTTTGATATTTCCCCAAGCTTTGGGGGCGCCAAAATATGGTTCCCGTGAAGATATTGATTTTATTTAAAGGGTTATTTAGGTAGTCAACAAACAAACATAAAGTACCTGACACATAAACTTGGGTAACAATTTTAATTATAATCATTTTCTGGAGGTTTAAATTGCTGGGGTCAAATTGACCCCAAGGATAAAAGATGTTAGTAAATTTGAAGGTAACAGGAGGGTTAAGAACTCTGCCTCCTTCCAGTGCTGTCAAAACAACCAACACGGGGAAAGTACACAGCTACTATATTGCATCAGTGTCATTAGGGATAATAAAGCTACGACCTTGTCTTTTTTCCAAACCACAGATAAAAACACAATTCAAATACAGAACATCTTCTGACTCGTTTATTACTTCACTTGGTCATGTTTCCGGTACAGAGTTAATTTCAGTAATAAACTAAATCAAACTCATGTTTGCAATTCCCACTTGACGTAAGCTTCACAGTCAGGACCCAGAGACACACAAACACACACACACACAACATCCTTTCTCACATTATTAGGCATAATGGTGTAAAATGACCATGTGTGGCTTTGCGATGTTAAGAGAAATACCACCATCGTGTGGACAAAAGCAGGAACTACAGATAACACTCTCACAAACCTCATTCAGTATTGTCAGCTTTTAAGTTAAATCCTCTCCACCACTAAAACTAGAAGAGTTCATCCCTCATTTTAAACAGTATAAGTGCAGTACAGCGGTGTGTTTTCCATTCTACAGACTTTAACAGAGAACGTAGATGCCGGCCCAGCTGCTCTTGTAATGAGTAGAGCCGTGGAGCCGTCACATTATTGAAAAGAAATGGAACTGCTGCGAATTGGAGCATGGCATGAACTAAAGGGTTAATGGAGGCACACACCCATCTCTAGACTAAAAAAAAAGAAAACAGAAGGAGACAGAGACGGAAGCAGTAAAGCAAAGCTGAAGCGGGTGTGTCTAGGGATGGGTGTGAGCATTTGAGTGTTTGCCAGCTGGGATTGTGGCAAGGTTTTGTTTACTTATTGGCTCAAGATGGCAGCCAAAATCATACAAAACAGCACCACAACGGTGGTGAACGGCAGGGCAGGGCGGGGACAGAGCTGGTTTATTGTCCAATGACCTTGCTGACAAATGAGTCCAGCTCATCATCATCTTTGATCCCCACAAAATGGTCGATCACGTCTCCTCCCCGTATGGCGATTACTGTCGGGACGGCAGACACCTAGAAAAAAAACAAGTTATGAGCTATAAGACTAATAATATTTTGACTTAACAACATACGATACATCAAGTACTGTGACTGCATGTTATGTCCTTTTAGTTTTACTTCATTAAAGGTGCAGTGTGTAGGATCTGGCGGCATCTAGTGGTGAGGTCGCAGATTGCAACCAACCGAAACTTCTCCCGTGTGCCAAGCGTGTAGCAGAGCTACGGTGGCCGACGCGTAAACGTGAAAATGTACTACATGAACTGTAGAAACATGGCGGCCGGCTCTGTATGTAGCTAAAAACGGCTCATTCTAAGGTAACGAAAACACAACTATTCTTATTTTCAGGTAATTATACACAAAAGAAAATGCACTTATTAATATTGTATTCCATTTCTGCCAATAGATCATCCTAAATGCTTCACACTGTTCCTTTAAGGGGAGACACCCCAGGTGAATAGGGTAATTTTTTAAAATAGATATCACCATGAAACCTCCCCCTACTTACATTAAAACAATTATTTTTTGAATTACAAGTTTTCTGAAATTTAATGTCACATGTCAAGAACAGAAATCTGAATATTGGATAAAGCCAGGTTCAAAACTCTTGTTTCATTTTGTTGACATATTAGAGTCAAAGGTTTTTAACAGACAGAATTTAGGACCTCTCTTTGTATCAGTCCATAAATCCGAAAATACTGGCAACAGCCATAAATTATCCATTTTCGCCATGTTTTTAGGGTTAACATTTTCTATAAATCAAGCTATGAAGGGTATACAGTATGAACAAACCCATCAGTAAAAGCTTTCAGAATATAGATAGGAATGTAACTGGAAAGTTTGGTGTATGTAAGTCCTTCTGAAGTGGAGATTTCTGGCTCAGTCTGAGAAAAAACGAATTTTGAGAAAACAGCCTTTAAAGATATGGATTTTAAAATCACACAAGACACTAATAGATATCCCCATGAAACTTTCTCTGTCGATTACTTACATGGCATTCTTTGTACAATCCTTCTGAAATTTAATGTTTAAATATGTAGATAAGGCATTATCTAATGCTAACGTTTGGTGAGTTTAGGAGAAATCTACATACGCAAATAGACAAAGTAGTAAAATAAACACCTAAATGTGTATTTTGGATGTTTTTCTTTCCACTAGTCTGAAAGAAAATAGCCCAAAATCTCAAAATTGACCAGTGCATGAAAAACACTGTTTTTGTCTGGGGTGTCTTGTCTTAACAGGAAAAAAAACAATGGGTATTTTATACAAACTACAAAACCCAAAGTTTAGATTGCAAATTCAACAAATTGACTGAATGTCAGCAATGCCAAAAATACTGTGAGTCTCACCCCGTATTCGATAGCCAGGTCTGTGTGATCGTCTATGTCAACTTTTGCCATGGTAACACGGCCTTTCTGTTTTGCAATAGCCTTCTCCAACCTCGGCCCAAGGATCTTACAGGGACCACACCACCTAGAGACACAAACACAACCAAGGACACAGTGTTCATTCCTGAAAAGACACGTATTTAGTATGACCAGTACAGGAAGTATAGGAATATAAGCTACTTAAGATTTTAAAATATGGAGCAAACCAGTTCAAATGCACGTCACAACTCATTTAACTTTTAAGGTTTAATAAAGTATAATAATCGATCAATAAACAATAAAAACACAGATAATTATGATATGCATGTGACTTTTCAAACGTAGAAAAAGAGAAAAAAACGTCCTAAGCGAGGCTTATAGGGAACCAATCTAAACGCTGATGGTGACCTTCATATAGTTGGTCTGTTAGGTCAGACGGTCATCTACATGATGCGATACTCACTGCGCATGGAAGTCAACTAGCACTGTCATTTTGCTGTTGATGACCCGGTCTGTGAAGTCCTCGTGGTCCTGAACGTTGAAGGAGACTTCACGGCGGGAGGTGTGAGCGAGGGAGCGAGGCAGAGAGCGTGAGGGAGTGAGGAAGGAGACCCGGGTTGTGGCGGACTGCAGGGAGGTGGAAAAAGGAGAACAGGAGACGGTGGTGGTGGCGGCAGAGGATGCTGGGAGGCAGCGGATATCTTTCACAGAGAGCGTCCAGATTCTACGTACTAGCAGCCTGTGAGCCATCTGTGTGAAACACATGAGATAAAAGAACGGAAGAAGAATGTTGAGTTCATTGTGATTTCAGGCCAGTTTAGGCAAAAGCAGAAAGACTGGTCAATGCTCTTACTGTACCACAAGAGTGTATGTAAGACCAGCATGTTTACAGCCATTCTACATGCAGGGCGTACCATGGGTGGGTGTGTTTTCCTGTATGATTTATGTTTGTCTACCTGAAGCACAGACGCGGTTTGACAAGATTCTCCAACGAATATAATGTCATGGTAGCCAGCACTTTGTAAACTTAGAAAGCACCAACATACAGTATCTATCAGACCTCTATCTATCTATCTGTCCTATCTGATTTATCTGAAGGAGCTTGAATCATCTTCAAACCCTGCATGTTACAAGTTGACCAGGAGGACTAGGATTAGAGCTGAATGAATCAGTCAATTATTCGATACCCGTTTAACAGAACATCTTAAACTCTACAGATTAAGGAAGCTAATTTAAGCATATGCTTGGATGATCGTAATTATTATATATCAAATTAGGTATGATGATATAATTTTACTGGCCGAGTCTGATCAACAGAACATATCAAATATGGTTAGTTTGTGATGTTATAAATGGAGATCAGAAATAAATCAAGAAAAACAAATAATGCATTTCAGAAAGAAACATGTGGCAAGATGTTTTTTTCTATTTAAAAATGGAGAAAAAGACAAGCGATTAATCGATTATCAAACTTTGCAGATGAATGAAAATGAAAATGACTTTTAGATGCAGCCCATATGATGACAGCATAAACATGACCCTCTGTTATCCACATACATCACCATCTGTTACAGTGGCTTCATCCCTCACTTCAATAGTTTACTAGTGCACTCTCACGCATTAGTTGTAATGTTGCTTTAGGGACATTTCTGTGACTCATGAGGTAGTTTTACTCTATCAAAGCAACTATTATCTAGTAGTATTAAACCTGTCAAGTGCCAGTCTTTAGAAGTTAAATGAGGTAACCTATGTCCTAATCAAACCAACAAAAAAAAAGAAAATGCAGATATCACACTCATAAAAGAAATGGTGAATATAGCAGTACACTATAAAGCCAAGTTTTCTCAGACAAATTTTCTAATGTGGGACAGTCATATCTTGAAATATTGGACACTGAAAAGTCTATTAAAAGGTCTTAAAATCACCTTACTTAATGTAGGAGACACTCGAGGTTAAATGTGCAATGATCCCATGTTCAGTAAATTTATTATAATATAATGTTATTGCTGTTACAAAATCTAGACTTATGTTACATGGAGAATTGAACATCAAACAAACAACAAGACTATAAATAATAATAAATAGATAAAGAATGAAGACTATTATAGTTTTGAAGCATTTAGGCATATTAGAAGGACATTATATATCAATAGTTTTATTGACTTTTATTTGTTTGAGGAAGACATAACACCCACTGGAGCTTAAAGGTGTCCCATATTAGTCAACCCACTATAGGAACAACCAAGCTTAAAACATTCATTTTCTTTATGAATATTTCCTAAATAACAACTATACATCTCCAGACAGATGAAAACAGTCACCATGAACATGACCTTCTGTTATCCACATACATCACCATCTGTTACAGTGGCTCCATTCCTCACTTCAATAGTTTACTAGTGCACTCCCACGCATTAGTTGTAATGTTGTTTTAGAGACATTTTTGTGACTCGTGAGGTAGTTTTACTCGATCAAAACAACTAGTATCTAGCAGTATTAAACCTGTCAAGTGCCAGTCGTTAGAAGTTAAAGGTCCCATATCGTGCTCATTTTCAGGTTCATACTTGTATTTTGTGTTTCGACTAGAACATGCTTACATGCTGTAATGTCCAAAAAACCCCATTATTTTCATCATACTGTCAGCCTGAATATACCTGTATTTACCCTCTGTCTGAAACGCTCCGTCATGGAATGACATTGCAAGGCAATAGTTTGGGTCCATGTTTACTTCCTGTCAGCTTATGTTATTTACATCCACTGCAACAGGAAATAAACTGGGAAACATTTAGTATGTTTACGTGTACTGGTCTAAATAGTGTATATTTGTGACATCACAAATGGACAGAAATCCTAACGGCTTGTTTCAAAAGCGCAATTTCTGAATACGGGCTGTGTGTATTTCTCCTTATATTGAGCGTTTTGATAGTTTAACAGTATTTATATAAAGCACTTAAACCTGCTTTTTTATAATTTAAAAAGATATGAAAATCTCACTTTTTACAATATGGGACCTTTAAGTGATGTAACATTTCTCTCTCAACACAGCTCAACTGTTACAACACACTCCCACAACAAAGATGATGAAACAACCGAGCTGAAAACATTCACTTCTTTATGAATATCTCCTTAATAACAACTATACATCTCCAGCTTGTCTTCTTCTATGTGTGCTGCGTATCAGCTGGCTGCAGTGAGTTAACCTCCGTTACGTTATGACTTTGTCCTCTCTGTCCTCCTCCTCCTGTCTCTGAAGATAACCTCACCTCACCTCACCGTCTCCTCCTCTCCAGAAGAGACACATACACACTCCACGCGGACAGTTCAACATCACCTTCTCATAAAGTCACACACCGCAGAGTTGGATTAATAATAATACCACGCATATTCCGTGTTTACCTTGCTGCTGAGCTAGCGTTGATCTCGGCCTCTGGCTGACCAGTGAAGTACTTCCGCTTTGGTTAAAAGATAAAGAAGAGACAGAGCAGCTTTTTATGTCCTCTCATGGCCGCAGTAGAGTGAGGAGCGCCCCCCTCAGGTCAATGCTCTTACTGCACCACCAGAGTGTATGTAAGACCAGCATGTTTACAGCCATGCTACATGCAGGGCGTGCCATGGGTGGGTGTGTTTTCCTGTATACGATACGATAATATTTTATTGTCAGACAGGTCTGAAATTTGTTTTGCATCACAGCAGCTCCATTTGCAACATCACAGAAAGGACAAAGACAAGAAACAAGGATACGTACACTTAAAGGGACTGTTTGTAACTTTTTAAGCGTATAAATGTAGCGGGTCGCCACACATGCGCGTTCGCATATGCGCGCTCGCGTGTGGCCGGAGCCTCGTCTCCGCTGCCTGCTTACCTTCACTCAGACAGAGCGCACGTGCTCGTGTACTCGCTCTACCTCTACTAGACGTGAACGCACGCTCACTACACACTGCAGAAGAGTTAGTTTAGCTCTGGGAATATCTAGTGAATGTACAGGGGACGTTTGTGCAGAAATAAATGCTGCAGCTCCTCCAGACCAACAGAGGTTTTCCGTGGCTTGTGAATTGACGGGGCTCCTCCACGTGTTACGTTGTCGTCTCATTACCGACCGGGTGCCGGTGTCTCCCTGCGGCTGCCGGCTGCGGTCGGGAGGCGATAACGTAACTCGTTGAGTAGCCCCGCTGCCTGAGCCTGCGCTGAGGCAGGAAAAGCCAACACTAGGATCAGCAGTGATTCATGGAGAGACCTTCGTCTGGTCAGCTAACATTACTGCTAAGCAGCTGAAATAGAGTGATATTGTGGTTTTAGCTGACGTCTGTCGCCTCACTGTTTTGAGCGATGCTCGTTCATGTCTATGTAGAGCGAGCAAGCGTGACCTCGACGCTGACTTTCGTTGATTTCAAGGCCACAGGTGTCGCTGTTAAGCAGCATTTCTGAATCTTACAAATAGTCCCTTTAAACATTACAATCACAGAAGATGAATATTCAGGGCCCTTCAACGTACATGTGATCTGGGATTAGGCCCCATATTTGGTTTTAGGATTGACTGGTGTACAAAAGAGTGCTTCAGTCTAACCTTATTAAATTGTGGAACCCTGTATCTCCGATTTGATGGTAACGATTGATATTCACTGTTCAAAACATGGTTGGGGTCAGAGATGATGGTGTTAGCCAGCCTTAATATGTTATTATGATAGGCTGATTCATAGAATTTCTCAAGGGGTTGCCCTTCAGTCTTTGAGCAGATTTTCATTTGGTGGAGCAGTTTTGGCTTTAAGGTAATGGACAAACTCTTGTACTATGTAGTATAACAATACTGCAGAACACTCATAATAACAGAAGTAAAAAACAAAAAAATAATTTGTTTACTCGCCCCAAAAGACCCGAGGCGGCGGAGAAAGTAAATTCTTTGTTTTGTCTTTTTACAGACAAATTCAATGTGGTCTTTCCAAAATAACAGATGATCAATCATTACACCCAAATATTTATATGAAAATACCTGCTGGATTTTTTTCGTTATGAATAACAATAGGAAATTTATGTATATCTATCTATCTGTCTATCTTTCTATCTATCTGTCTGATCTGATTTATCTGAAGGAGTTTGAATCATCTTTAAACCCTGCATGTATACTAGGAAGCACAGGGCAGTCCGGTTATTAAAAGAGATGCAAAAAAAGGAGAAATTCATCCTTTAAAACAATTCATTGGTATTATTTATATTTTCAGCGGTGAATAGCAACCAATCACTTTACTCAAGTACTGTATAATTACAGTCTTGATTATTTACATTTATTTTATAGTTTTAAGTATTAAAGGTCCCATATCGTGCTCATTTTCAGGTTCATACTTGTATTTTGTGTTTCTACTAGAACATGTTTACATGCTGTAATGTTAAAATAAAAAACATTATTTATTATCCTCATACTGTTGGCCTGAATATGCCTGTATTTACCCTCTGTCTGAAACGCTCCGTTTAAGCGCATTTTGACGGAATTGTAACAGAATTGCGTTGCTAGGCAACAGCTTGGGTCCATGTGTACTTCCTGTCAGCTGATGACATTCACACACACTGCAACCAGGAATAACTGGGAAGCATTTAGTATGTTTACGTGTACTGGTCTAAATAGTGTATATTTGTGACATCACAAATGGGCAGAAATCCTGACAGATTGTTTCAAACGCAGAGTTTCTGAAAACGGGCTGTGTGTATTTCTCCTTGTGTTGAGCATTTTGATAGTTAAACAGTATTTATATAGCACTTAAACCTGCTTTATAATATAAAAGACATGCAAATCTAACTTCTCACAATATGGGACCTTTAAAATCAATTATTATCTTGGACATTTCATTACTGAAGACATGACAGATGATGATGATATTTATAGGCAATGCCGCAAGATGTACGCACAAGCAAACATTCTCTTACGGAAGTTTAGTCTGTGTTCAGATAGAGTGAAGATGGCTCTGTTCAGAGCATATTGTACACCACTGTATACAGCCCATTTGTGGTCAAACTATAAAAAAGCGAGCTTACAGAGACTTCAGGTCGCATATAACGATGCAATGAGAATATTACTAAAAAAAACAAGATGGAGAGCAGTATCAATCTTCTCATCTAACTCTCAGCAAGAAAGCAAATAAGATTACTTCCCAAAATGTCAATTTATAGGCTAATAATTTAATTTCTATCTCAGGAACTGCCTTGCAATATGGGCAGCACAATATCATTTTAGACAGACTTTGTTGTTGTAAGACCGGCCTGTAAAACCATGACCTGAAGAAACACTTGGGTTTTGCATATTTATTTGTGTTATTATGAATATAAACAAGTAATACGTTGTGAGTGGATCCAGATTTTCTTTTGTAAATAAATAACATCCCCTGCTCGCTGCTCACGATTAATTCATAATTTATTGAGATGTAATAGTCGATACTGGACTGCGCCTTTCATGTCCAAGAGGGCAGCAGGATGAAAGCAAGAGAAGGTCGGTGGACTGTTTGGTATAGAGATGGGTGTCATCCAAGGCTCAGTGAAGTCAGACTCCAAAACACTGAACAACACACTGGCCAGAGATGGACCGTCAGACCAACGGAGAAAAGGATTACTAAAGCATAAAGTCACTGTGGTAAACAGGACCAGATGAAGAAGACAGGAGTACGCAGGATTCATTTCTACTAAGAGGCATGGTCATTTGTCATGACAACCACAAGTATCCTCTTGTAGGGATGAAGAGTCAGACTCCCTCTGTGATGTATGGCTACTTCATTACTACTAGCTGTTTTATTTTTCTTTGTGCCACATTTTGTCTCTTCAAAAACCAAACCTCCATTTGGAAAGTAAAGCTTTAAAGAAGATTGCTTTTATAAATTCAGTCTTTTTGATCATCCTTCTTTTGGACTGCTGTGGATCTGTGTAAAGTAAAGTATTTGAACACTTTTGATCAGGATGCATAAAAGCATTGAGAGGAAAGTTGGAATTCCAAGTCCCTCTCCCGTCCTTCGACCTCCTCTGCTGTTTCGCAGCATCGGACCGCCGGGCCTCTCTGCCAGTCTGCCCCCACACCGACGACTCCGCTCCATATTCTGCCGGTCCAGAGCTGTGCTGCCTGCCAACACACACCCCATCGAAGCTTCAGATACACACACCTTTACGGACATACAGACAGGCCACCATGCTCGTACAGATATCTGTCCACTGGGGTGCAATGATGCACTCTCAGAGGATATTCAGTCTAGCACAGTGTTGAATGCACTTCAGCCTGACTCAGATCTTCACAAAGGTGCTGTGTTTAGGTCAGGGGGTTTTGCCAACACATGGTCTATAGTGTCAGCAAGCACTCAGGTGCAGGACAGACAGCTGTTTTCTCACCTCTGTCCATCTGCAAGAGCCAATGGCAGCAACAGAGGTAGGCAGGGCAGATGGGTGACTCCACTTCAGACATCAGAGGATCCTGCGATCAAAGAAAAGCAGCAGCAAAAGAGGAGAAAGAGGAGCTTTAAGGTGGACTGTGCGGGGAAACAGAAATATGTAGTGCCATCACTCACTGAGAGAGAGGAAGACGCCAGGCTCTGTGAGTGGTTACAAAGTCTGGGCATTGCAGATAGCAATGAGAAGGATTCTATCAATGCAAACAACCAGCGGCGGCTGTTTGTGTCAAAATGCAGGGGGGTGGCGAGAGAGCAGGAGACAGCAGCAAGCCACAGGAGAGACAGACGCCCCCATTTCCTGCCTCCCCTCTGCCAGTCGGACTCCCTCCTACATGTGCCTCTCCTGCTCCCTGAAAACTCCCCCCCTCCGTCACCCTGCACCTACCCAGGCCCACCCATATATCCCCTACCTGTACCGCTGCTGCAGCCGCTCTCATCGAGGAGGAAGTGAGATGCTGTCGGCCAGCCAACGAGGGGAGACCACTGACTTCCTCGGCTCTGGAGGCTCTGGTTGTGTACTGATCTGCGTTTTGGATTTATGTCTTGTTATGTTCTCACTGGCTCTTTTAAGCATATTAAAAAAATATATCCCCAATAGCCTACCTGCATTTAATCTGATTTTAAACTAGATTAATAAAGAATAAAGAGGTGGACACAATAACAGGAACACCTATAGGCTACAGTCTGATTCAATCTGGCAAAACATCTCTGCAGCAAACTGAGCTCTATGAACATGTTGGTTTTGTTGGTTGTTGGTGTTGTATGTGTTTGCATTATGATGTCATGTCACGTTTCTTTTTTTTTTTTACTCCTAACATATTCCATACGCTGGGGACAAATAACATTAAGTAACTTGCACCTCTGCAATAGCCAGAGGCCCAGGGTACATGGAAAGATTGTGGAGTAGAAATAAAATGAATAAAAATAGCCTAGATATCAGGGATTTGATTTAAAATTGTACGTAGGCCTATTGAGTCAGTTGTAACACCTGTAGCCTATATGTGTTGCAATTGAGAGGGCATGAAATGTACACTGGCTACCGGTAGTTACCAAGTGAGCAGGATAAATGGTTTAAATAGATAGTAAAAGTAATGGATACACATTTTATATAGCGAAAAATAATGGATAGGCTACATATTTTTATTTATTTATGGTGGAAATAGCTGAAAGTAATATATAAACAGTTGAAAAAGTTAGCTAAAGGTAATGGATATACATTTTTAGAAAGTAATGGACAACCTACACATTTCTGTTAGCTAAAAGTTGCCTAATGGATACACTTGCTATCTTAAGGGGGCCTACTTACATTGTCAAAAGGCTAAAATGGATAAATGGTGGAATTAGCCTAAAGTAATATAAAGCAGTGGAACAGCTGGAGAAGTTAGTTAAAAGTAATGGATACACATTTTAGATAGGCCTGCCAAACATTTAATGGATGAACAGTGGAGAATAAATAACCTAGTTACCTATCTTAAAAGTAGTCTAATGTAAATTGTGAGAAGGCAAAAAGTAATGGAAAATAGCTAGCTAAATAGTTGGCTATCTTAAGTGATGTATAAATTGTCAAAAGGCTAAAAGGTTGGGAACCACTGGTCTAGACGTGTTCATGGTATAGCATCTATCCCCTGTATTGACTGTGATGCATGAAATTACTTAACAAGTGGGACTTGTTAAGTAATTACAGCGTTGAGAGAGATGTTTATTTCAGGCTCTTGGTTGTTTGTTTTAACCTGTTTTTCTGTGTCGTGCTCTCACTTCTCCAGCAGAGGACGCTCTCCATGAACAGACAGGAGGCGGTGGGGGGGATGTTTATTAGACTGTGGCCGTTGGGGCCTGAACAGAGCGGTGCTCTGTGTCCCTGCTGAGGTGGGATCTGTGTGTCAGGACCAGAACACACAAGCCTCAGTCCCTCTTACCGCTCGCCTCGCATACCCCCTCCTGCACATGTTTACTCTCGAACGCAGCCCAAACTGTTTGTGAGTGAGGCTCCTTTTTCAAGGCAGCTCGCCCCCCAGCCCTCTTTCCGCCAAATAAACATTGCACCGGAAATTGCAGGGATATCTGGGATTTTTGAGGGGTCCCGGTGGAAAGGAGGAGAGGGCTAGAACAAGGGTGCTCTCTGTGACACCTTGGAGGTGAGGGGAGGGCGAAGACGCAGAAGGAGGTGGGGTGGGGTGGGGATCCGGAGGGGAGGGCGTGACCTTGCCTTGGGTGGTTGGTGGGGTGGGCGGCATCGGCATATCCACTGACGAACAGGTACAGGTGACCCAGTTTCCTTTGACCCCATCAGGAGAGCCAGGGCCTGGAGTGCGTGCTAAGGCTGACCTCGCTCACCACAGAAGGCGCTGACCCGGGCCAAAGGTCAAGAGGAGAGGATACTCTGTGACGCAGAGCAAACTGTACTCCTAACGATAACGACTTCCTGGGATCGCTGTAACTGCCACACCTGACCGCCGTCCTCTTGTGTGGCTGTTTATTCCCACTTCTGCACAAGCCTGCAGTTGGGAATACAACAGCCATTGATGAGGCTGAGGTTTCATAACAGCCCGTGACAAAGCACGCATGAATGGCAGGGTGTGTGTTCTTTGCGTATACAGGACGCTCCCCCCTCCCGCCTTTGTGTGTGTGAGTTTTGTCCCAGCGCACTCCCCATAAAACCAGACGTCTTTATTTGATAATAACAGCTCGGTGGTGGAAAAGCACACCGTATAAAAAGCTTGTCGTTGAGCAGATTGTGCCAAGAAGATGAATGACTAAAGCTGATGACCTTGTATTTATTTCAATTAGTGTGAAACTGTATCCACGGTGATTTGTGAGACTCCTCACATGTCATTTTGCTGGTCATCTTTTTTTAAATGTTGTGACTCCACTCGTTCTGTCTACGCTCACCACTGGCCTGTAATTGGGATATCCTGAGATGTCTGTTCCTTATACCATGTCTTGATTATAGTCAATTAGGCCAAATGCAATATATATATGCTGTATATATACGTATATATAAGTATATATACACATGGGAAAACAGGAATTGCACAAATAGAAGTTCAAATGAATGCCTTTCTCGTCTCTTTGAAGTTTAAGATCTTGAATATCTTAAAGCGATACACTGTATTTACATTAAAGTATGCAGCCACACGGCCTGATGAGAGTGTGAATTTGTTAGCATGAAATATAGCAAATACGGACAGGAATGTGTTTGGATGTAGACACGTGTTTGGGATGACACACCTGACATCTGTGTGTGTTTTTGTGTATATACCCTCCCTGTCTGCATTTCCCAGCTCCACTCTTATACCGATCTATGTTTCAGAGTTTGGGAAGTCAACAGTAGAGTTCCTGTTCTTGGTTTAAAAATAACTTTGGGACTTAAATTCCTCGCCCCCCTCCTCTCATCCTTTCTTACTGGCACTCTCCCTTTGCTTGTTTTTCTTTCCCTTTTCTTCTGTTTTGGGACACGCTGTGCCCTCTCTCTTTTTTCTTATATCTGTCCATGCTGCACACACAAACACACATACACAAAAAAATTCAGGGAGAAAAACAATGGTAATAATATATATAATATATGTGCTGTCTTCTTTTTTTAAAACACATTTTACTGCCATTTTCAGAAAGAGCTGAGTTGTCTAAGCACAAGCACAGACAACAATAAGACGTATATGTTACTTGCATATGACCTGCAATGTTACTTCTTTTCTCATCATATGCAATATTATTTACTTTTCTGTTTTTTTTTAGCTTACTTTACCTTTTTTAATTTACTTATTTTATTTACTTATTTTACTAAATGTATCTTACTTTATTGTTATTCTATTAGGCACTGGTGCTAGAAATAGTACTTTTTATTTTATACACTTGAACTTTGGGGTTATTAAAGTTCTATCTTATCTTATCTTATCTTATCTTATCTTAGGCAAAGCAACACAGCCTGAATGACAGTCAAAAGATAAATTGTTGTTCTCCAGAAAATTCTAGCTAGAGTGCCATATTTTCCAAAACTTATCAAGCATATTTTTGTCCTCTGCATATGGCAAAATACACCTTTACGAGCGAGAAGGATATGGCATGCAACACTGGTATCCTGTCTGGGCAATCGAACTGTGGACGTTGTGGTTAACCATTAGGATACCGGGACACCCATAAAGTTTAAATATAGGACGAGAAAACAATAAAAGACCCTCTCATGCTCTCCCATAAAAGTCAGACAAAGGTAAATTACATAACCCCCCCTTCTTGTGTGACTGTGTGACTTCTTGTGTCGCTTACAAAATTATACTAAAGAGACACCTGTCCCCGTTCATCTAAGAAGTCCAGAGGAGTGATATTTTTAACAGTGGACAGAGGAGGGAGCTTCAGGCAGTTACCATAGTATATAAGAAGTGGATGTTGTCACCGTGACGTCACTCATTAGTTTGTGGACTGCTGTTTTGAAGCCTCGAATTCGGCAATTTGGCCGTCGTCATCTTGGTTGTTTGCAACCAGAAGTGATACGAGAGGGTGGAGCTGAGGACAACCAAACTCTGAATAGACATTTTCAGGCGACCAAAAAGGTTATGATTAACTTTCATGAACTGAAAACACGCTGTGAAAGGGTTAAATTTGTGAGGCGAAAACACAGACAACACCCTGACCGAACAATTCTGTGGCAGCGACCTGTCAATCACAAGGTAGCCCCGCCCTAAAGCACACCCTGCTTTATGGTCTATTTGACTCTAAATGGGACCTTAATTTACTAAATGAACATCATGCTGTATTGAAGAAGACTTGAAACTAGAAATTGAGACCATAAACACATGTTTATAATGTTTACTGAGGTAATAAATCAAGTGAGAAGTAGACTCATTTTCTCATAGACTTCTATATAATCAGACTCTTTTTTTTACAACCAAAGGAGTCGCCCCCTGCTGGCTATTAGAAAGAATGCAAGTTTAAGGCACTCCAGCATTGGCTTCACTTTTCAGACCCGGACATTGCTTTGACATAATAAAACTTTGCAGCGAAAGATATTAAAAAAAAACACATTTATTGGAATTCCATATGCAGCATTAATTTCCTCAAATGACATAAATCCAGTCTCATGATAAAGATCTTAAAGTCTTGTCTATGTGTGTACCTGTGTACGCATTCATATTTATATGTGTGTTTGCAGGCTGTGGCACATAAAGAGTTAGAGCGTCCGGGCAGGTGTGGCAGCAGCTCTCCTAAACAAACACTCCACACCTGTCTTCCTCTACGCTTCCATTTCCCTCAAATATAAACACATAAAGCCACCACCTTTCTGCTTGACTCATGTTGTGCTCTTTGTGAATCAGATGTGAAAAATGAGCTGCTTTTGTTCCACTGACCTCACTTTACTCTCCTGTTCTATCTACTTCCTTTTTTTTTTTCTTCTCACCGCCTAATATTTCCCTGGCTCGGTGCATGTGGCTTACACCTCTCTCTCTCTCTCTCCCCCCCTCACCCCGTCTTTTATTTCCACTGACTTGTTTTTGATCTGTTTCTCACCTGCCGTTGCTCGCCTTTTCCCCCCGTCACCCTCTCCTGCACCTCCAACCGTTCCTATGACTTTTTAATAGTAGCAACAGGGAGGTTTTCCAGCGAACTCTCAAAACAGACTTGTGTCACTTTAACCATTACGGGTTGATGTTCGCCGTCAGCTCAGAATGTACAGGTCGCCGCGCAGGGCAGGTTCCCAGTAGCGGTGTCTAGTATACCCCAGAGCTAATGAATGCCCTCACTTTGGTGTGTTGGAAACTCTGCATGTTTGTTTATTATGTCTAGGATGGAAGCCGCCGAGACCAAAGTGGAAAGGACACATTCTTTGATGAGTCAATGGAACTTAATATACGAATACATCAAAAACATATTTCACTCTCTCAGTATGTGTGTGTGGGTGCAAACAAACACACACGAGCTTCAGAGAATTCAGTGTGTGTTTTTTCTTCCTTCATTTTCTCTCTCCGTGCTGGGCTTGTTTACACGGGCCTGTTACATCACCTCCGCACACTGACAGAGAGAAATGGTTTGTGTGGGAAGAGGATGGAAGTTTGGTGAATACATAATTTTGCTCTCTGTGTAGGCCTCTGTGCGTGTGTGAGCACATTCTGTGCAGTGTACTGTGTGTATGGTGGTGTGTATTGGCCACAGTCTGTGCTTCAGGTGTTACCATTACCGTACAATCAAGTCTGAAAAATAGATACCCAGCGATCTATAAAAAAATCCCTTATAGCAATTCTGAAGGTATTTCCAGAATCCTCAAAGACTCTTCTCTAACCGTCTGGATGAAAAAGTATTTGTGCAATAGAAAATATTCTTTACCCGTGTCTCAAGTTGCAACTGTATTTCTTCTCTAGGTAGACATGTCTCCTTGTTCTTTTTATCCATGCTAGCATGATGACAGCATCTTTCTGTCTGTCTCATCAAATATTGGGTAGATAGTCATGACATTCATGGTTCCCAGAGGATGTATGTTCCTGACTTTGGCGATCCCCTGATTTTACCTCTTGTGCACCAGCGAGTTTACATTTGTGTTTTATAATTAAAGGTTCTCTATACAATATCTACAGCATTAATATAGCAGCAAACGACTATTTACTTTGTAAAGATATAGTGGAGTAATGTCTACCTGAGCAGAGAATGAAGTCTCTCTCCCTCTGTGTGTGTTGTAATCTGAGCTTCTCCGTGCTTTGTTGACATATTTGGACCGGCCGCGTGTGCTTTTAGTGCCCACCGACCAGCTCATGGCCGCCGCTCTGCACTGCTCTCATATGGCATTTACAAATGATAACGCCGTCCCGACTGACGGCACCGCCGCGGAAGCGTAACACCCACCCTCCGGTTCCCCCCAGGTTAGCACTGTTAGCTCTGTCATCACGGTTGCCATTGTTTTCACTGTTAGCACTGTTAGCGCTGTTAGCTCCGTTAGCTTCGAGCCGCCGGCTCAGCTGTCGCCATGTTGAGAGCCGTGCAGAGGCAATAGAAATGCTCCCAATCTCGCATTTAGCACCTTTAAATGTCTCAACAACTACTCAATGGAATATTAAATATTAATAAATTTGGCACAGAATCACTTTGCAGACTTTTCCTCTAGCGCCACCATCAGGTCACAATTTGTATTTTATCTTTGGTTTATGACCAAATAGCTGCAAACTAATGATATTCCCATCTGCCTCAGGACTTTGTGTTTAAGTGCGAATCAGTAAATGTTAGCATGCTAACATGCTAAACTAAGATTGTGAACATGGTGAACACCTTTGTCATTGTGAACAAGTTGCCATGCTGATGTTAGGCTACCAATTAGCAATATAGACAACTATAACTTAACTGGAAACTGCACCTGGAAAAACATTTTTGAAAACATTTGTAATTGTTCAACAGACAAAAATCGATAAAAAAGAAGATATCTTCAGAACAGCTGTAAGGGTTTAAAGTTACGTTTAAAGTTAAATCTGATGCTTAGGCCTGTGATTCAGATGTAATGGTAATACATGAGAGGCACACAATGGAGGTAGGTGTGTGTGTGTGTGTGTGTGTGTGTGCGTGCGTGTGTGCTTTTGCATGTCTGTGTTAAGTGCCTTCGGAGTGAGTTGCTGATATGCAAATGTGAGTATGCTTGCAAGAGGTGATTATGCAGGTGTATATGTGCATGTCTGTGCAGCACAAGCCTACTGAATGCCCCACTCTACATGTGACCAATTTGTTAAGAGCAAGGGGTGATTTATAGAGGATGAAGGGGGATGATATCTTCCCTGCTGGCACAAATAACTGGAGGCATCCCTCTACTTAATGATACATTTTAGGGAAACTGCAGGGGAAAACAACAATTTAATCGCCCACAATCCCTCTCACTGAATTTCAACAAGCAGCCCACTGCGTGTTAATGTAATGTTTGAGAGTGCATGGATGTGGAATATGTATTTAACCCTCTCACACAGAGTATCAGTGTGTGTTAGCCACCAGCTCAGGTGCTGCAGATGGCTGGTTTCCTGTGTGCGTGTCTGTGGGGATGACAGGAAGATTATCCAGGCGGTGCTCTGCACTCTTCAATGAAAACCAAACTGAACTAAATTCATGTCTGTTTACATGGGTAGCTGTTTGTGTGTGTGTGTAGAGAGAGGTGGCCTGGGAACCTTTGAGTAGGTAAAGGGGATGTGGGGGCTAAAGACAGGATATGGAGGGAGGAAAAGAGAGTGATGAATTGCATGGGGAGATTATCATAATCATTTTCAACATCCCTATCACTCAATCACGCTGTTATAACTGCAGCTCCAAGGAACACTCGGCTCACCTTGTATATATGTACTTTTATCTGTCCCGCTCTTGTCTAAAAGTATTTTTATAAAGTTGGGGGAAGGAAATTCCTCTCTGTTTTCCATGGCTAGCCCTGAGTATTAACGTAGCAGCACACAGACTAGCAGCTGAGTATATTTATTTTACTTTTCACAAAAGCAGCGGCCCGGACAGAGGTATGCGTGTGAAAAGAACTTTAAAGCATCAAAAATATTATTCTCTGCTCAAACATAAATAAATAAACACCCAGAAGCCAGGTCCTCTTTGGAATGTAGTAATTCTGAATTTTTATGAATGAGTGCATTCATGCTTGGCCACGCCCCCCTCCTCTAACCTCAGCTCTGCCTGTTGGAGCTCAAAGCCCCGCCCCCTGGGATACCTGCCTGCCTCCTGATTGGCTGAAGGAGGTCCGGGGTGGGCGTGGCCTCCATAAAAAGCACAGGGCTGATATAAAAACAAGCCTCAAACTTTGATCCATGAAAAATTTACAAAAGTGATGGGAGAGATCGTCGCATGTTGGATTTTAACCTCTGTGGACAACAAAAAGCTATTGTTTCTGAGCAAGTGGAGGATTTATTTTTCTGTGAAATTAATTTTTAAATTTTTTTTAAAATAAATATTTACTCTTCTTCTATGTGAATCAGCTGACAGCATGGGGATACTGCTATTATTCGCTGTCTTGGAAGTGGTGACAGTCGGTTTGGTAAGTGTAGTTTCTGTCACCTGTTTTTGCTTCATGTAAACACTGAGGAATAAAGACTCACGTGCCTGTACTCTACTGGATTTGAGCTGCTGTCGTCTGGTTACATTATATAGCCAGTGCTGGAGGGTATACGCAGGTATAAGGGGGATAACCACCTCTTTTTTCTGGAGGTTTACAGTAAACTATACCCACCTATCAGCCAAAAAGCCATTGGAATATATAGGAGAGTGTACCCACTCCATCTCCTCGCATGTACAGTAGTGCTTGTCAATATAATGGTCCAATGAAATCCCTACCCACTGTTTCAGCTGCACACGTGATAAATAAGACCTGCTATACGCTTAATTTCTGCTCAACATGATTGATTGTAATGTTTGTGAGAATCTGTAGTTATATTTGCTGGTTTCCAAAACTGGGGCTCGGGGACCACCACAGGTCCTTGAGGGATGTCTCATGGGGGTCCTCAGCAAAATGACAGGGTAGCAGTAGTAATAGTAGTAAATGATAAGAGTACTCAGAACTGTCAGAAAATATTCTGCGTGTATGCGCATATTTAATATTTATTATTGTTTATTTATATATTTTATTTTGTTTTTGGCTCTCATGAGTGTGGAGAATCTGTTCTGTGTTGAGGGTAAGTTGGAAAAGAGGGTACATATTTGTATTATGCACCTTAATCCTTGATTGTTTGACCCTTTGGAAATCAATTAATATACTCTTTTAAAAAAGAAAAAGAAAAGAAAAACATTCTGCAATATAAAAAAATACTCCAATACAAGTCCTTCATTGAAAATGGCACTATAATATTATTATTACCGATGCATTAATGTCTAAGTTGCAGTTTACTGTTGGTCAATGTGGAGCCTATTTTAACTACTATATTTACAGTTGGGTAGTTTAATCTGTAATGATACATCATATCTGATGAGATCATCATATGTTTCGTATGTAAGATCTGTAAAGTATCCAGTAAACAAAGCTGCCAAGTGGAGTAAAAAGTACAATATTGCCCTCTGAAATGTAGTGAAGTAGCATGTACTTGAGTAAATCCATATCCATATCCGTACGGATATGTCCGCATCCACAGTTTAGACATTTAGATCTAAATAAACTGATGAAACCTGGTCAATCAAGGGTGTTTGTGAGTGTTTAAATGGTTTCACCCATTCACCCCTTTACAAAGTATATGTATATATGCTTCCATCTCTCACTAGGGACAAAATTACAGTACTGTAATATTATCCAACGAATGGAGATAAAAATACATGAACTCACTGCACACTATAAATATTATGTGACTTTAGGTTCGGGGATGTTTCAAGTACCAGGTTAAACCCAACGACGATGCTAAAAATGGAACTCTATTGTCACTCCGTTGTGTAATGTCATATCCTGTTGAACCGATGACAGCGGCGCACTGGGACCTGGCCCGGGTTTAGACGGTGGCAGTGAGTCAGGAAGGGATCCCTTTAGCTGATCTGACTGTGGACAGTCAGACTGGCAGCTATTCTGTGATCTCCATGCCTCCTGGGAGTTGTTGGAGTGGCTTTTGGTTGTGAGTGTGTATGGCGAGAGAGGAGGGTGGGAAACAAAGTAGGGTGGGGTTGCGGGGGGATCTTGGGTCAGAGAACGCAGCTTTCATCCCCGCTCGCCCCGGCGAATGCCAAGCGGAAGGCGACAGAGGGTTACAGATATCCCTGTGGGGCTTGGGGACAGTGCTGGGCATTCAGCGAATGTTTAAGCCTCACACACTTTGAGGAATTTCTGTGATCTGTGTAACATGAGTCAAACTATTGTCCCGCTTGGTTCCAGTGTGGCTCCACCTCATGTGGAAAATGTACAGTATGAAGTTGCCAATATTCAGGTTAACTAAAGTGCACACTATGTCCCCTCCTTTAGGTGACCGCTGGCTGCCCAGTGGTGTGCGAGTGTCCCGCAGGGCCACCGTCCTGCCCCCCAGGGGTCAGCTCGGTCCCGGACGGCTGCGGTTGCTGCAAGGTGTGTGCCGCCCAGCTCAACCAGGACTGCCACGAAGGACAGCCCTGTGACCACCATAAAGGCCTGGAGTGCAACTACGGCAACGATGTGGGCCGTACCCACGGCATCTGCAGGGGTAGGTACCAGGGTGGCTGAAAGAGAGAGAGGGGGGGGGGGGTTAGGGAGCTTTTGGGTTTAGATTGGGCATTGAGTTTGGGGTTTAGCTCGGGGTTGAGTGAGGGGAATGTGTAACTTCAGGGTGGGGAATCTGGCTTCCGAGCCAGAGCGGCTGGAGTTTCTCTTTGATAGCGGCTTCGGGTTTGAAGCCCGTGCCACGTTTCAAAAACAGAGCACCTTCATGAGCTGCGACTGAAACCCGGCCAACTCCGGGATTTATATAAGTAGTTCAGTGTGTACACAAACAGCCCCGTCAAACTCACAAACACGCACACATGCACCCACAGTGGTATTTTTATATGCGTGTTTATTTTGGGGTGTTTCTATATAAAGGGGGGGGGTATCCGGGGTGTTGCATTGGGAGTCCCACTCTGGGAGCGGAGGGAAAGGACATTGTAAACAAGTCAGAATTCCTTTCTGATCTAAGAATAGAGCTTGCTTCATAAATCTGGAGATAGTGTGTCTCTCCCTCTCTCCTCTGAACTCCACATGTGAGCCACTTCCTGTTTCTTCCTGTCACATTTGACATCTGAAAACTATGTTTTTGGTCGGCTTTCGAAGTATTTTGACCAAACTGTCTGTCTGCTTCCTTTCCCCCCAGCAAAGGCAGAAGGCCGCTCGTGCGAATACAACGGGCGGATCTATCAAAACGGCGAGAACTTCCGCGCCGGTTGCAAGCACCAGTGCACCTGCATCGACGGAGCGGTGGGCTGCGTGCCCCTTTGCCCCAGCCACGTGCCCCTGGCGTCCTCTTCCTGTCCTGCTCCGCAATTGGTCAAAGTGCCCGGCCAGTGCTGCCTCACCATCGACTGCCACAAGGGAACCACCGTCGTGCCCCCGGTGCACCGCCGACCCCAGCCTCCGGCTTACCCACCTTACCCATTCATCCCTTACCCGGCCTACCCTTTCCCAAAGCCCTATCCGAAACCCTACCGGAAGCTGTACCCCTACAAGCCCAAAAAGGACAAGGACACCCTGGGCAACGAGCTGGTGGAGGTGGGGCGCAAGTGGGACAAGCCACGTGGAAACAAGCACCTGGCGGGTAAGCGAGGGTGCCGCCGCGTCGCCTTCAGAGTGCCGTCTGTTTCCTCTACGCAGTAAAGCATCATGTTTATGTTTTAGCCATTTTAGCCCTCCTGACGCACAAACGGCCTCACTGTGAGCCTTTTCCTCTGCATTTACGTCTGTGTGTGTGTGTCAGCATTTATGTGAGGCTTGTTTTCCACTGGCTCCTTGCACACCAGAGGTGCTCTCTCTCTCACACACTGCTCTCACACAGCACATACCTCTGTCACCCAGCTTTCCCCTCTCTGTAATCGCCCTCTCTATGCGTCAGTGTTGCCTGTTCACTGAATGAGACTAGTGTGCTTTGCATCTCTGGACCTCTCCTTTCCCCTCTCTCTCCCGTTGGCCCTTTCCCCCCCCCAGCTTTACTTCTGCTGATCTTGCTCCTCTTTCTCTGTCATATTTGTTGCATCGTCCATTGTCCTCTCTCACGCCCTCTGTTTCATCTCTCCTAGCCTGGAGGCAGGTGGGAGATCAGTGCGTGGTTCAGACTACTTCCTGGTCCCAGTGTTCCCGGAGCTGCGGGATGGGCGTCTCCTCTCGTGTTACCAACGACAACGCCCGGTGTAAGCTGATCAAGGAGACGCGTCTGTGCAACATTCGGCCCTGCAGCTCCATGTCTCTCCCTGTCAAGGTGAGAAATGTGTGCGGCG
This sequence comes from Sebastes fasciatus, assembly GCF_043250625.1. NCBI lineage: Eukaryota > Metazoa > Chordata > Actinopteri > Perciformes > Sebastidae > Sebastes > Sebastes fasciatus. The sequence continues at coordinate 13,784,137 of NC_133807.1, forward strand.
CTTTTTAAGATTCTCATAAAGGGATAGATTGCAGTTCTTCATCCTCTAATGGACCACAACCATGCAGTCCAGCCGCCACGCTAAATAGATTCAGGAAAGGGGTCAGATTGGTATTAATATCATGGCATGTATACGGACCCCCCACCCCTGAATCCCTCAGTTGCTGGAGCCGTTTCTGGTCCATTCGGTCTATTCGCGGTTCTGTTGCTGTGTGGGAAACTTCTCTCGCAGGATGACGACAGAGCCGATTCAGGCCACGTTTCCTCTGTGTGGCCTCATTGTCAGGTCATGGTTGTCCCACTTTCAATGAAAGTGATTCAAAGCTTAAACGATTAGTTAAACATTTTGGGAAATACTGTTATTCACTTTCTGGTGCAGAGTTAGACGAGAAGATTGATACCACCATAGAAATACAACGGCCATTCCCATTCAAATCAGCATAGCAGGATGGTCAGAGCGGCGGACATTTTTATGTGTAGCCTACTGTTGCCGTTGCGACCAACGACTAAAATGAGCAGTGGATTTGTAATGTTACGAAGCATAGAAAGCCATAGTAAATCAGCTGGTGGCCAACAGCAGCGATGTGTCAAACGGTCCCTCCGCCTCACGCGCCGCCGCTTCGGAGAAGGACAAGCTAGTAGGGGAGACTGGGGGCAATTGTAACGAGGGGCAATTGAAACATCTCAAACTGCACCAATCAGAAACGAGACAGAAATATGAAACTCATTACGCACATGGTCTGTGATGATCCCTCTCTGCCTGCCAAAGGACAAAATGATGTCTCATACTTATCAAAGTTTTTCTGCAAAGACTCTTTTTGAGGTATGAAATTAATTTATTGTTCAATGGATATCAAATTGTTTCAACTATGTATATATTCTTGGTGGTTTATTGTGGTCCTTGGTATTTATTTGAAGATATTACATGTGTTGTTACAATCGCCCCTGCATATTTGACTTATAGTGTTTCAATCAATATTGTGACTCTAACATTGCTTGTAAAAACATTTGATGACTGTTAACAAGTAGAACACAAACACAAGTTACCTACATATAAATGTTATCTAAATAGTTCAAGAGGTTTTTGAGTAATGACAAAAAAAACTAAAAATTGTTACAATTGCTCCCGGTCTCCCCTAGTTCGGCACATACCATACTTTTACATTTTTACAATCTGTGGTAGCTTTAAAAACGCAATAAATTTGCCAAAATTGTTATTGTCAACTTGTTTCCAAGTTTTCATTTTAGACAGCGGAAAATCACTGCAGCTCTTCTTTATAAATAACACAACAAAAATGTGTTTTGCATAAATCCCAGAACTTTTCAGCGACGTGATAAACTGTGGGGGTTTGGAGCTCTCCCACACTGAACCCGCGACACTGTGGCTGTCAGCTGCACTCAGTGGCTCTTCGCTGTGTAATTTTAAAGAGCACTTGATTCGCCCACTCTGTTGCTCTCTCACATTTCATACCGAACACCCTCAAAAACATTCTGCCTCTCGCCACTCATGGGGCTGATGGGTTTGTTATGCACCTGTTTTCTCTGTGCTCTCCCAATGTTTGCAGAACTGCTGTGGGTGTTAATGTGCATCAGTGTCAATCCTGAACTATTGCTGGCATGCTCCTCTCTCTGAGGCACTCATCGGTTGTTCTGACCTTTATTTTGTTTTTCTCTGTCTCTGTACTTAACTGCATTAACTTTGTTTTTCATGTCTTGCGAGGGCTTGAGTAATGAGTTATTTAATTTGCTGTGCGGCATGGCAGTTTGGATTCTAAGCAAATGGTAATGTGATCCTATAAAGCTTTCACTAAGTGTTTAGCATCACAGCTGCACCAAAGAAAAGATTATGAGCGGCAATACTGGTTACTTAGTCCCCCACTTTGGTCCAGACCATAGACTGTATACAGGAGGTGGACGTAGTCACTGTGACATCACCCATTGTTTTGTGGACTGCCATTTTGGAGCCTCAGGTTCTTTTTGGCCGTCGCTATCTTGGTTTTTTGCAACCAGAAGTGACACGCGAGGGTGGAGCTAAGTTCCACCCGATTCGACTGTTATCAGGCCATTAAGTTGGCGTCATCAGTCGCTATAAGCACTATACTGTATATGTAGGACATTAGGGGCCTACTACGCTTACTACGTTATAAAAGTGAAAGTGAAACTTAAAAGCAACACGCTCTAACATGTAAAACTGAATGAAATGTCACATTTTGAACACAAACAAAAAGGTTTCTTTAGGTTTAGGCAACAAAACTACAACTTCATTAGGGTTAGGCAAAAAAAATAAAAAACTCAAAGTTTAGGGAAAACATTGTGTTTTGGGTTAAAATAACAACGAACACCAAGACGACTTTGTCTGCTCCTGTCATAATCACTGCGGTCGCTAGAGGTCGCTGTCGCGTCCTTTTATACCTTCTTTTGGTGATCTACCATGTGACTAGATGATAAAACCTACTAGTGGGTGTAGTAGGCCCCTATTGACCCACATCTATGGGGCTTATAGCGACTGATAACGCCTATTTAATAGCCTGACAACAGTCTAATCGTCTGTAGGTACAACTGAACACTGAATAAAACATTTTTAAGCGAGCAAAAATGTTACAATTAACTTCATATGAACTGAAAACATGTGAAAGGGTTAAAGTTGTAAGACGAAAACATGGACAAGTACCAGACCGCACAACGCTGTGAATCCCAAGGTAGCTACGCCCTAAAGCATCCCCTGCTTTATGGTCTATTTGACTCTAAATGGGACCATAATTTACTGAATGAACATCATGCTGTATTGAAGAAGACTTGAAACTAGCGATTGAGACCATAAACTCATGTTTACAATGTTTACTGAGGTAATAAATCAAGTGAGAAGTAGGCTCATTTTCTCATAGACTTCTATACAATCAGACTTCTTTTTGCAAACAGAGGCGTTGCCGCCTGCTGGCTATTAGAAAAAATGCAAGTTTAAGGCACTTCAACACTGGCTTCACTTCTCAGACTGGAAGTTGCCCACTGGTACAGACTGAAATATCTCAACAACTATGAGATGCCTTGAAACTTTGTAAATACACACAAAGCTGAATCCACTCTTTCTCTCTCCCTCCACAGAAAGGAAGGAAGTGCTCTCGTACCCACAAGGCCCCTGAACCCCACCGCCTGTCCTACGCCGGCTGCAGGAGCACTCGCCTGTACAGGCCCAACTACTGCGGCGTGTGCAGAGACGGCCGCTGCTGCTCGCCCCGTCGCACACGCACCGCCAGCGTGTCCTTCGCCTGCCCCGACGGCGAACGCTTCAACAGGTCCGTGATGTTCATCCAGTCCTGCAAGTGCAGCGACGAGTGCAACCACCTCAACGAGGCCGCCATGCCTCCTCAACGATGGCTCTACGGAGACACGCACAAGTTCATCGACTAGTGGCGTCATCCCCCCCAACATACATTCCCGCACAAAAAAAGACATTAACTCCCCCCATAGTGATCCCCATTATAGAATAGCTGTCCTTAGTGTATCTATGAGTAGACGCGAGCGAGGTGAGCACGTCTTTTCTGAAAGATTATTTGGGGAGGACTGGGGAGAAGAAGAATGGGAGCATCTCCGTCTTGGAAAGAGCAAAGTGACCAGCCCCTGCTTTAGTGTAGATAAAAAGTTGTTTCTGGCCTGGCCAGACTTCCACAGACTGTGACAAAACCTTTACGGTAAACATGGATGCAACCAGCCACCATGTTGCTGGCGTGCACCAAAAGTCCCCAGAACTCTTGAGACTTTTTTTCGGGGACGATGGAGCAAGAGCTGACACACACAAGCATTAACTGCATGTGTTTCTTTTGTTGATAGATTCACATCACAGTTACTGAGCAACAGGTCCGACTAGCCAATAGAAAGCTGGTCTGACGTTGCTTTGGAGCCAAATATGCACTCTGCTGGAATCAAGTATTTGTGCACTCCAATAACTTAGTATTGATGAACCAAATGAAGACTCGTAGAGAAGACTTGACGGCAGAAACTGGGATCGTGACAGCAGAAGATGGAGGGGCATCTCAGATGTTCTTACAGGAGCGTGGCTTGTGTCTTTTGATAGTATTTATTCACTGGTATTTATTGTTGAGACAGACGTGATGACACAGTGGCCGGCCACCAGGGAAGGCGGAGCTGCTATGTTTGGAGCGTTGAATGGGGGGATCTGAGAGGGACAAAACAGCTGAGAGCTGTCAGCCGCGTGCGGGAGAGGAGGACTCGCACAGATCCGGGGCTTGACCCCCGGGGGTCACGATTGGAGGTCACGGCGGTCAGAAAGCCATATCTAATGATGGATGATGAAGGCTACAGGAGAAGAGGCGGCATGTACTAGAAAAAAAACAACCCGATGGGTCGGGGCTTTGTACGCATTAGCGGGGAATATGTCGAAGGTTGTTTACACAGCTGGACTCGTCCCCATGCCTCGCCTCCACAAGAAACTGAGACATTTAGCAAGCACCACAAGAACAAGCCTGGGATTCTGGCGCCGAGACGTCAACCGCCTAATTCCACGCAAATTACAATCTTGACTCCGAGAGAAAATCAGCCACTCTCTGGTTTGCTATAAAAATAAAATTTGCGTGTACCGAGTTAAACATGTAATTTGGGACTCGTGGGCGGAACCGCTCTGGTGCCCGATCGGGGCCTGTAATCGAGCAGCATGCCAGCTCGCTGACACAAAACAATAACTCATGCCTCTTCGTGTTTAAGTGGCGTCTGAAAAATGCTGTTGAAGGCTGTGTTGTCAGTTGACGTCACTGTCGGGGGTGGAGAGGAGCTTTGCGGCCCTGCAGAGGACGGGGCCAGACGTCAATAAGAACCTATTCTTGAGGACATTTTGGAGGAGGGGAATTCTGTATTATTCTATCATTTCTGTGGCCAAAATCATTTACTATGTCTGAACACAAGCATCTCACTTAAAACTGGGACTTGGGTTCAAGTTCACGCACCTTACGACAACCTTGATTCAAGACCTTTTATCTCACGCAAAGGTAATACAGAGGGACTTTTATCGTTACTGAATACACATTTTAAATGGGTGATTTGAAGCACCGTTTTATTATTTGAAAGATGTGTTTTTTCTTGTGCCATAAGATAGTGGCTTTTTTTTCAGTTGTCTGTGAAACTGGAAATTATTTGCATTTTCTACCATCTATGGCTACAGTAGGCTTTCTCTGCTGCCTCGGAGCCCGACAACCTTATTAGGGAGTTTTAAACTTTACAGGTGATTTAAAAACATTGTGTTGCCATTGCTATTTGCCGATGTAGATGCTGTGGTTTTGGTACTGTATGTCTAGTTTTTGTTAAAGGACACTATAGAGCAGCTATGTACAGATGCATCGTTACCTTCTTTGTAGTTCTATCTGCTGTATAAGGGCCAATCCTTTTACCGAGTTATACTGAAGTAGTCCATGTATAGTTTAGCACTGAACAAAGCAGGGTTCAGATCCTTTATGAGCATTACGTGCCAATTTGAAAGCATGATGATTGTATGTCTACCAGTGTACATTAACACCATCTGTTATAATAGTCATGCTTTTTAAGATTACATATAAAAAAAAAAAAAAAAGACTTGTTCTTCACGACAAACTGGTTGCTGAACACACGTTGGATTTTAGAGTTGGAATGAGTTCATCATTTTGCATTTTTAATAAAGACATTTTCACCCCTAGACTTGGTGTTGAACATTTACCAAAGTGGTCATTTTTTCTATCATGTAGATGAACTGACTGAATGTTGATTTCGTACATTGGAGTGTTTTGAGCTAATATCTGCATGCTACTGTAAAATGCTCACGATAGAGTGCTACAGGAATGAGTCCTAAAACCGAACAGGAGTTAGTATTTCAGTAATTCTGGTTCCCTCGTCTGGAAGTCAAGTTTTTTTAAATGGATTTTTAGTTAGAGGCCTGAGATGAGGTCTGTGGTTCACACAAGCTGAAGAGATTTTAACATTTTGTTCTACAATATAAAATACGTCAGTAATTATCCCACTCATGAATTTTGAAGCTTTTTTTTTTTGCATGTATTAAAAAAAGTTAAATGAGATTACTAGACATCACGCGGACTTTTCCGCCTTTACAGCCTCGTTGTGTTTATACTCGTTACACTGTGTTTTGTACTAATTAGCAAATGTTAGCATGCTAAACTCACTATGATGATCATGGTCAACAGCATTTAGCTCACAGCACGGTCCACACAGTTCTACAGGAATGAGTCCTACAACCCGGAAATGAGTTAGCAGTTTAGCATTACCGGTTCCCTCGAATGGAAGTCAATGGGTTTTTAGTTAGATGCCTGAAATGAGGTCTGTGGTTAACACAAGCTTAAGAGATTTTAATGTTTTGTTCTACGACATTAAAGACATCAGTAAATATCCCACTCGTGAATTTTGAAGTCTTTATGTGTCTTAAAAAGGGCGGTTGCTAACAAGTGGCTAAATGAGACTAAACGTCATCACGCCGACTCGTCCGCCTTTACAGCCTTGTGTATATATATATATATATATATATATATATATATATATATTCACGCTGATGTGACCATGGTGTAGTTTGTTTATAGCCTAACGTTAGCTTTTTACTTCTGGCGATTGCATTCACACTTCAAAAATCATAAGTGTTTTTCATTTGTGGAGATTATTTTATGGAACAAAAGTAGTATCATAAATGTGTGTTTGCCACAGAGCTTATTTTCTGAAATAATCCAAAACCAAATGGAAAAATGTCTGTTTTTTGTCGAGGGAACCCAGGGCGATGCTAACTTCCTGGTTGGACTACAAAATGCATCATCCCTGCACCACTATGACGATGCTAATACCACATTACCATGCTTACATTTGCTAATTAACACTAAACATTTTGTGATTGTAGGTGTGGTTGAACTATTTTTAAAACCCTCAAAATACCAACAGATACACATTAAGGATCAATTATTTATTTACATGGCTTGCTAATGACATAATCAGAATGGGGCAAATTCACCACTAGGACTCCCACTTGGTGACTTCATTTATTTGGAGGCATTCAATTGGAAATTCAAAGAAAGAGCTGCCATGTGAGCCAAAATGTACTTAATTATCACTACATAATTTTAAAGACCGACTAATTGAAGGGAAAAAAAACACAAAACTTCCTATACAAACTAGTTTTTTTAACATTAAAAAAGGGCTAAAAATCACTTGTTCCTCAGAACTACTTTTTCTATACGTTTCCCTGAAGCTCTGCTTGAGATAGAAATTAATGATAAATGGGGGTTGAGACAAGAATAGCCTCACAAGAGACCACAACAGTAAAAATGGCATTTTATAAAAAGTTTTAATTTCATTAAGCAAAGAAAAAAATAACAGTAAAAGACAAATTAAAAATCGACCATACCCCCCCCCGTCACCCCGTCCCCAAAAGCTGACAATAAAAATAAATGTTCGGTGAATATAGAGAACGAGCAGAGCTTTCAAATCAACAGTGAAATACGTCTACTTCCAAATACAAGACACAGGATCCATGAAGAGGAGGCTTTCTGCTTGGCTGGATGACTCATCTGGACTGCTCGACTAAAGAAGGGACAAGAGGAGGAGAGACGTGTAAAAAGACCGGCACGATGAGCAACAGCTGAGCATACCAACTTTTCAGCGCCAGGTTAAACATGTGAAGGCCAGTTTCCATTTGATGAGAGCCCCACAGTTACATGGCAGCACCAACTGCTGTCTCTAAAGGTTTATCATACCAGTTTATCATCTGTTGGTTGATCTTTAGCTGACAAGATCTCACTGGATTAAACAGCCCAGCGAAACACAGATCAACAATTAGCAGAGATATGATGTTTAGATAGTAAAGTGCTTTGAACCCATTTACCCACAAATAACTATCATTCCAGCAGGCCGGCTTTAGTAAAGAGATCAAGCATGGCAGGCATTCGGAAACAGAAAGGCTTACTGTAAGAGGAGATGTCGATCTCGTCTGGCAGCTCGGCCACGTTGACCTCGAAGCGGTCCTGCACGTCGTTCAGGGTCTTGGCGTCAGTTTCGTCCGACACAAAGGTTATAGCCAGGCCTTTGGTTCCAAACCTGCCAGCACGGGCAACCTGACGGATGCAGAGAAGGCCCGAGGGAGTTAAAACCACAAACGCATGTACCAAATATATAATAGTGCTACAGGAATGACGTATTTTTGTAGGCCAACCAGGAAGTTAGCATCGCCCTGGTTCCCTCGACAAATAGCCAATGGGTTCGTTCTATTGGGTTTTGGATTATTGCAGAACATAAGCTCTGTGGCAAACAAACTTTTATGATACTTACACGTTTAGTTCAGCAAGATAATCTTCACAAATGAACACCACTTTATGATTTTTGAAGTGTGAATGCAATCAGCAGAAGTAAGAAACTAACGTTAGGCTATAAACGAACTACACCTCGGTCACATGAGCACGAGAATAAACAACGAGGCTGTAAAGGTGGACGAGTCGGCGTGATGACGTTTAGTAGTCTCATTTATCCACTTGTTAGCAACTGCTTTTTTTCAAGACACAAAAGCTTCAAAATGTATGAGTCAAGTATTTATTAATGTATTTTATATTGTACGTTTTATAAAAAAAACGTTAAAATCTCGTCAACTTGTGTGAACGAAAGACCTTATTTCAGGCATCTAATTAAAAACCCATTCAAAAAACCCCATTGACTTCCAGACGAGGGAACCGGAAGTGCTAAAATACTAACTCATTTCCAGGTTTTAGGACTCATTCCTGCAGAACTCTATTCTTAACACAACGAGTGACTCATGCAGAGGTTATGGCCCGCCACTTAGGCATTCAAAAACAAAATTCTTTAAAACCAACTTCCCGGAATGCAACGATTCTACAAAGAACAAACATTAAAAAAAGAGAAAAACAGGTGGAGGTATTTCCCCTCTGCAGTTCTCACCCTGTGCAAATAGGTGTCAGAATCTTCTGGCATGTCGTAGTTGAAGACGATGTTGACCCGCTCGATGTCCATCCCTCGGCCAAACAGGTTAGTGGCCACCAGGATCCGCCTTTGGAAGTCCTTGAACTGCTGATAGCGAGACAGCCTGTGGAGTAAGAAGGGACAGGACAGAGCCCGGAGAGGGAATTAACACAGCTGCTGAAGCCATTACTGGACTGAATCCCTCTTTGAAGGCAATGATGTGTTGAGTTAACTGACGAGGCCTCATGCTCCATAAACATACTCGGCATTCGGAGCTCAATAGAGCATATGTTTATGAGAGCAGGTATGTCAGATGAAGAGTCTCACCTCTCCTCCTGAGCCATTCCCCTGTGGATGGCAATGGCAGGGAAATTCTGTTCCACCAGGAGCTGGGCCAGAGCGACGCAGCGCTGCACTGACTTGACGAAGATCACCACCTAGAGGCAAAGCAACGGCATTGAAATACAGCTGCAGCATGGGGCAGCAACATAAAGCACTTGATGGACTTTAAGTCCATCAAAAAGTCAACAGTATGTCACATAGAAGTGGTGAACATCATCTGAAAGCTGGGAACCTGAAGATTCATTTGAGATGCAGCTCAGCACTGTGACAAGTTGTTAACTTATTTTACAGTTTATTTCCTTTGGAAACCCAGGCAATAGATTTTAAGTTCACATTAAGTAATACAATTACTGATTTTTAAAAAATATATATTTGCTCCTATACTTAACAATAAGGAAACATTTAATTAGTACAATATGCCAAATGTTACTGGGACAGTCGTGCACCGTGCAACAGCGCCATCACTTTACCTGGTTGAACTCCAACACGTCAAGCAGGTCAAAGAGCTTGCGGTTCTTCTCGCTGTCCTTCAGCTTGCAGTAGTACTGTTGCAGGCCGTGGAGTGTAAGTTTGGTCTCGTCGTCCACAAATACTTCCATGGGCTGTACAGGAGGAGATGACAGAGGGCCCACTTGAGTATACTTGGTAAGTATATAGTTACAGTAACCAAGTGTGTAACATGTAAATCTAAAATGTGCAGTGGCTATGATGAACAAGCACTTTTCTTACTGATAAAACTGATAATTCGGAAGTAACAATGCTTCATCGATCACTTACATCCTGCATGAACTTGCGGCAGACGGGTCGGATCTCCTTACTCAGTGTGGCGCTGAACATCATGACCTGCTTCTCATGAGGTGTAATCTTGAAGATCTCCTGTACGTCACGCCTCATGTCTGTTACACAAAGAGAGGTCAGAGACATACAAAACACATATAGAATTAAATGTTTGGAGGGAGGGTGCCCTCACCAGCCAATATTCAACAACAACAAAACACACACCTAGCTGCTCCAACATTTTATCACACTCGTCCAGGACAAAGTGCTTGACGTTCTTCAGGGTGAGGGTCTTGTTGCGGATGAGAGCGAGGATGCGGCCCGGCGTTCCGACCACGATATGAGGGCAGTTCTTCTTCAAGACGTCTTCGTCCTTCTTGATGGCCATGCCACCAAAGAATACCGCTGCCTTTACCGAGGACATGTACTTGGAGAAACGCTCATACTCTTTACTGATCTGGAAGGCCAGCTCTCGTGTGTGACACATGACTAATACAGACACCTGAGGAGTAGACACACAGAAACAGATTCAGACACTTTGCATGTTGACAATTTAATGCATCCTGATATATTTTTAAGCAGCAGTAGGGGTAACATTTTTATCCAACCCTTGCAACAGGACTTTATGTTTAAACCTCAAGTTTAAAGTAATTCGTTGAAATGTAAACAACACCCTTATGAAATTGCAGGTTTTTGAAAAGACTTGTTCCATCTTTAAATGTGATCTTCCAACAAACAAAAAGAGAAAAAACATACTTTATTATTAGGAACATTTAAATAACTAGAATTACCGCCTCGCATTTGTATGCCTCCGCAAACCAGTGAAGTTGCCGTTTACATCCATGTCTGTCTAAAATGTCATGATTTTATCCTATTAGACATTTGTGTGGAATTGTAATAATTGGGATATGAAGTTATGGCCAAAAAACGTTTTTTTTGAGGTCACAGTGACCTTTGACCTCCAAAATCGTTCATCTTGGGAGTCCAAGTGGGGGTTTTATGGAAATTTCAAAAAATTCCCTCACGGTGTTCCTGAGGTTCACAAGAATGGTATGGACAGACAACCCGAACACATAATGCCTCCGTCCACAGCCGTCGTGGATGCATAATAAAAAAATGACAACATCCTGATTGCATAAGGCTGCACACCCAGCCCAACTAATACTTTGTGGAAGCACATTTTGCATTTGTTACAGCAGCAAGTTGTTGGAGAAAATATCTAATAAATAGTTTTGGTCATTCAGTTTAAGAAGCACTACTCAATTTATTCATCAAATGCATTCGGGTCAATACAGCAGACATCATATTTAGTGTAAAAGACAAAAGCTGGTTCACTACAGTAATCTTTATACCTTCAGTCTCCCCCTGTTAACCCACAACTTTTCCCACAACTTGTGTGTGGGAAAGCATTGTCTATTCATCTCACATGCAAAAGGAGGACCAGGGAGTTACTTTGTGATTAGCAAGTTTTAGCAGAGTACCGGTGCAAGGGAGAGATAAGAAGCGAAACTACAGATTTAGTAAAAAGTACAATCTGTGCTCCTCTCGCAACATTCAGATTATCTGAATACACAAGTGACAACTTTGTTATATCGCGAGGGACAATTTTTTCTCACACAAAGTCTTTGCGAATAAGTCTATTAACTTTGCACATCTAGACTTTGGAGTTCCGTTATTGCCTAGGCAAATTTGGTAAAGTATACTTAAATATATAAATGTAAATAATTACAAAATACTTAACAAATTTACACAACAAATAAAACCTAACCCGATTTCAATAATTTAACACTACACAGCAGAGTACTAATAACAGATAAATCAATTTTGAGTTGGTATTCTTGGAACTCTACAAACTTAAGCTTCAAACTTCAGTAATTCTTTTTGCAGAAATATTATATTTGCTTACTCAGCAGAATCAGACCTCTCTCCTGAATAATTGCATGTCCTGCACAGGAGAAAACGCTCTCAACCCCTTTGTGTGCAGCGAGTGGGAGAGCAAACTGTTTGACTGCAGTGAAATATTTTTTTAAAAAGCAAACGGCAACAAATATGGATTGAAACAGAATATTTTGTTAGATAAAAACATGTTGTGAATTTTGGAAATCATTACATCCATCTTTTCTCAACATATTCTGACTCTTGGACTGAGCATTTGCAATTACAGAGCCGAGGAGTGCCGACGCGCTCTTGTGTGAGAGCGAGTTATTAATAATAATAATAATAATAATTAGAATGTCAACATTATGAATGAAGCTCCGAACTGTTTGGTAAAGTCCTCGTGCTTTATGAATGGAAGACTTACAATCCACGTTACATTACTAACATGAGGAAAGGCTGCTGTTGTGCCGGGTGTTTGTATCCTTTCAAGTGAAATACAGCCACACTGTGCTGTATCGTACCAAAGGAAGAGACAGCTTGTAGCAGACTGGGCATTGTTTCCCAAATCCCTATTGGGAGCATCCCTGATAAGTTTTCTCCAAGTCCTCTCATCACCTTTGGAGGGTCGCACTGCTTTGCAAAGTCTCTGTGGTGCCACATTTTCCCCACTTCTTAGATCCTGCAGTTTCTTTGGTAACTATTTGTGGACCGTAGCTCTCAGAGTAGGATGCAAGCCCAAACATTCAAGCAAATCCCACAGCAACATTAATCTAGTTTTAAATCAGAATCACTGGTGGCAGGTGTATGCCATTTACCTACATGTATGATTTTGAATGCGATTGGTTAACTTTGAACACCGCTAGAGCCCCCATTATGAAAGGGTGTGCAGACTTATGCAATAATGGTAGTTTTTTTATTTATCTAAAATTTCCCCAATAAATAACTACATGTTTTTTTCTCTGGATTTTTGTTTGTTGGAAGTTGTTATTTTGGTTTCTCTCTTTACGTTTCAAAAATCTGCATTTTCATAAGGCTGTGTAGACCTTTTTATATCCACTGTATGCATGGAGAATTTAATTATTAGAATCTGAGCAGAAACTTAAAAACAGTCTTGAAAAGGTTCTTGTGACACTATTTATATATATATATATATATATATATCTATCTATCTATCTATATCTATAAATAATGTAGTGATGTGTAGTTATAATTAACAGCCATTCTGTCATGATCATGATTTGGGCAGTCTTCATTGTGAGACATATCCGCACATCATGTTTGTGCTATGCCAGCACAGGAGAAAAGTTGAGTAAAACCCATGTACATTATCAGACCATTCATAAGATCTAGGTGCTTTTACTAAACATGTGGTTAATTATCTGCCGTAACTAGCTTTGGGCCATTGCTTTCCATCCCCAACTTTCATCAGCTGAGGCTGGAAGGAATCCATTAATTCGAGGTGTACCGTTGTGTGTACTAGATCAAATGTCAGGATGAGACTTTTGTATTGGAGATGTAAACAAATCAGGTTTTTTTTAAACGCAAACAAAAGCCTGTTTCTGATCGTGTGCCAATTTCTACGTTCCATTTTTGTTGAAGACAATCCACGACCATGCTTCCTTTACTTGATCCAATACATAGACCTAAAGTGTGGAAAATGCGTACTAACCTGTCCATCAACAGGTTCAATCTGCTGCAGTGTGGCCAGCACAAACACGGCCGTCTTGCCCATACCAGATTTCGCTTGGCACAGGATGTCCATACCCAGGATAGCTTGTGGGATGCACTCATGCTGGACTAAATAAAAAAACACAAGACAGATTTAAGCCAGTGCATTCACATTATGGTTAGAAAAACAAGTATTTCAAGCTACTGTACAAAGCGTGCGAACATGTGGCAGCACATTTAATTGAAAAAGCAATGTGGCCTACTGCAAATTTCAAATTGCAGGAGGTGCAATATTTGTTAAAAGGCAAACATTGTGATGCTGCAGAGATGTCCTGTCCTATACATCTCATATTCTTCAGACTCAAAAAGGGACTGTTTGTAAGAATCAGAAATTGCTTGTTAACAGCGACACATGTTGCCGTTAAGCCAACGAAAGTCAGCGTCGTGTTGCTCGCACTCGCTCAACATAGACATGAACGAGCATCGGCCAAAACTAGTGGGGCGACACACGTCAGCTAAAACCACAATATCACTATATTTCACCTGCTTGGCAGCAATGTTAGCTGAGCAGACGAAGGTCTCCCCATAAATCAATGCTGATCCTAGTGTTGGCTTTTCCTGCTTCAGCCTCCCGACCATGGCTGGAGGGAACGCGGGAGACACCGGAGTTTTGGTCAGAGACGATAACGTTACTCGCTCCGGAGCCCCGTCACTTCAGGAAACAAAACACTGGAATCCTCTGTTGGTCTGGGGGAGCTGCAGCATTTATTTCTGCTAAACTTACTCTTCTGCAGTGTGTAGTGTGCGCGCATGCACGTGAGAGGTGGAGCAAGAGAGCAAGTGAGAATGAGCGCGCTGTGTGAGTGAGGGCAAGCAGGCAGGCAGGCAGAGGAGCAGAGTACAGAATCGACTCCGGCCCTGGAGACCAAAGCTACTGTCTCCCCTATGTCTGGCCACGGTCGGGGGTGGGGGGGCTGGAGCAGGAAGAGTTGACACTGTTTTGCAAGACTGGCTTCACTAGATATAACTTTGCGGTTTTGGTGCTTCTGTGTCGTTTGTGTTGGAGTCTGAACAGCGTAGCCACACACGGGCGCGCATGGGACACCGACCCGCAATGATTTACACGCGTAAGACGTTACAAAGAGCACCTTTAAAAAAACATCTTCGTTTGGTACAGATTACTGCAAAAATCACACCATAAACATTTTAATGTTTTTCAATGAAAATGAGAACAAAAAGATCATTCCCACTAATATAAGATCATTCCCACTAATATAAGATCATTCTAACTAATATCGCAATATCACTGAAAATAATCGCAATTAGATATTTATTTTTTTGAATCGTTCAGCACTACTTGCTATTATTGTAACATTTTGCATTTATGGACACGTAAATACATATAGTTCATGTAACTTGTGTACAGTAAGGGCATGTTGTTAAAAACATCCTAAGATGATAAATTAACTCCACTGAAAATACCTCACTTGGACAAGCTGGTTTGCCATATTTAACAAATGGTAAACAACCATATGTCCCTCACCTTCAGACGGATGCTCAAAACCACAGTCGATGATGGCCCGGAGAAGCTCTGGTTTGAGCAGAAAATCTCTGAAGCCAGAGCTGTGGATGGACACGTAGGAACCCTTCACCTCCTTCTTGCTGGCAGGGGCTGCGCTCTCAGGTGCTCCTTGAGGCTCCTCGTCCTCTTCATAATCGAGCAGCTCGTTATCAACATCATTCTCTGCCATTGTGTCTGTCTGAAAAAAGAGGGAAAAGGTTGGTCTTCAAATATGTTCATTCATCATCTGCCATGACTCTCTCTCACTGGGTGTAGCATGGGGAGGCTGTTAAATGAGACCAGCTGTCTTTTACCAGCTGTTGTTGCCATTCTTTGTTCCAGATTTCACCACAAGTACATTTCCATAGCATGTTTGTTGAAATATGTGTTTGTCTCAATAGGAGTTTGGTTTGTGTAAATAGTACTCTCTAGCTATGTCTATAGCTATGAAATGACATGAGCATGTATGGAATAATGGAAGTGTAACTCCCAAACATGAGTCCTGTATGTATTGTTCCCTTTGTTTGTGGGTCTGACTGTGTACATGCCCATATGTTGTTGATTTGTGTATAACCTTGAAAAACATCAATAAAAACTAAAGTGAAAACAAAATGAGCCCAGATGTTTTCACCAGTTGTTGCCATTCTTTGTGCCAGATTTCACCACGTTTTGAAGTACATTTAGACAGCATGTTTGTGGAAATGTGTTTGTGTCTCAATAGGAGTTTGGTTTGTGTAAATAGTGGCACTAGTGCTGATGTAGACGCTTCACTGAACACTAATGTGAGCATTGTCTCTGTGCCACTAGTTTAGCACCATATTAAATCATCTACACTACAACCAGTGTGCTGTATGTAAACAAACCCTCTTATAACATACATGTAGTCAATCAGAGTTACCATTAGCCTGGTTAGCTTCGTTAGCCGTCTACAACACTGGAGAGCTATTGTGTTGCATAACCGATGCTAACGTGGGGAGCTAACATGCTACACATCACAACTATACTGCTAAAGGACCGACTAAACTTACACATTATATACAGAGACTACATAAAGGTAATTATAGAGAATACATGAAGCGGATTATAAACATGCTGCGCACTTACTGAGCATGAATCAATGTGCAGAAGAAGAATGGTGGACTGGCTAATGCTACACTAGCTAGCTCTGTTACAAGAACACAATCAATGAAGGAAGATAACTCATTCCAGAGATGTTTACTTTGTGGTTTCAGCTAAATGAACTACTTGGAGCCTTCCTGGATGTGAGTGTAAGTTGTGAAACCTCTGTAGTTCTCACAATGAGGTGGATGTTGTGCTCTTACCGTGTCGGTGTGTAGCTGAGCGTCCTCCTACAGATCAGAACCGCATGGGAAGGCCTCAGTTGGTTTATACCAGGGACCGGAAGTCCCGCCTCCGAGACAGCGCGTTGACGTGATTGGTGGATTTGGATGACCGTCAGCAAAGGCGGCCAGCGATTGGACAAGAAGTTGTGCCGCAGTCCACCGCAGTATAAAGAAGCGGGATACGGCGATGTGTATGGTAGCCCACGAGGGACATGGAAGTAAAATAAGTAGTAAATAAATAAATGCGCACAATAAAATAAATGCATTAGCATTGTGCTAAAAAACATTAAAGGTCACATATTGTGCTCATTTTCAGGTACATACTGTAATATATATATACTGTATATTTGTATTCTGGGGGTATCGTTCCTATGCAGAGGGTAGTTTAGTTTATTTATTGACTTTACTGAGGGCATTTTATATTTTAATAATTTATTTATTTATTGTGTATAGCTTAATGTGCTACTTATTTTGTACTGTAATTACCTTGTGCCTTTTCTACCTTTTTTCTTTTCTTAAAGCTGACTCGGTGTAAACTGCCCAGAATTTCAATGTACTTAGGTGCAAATGGCAAATAAAACTCTGATCTTGAATTTTAATGTTAAAAAAAACTTTATTTTCCTCATACTGTCTGCCTGAATATACTTGTATTTACCCTCATTCTGCATTATGAGTAATTTTGCTTTTTGCTGATAACGCTTCTGTACTTTAAAGGTCCCATATTGTGCTCATTTTCAGGTACATACTTGTATTTTGTGTTTCTACTAGAACATGTTTACATGCTGTAATGTTAAAAAAAACCTTTATTTTCCTCATACTGTCTGCCTGATTATGCCTGTATTCACCCTCTGTCTGAAATGCTCCGTTTTAGTGCCTTCCAATGGAATTGCAACGGAATTGCGTTGCTAGGCAACAGTTTGGGTCCATGTTTACTTCCTGTCAGTTGATGTTATTTACATACACTGCAACCAGGAATAAACTGGGACACATTTAGAATGTTTACGTTCAAAACCGTGTAATGGTCTAAATATTGTATATTTGTGACATCACAAATGGACAGAAATCCTAACGGCTTGTTTCAAACGCACAATTTCTGAATACGGGCTGTGTGTATTTCTCTGTATATTGAGCGTTTTGATAGTTTAACAGTATTTATATAGCACTTAAACCTGCTTTATAATATAAAGAACATGAAAATCTCACTTTTTACAATATGGGACCTTTAACTCGGTAACAGTTAAGTCTAAATAAGAGCATTATTCCATTCGAGGCTTTCCCTTCAGCTCTGAAGGACAAACTGGGACCTGTAGTTGGACTTGGGCATGGATTTCGATGATATGCAACTTGAATGTGACTGTTATTAGTAGTACAGATAACAAGAAGCCCCTTCCCTTCTGTTAAATTTAGTGTTGTTATAGTTTTTGTTTTAAACATATGTAATTTATTTCTTCTTTTTAATTAATTTATTTATGGGTTCATTATTTTCTCCCCCACCCTCTGTTGTGCCAAAAAGTTAAATTCAAATGTTATTGAAAAAAAGTGCCCTCCAGTGGTCACAGTAAGAAACTGTAACACAAAATGAAACACACAGTGCTAATATCAGTAAAATTATTGGTAATACGCACAACTCATTATAAGAGTGATGATTGCAAACAACAACAGAAACAGCAATATTGATAATAGTTTTGTTAATGATGAGCCGTTTTATTTTAGCATTTTTTGTTTTGGTGTGGACACCAGCATCAGTTCGGACTTGATAGCATTCGGTGAGAACTTTTCATAATAAAGTGTCCAAACAGGAGCTATCTTAAGAAACAGATCAACAGAAATTATGAAGAAATATTCATGTTAACTGTTCGCTAGTGGTCACAGTAAGAGACGACAACAGCACGCTCTTCAGAGGGAATAATACAGATATTTATACAGATTATTATTATTATCATTTAGAAGTATCAATTAGGGTATTCATTATCATGTTAATACTAATTGTAATAGTTTCTGTATTAATAATAGACGCTTTGTTATCAGACAACATGAACCTGTGCTCCATGTTATATATTCAGAGAGAGCCCTGCAAGAAATACTACCTTTTGAATGTTTTTTTCGCCACTTCCATTTAAAGTAGGCAGGTAAAAATCAATATGTAGCAGTATGTGTAGCCTACTATGTGGGCTAAAATGTAAATGCAACAATAATGGTTGTTAAAGCCTCACATTAAAAGAACCAACAAAAATTCTAAAAGACCCGCTAATAAACATCTTGCCAAAAGCATTGCAAAAGCAAATCCCATTAAAGGTCATACAAATATATCAGTGTACAAAAAGGCCTAACTAACAGAATACTATCAGTGTTAGGATACTTATATCTGTGACTCCAGAGCTGAAGAGAAGCTCCACTGTGTAGGACAGAAGTATGGGAAACTGTCGGACTCCGGCCGGGAATGACCCTCTGAGTGTGTACCAGAGGGGGGGCAAGAACGGCTCAGGAAGTCCCTGACCTGGGGAGGCAAAGAAAGAAACAACCAGTCCTCCACCAGGAGACCACCTCCATTCAGCCCTGAACAGCAGCCCAGTTCAGCTGGCAGTTCCTCCAGACTGTTACTGCGCAAGTCCAACCTGCACAACTGACTCAGAGCTGCAATCCCCTTGGGTAATGAGCTAAGAGAGTTGTGAGCCACATTAAGGATGTGCAGCTCCAAACAGCTACTGAAGAGCTGAGGGGGGACGCTCTCTAACCTGTTCCCACTGAGGTCCAGCTCCGTAAGCAGCTGCAGCGCCTTTACCTCTGCAGGCAGCACCTCTAGCAGGTTACCAGCCAGCAGGAGCCGACGAAGGCGGCGAAGGGTGAAGAGTGCCGGGGGGAGGCTCTGAAGCTGGTTGTTGGATAGATCTAGGAGCTCCAGGCCTCGCAGCACGCCAACACTGGCCGGCAGGGCCAGAACACGGTTATAGGCAAGCCTGAGGCAAGAAAGACGTCGCAGATGAGCCAGGCTAAGCAGCTCCTCCAGAGTTCTCAAGTTATTATGCTGCAGGTCGAGTGTCCGCAGGTTGGTGAGAGCCAGCAGGGCAGAGGGCAAACGCTCTAGCCGGCAGTCCTGCAGCAGCAGCTCGGTCAGATCGACCATACGCTTCAAGCCCGTCAGCACGAGCAGCCTGGTGCCCTCATTGTAGACCTCCAGCCTCACCAAGCTGCCTGCCACCTCACACAGCTCCCCGGGGATCCGCTGTAACATGCCTCGAATCACCAGCACACGGAGGTGACGTAAATGGCGGAGGCTCCCCAGTGCCCAGCTGCGGCCCACCCCGCCGTCGCTACTCAGGCGGCCAGATAGGTGGAGCTCATGCAGGCTGCGGAGGGAGAGGGCCCAGCTGGGGATCTCTGACGCGTGAGAAAAGGTGAGGTGGAGGACCTCCAGACGTTCCTGGAGGACTCCATGTGCACTGGGATCCACCGCTGAGGTGCAGTGACAGAGGTGAAGCTCCCTGTTGTATGAATAAAAATAAAAAACTTAATTAAATGTGTAAAAAAACAATGTGTACGTACATCACAGCATTCAGAGTAAACCTACTTTATTTTTAACAAAATATTTTTGGTGCATTTTTTAAAGAGGACCTATTGTGCTTTTGTGCTTTTTCCCTTTCCTTTAGTGTGTTATGTTGTTTTTTTGTGCATGCAAAGGTCTGTAAAGTTACAAAGTCCACACCAAAGGGAGTTAACTGCCTGAAACACTTCCCTCAAAGTCCCGTCTTTTCTTCTGTAACATGGTGATGTCACCAAGTAACACATTTGCCTAGAGCATCTAGGCAGGTATTATGCAAATGTGTTACTTGGTGACATCACCACGTTTGGCACACCCTCAAACAATGCTAGTTAGAGCGGAGCTGGAGCGGAGACCAAAGAGTTTGGTCGGTTGAGCTGAACAACAGAGTGGGCCAGCTGACCACTCCGAGCAGACTATGCTTTTCAGGGGGGGGTATGAACCTGAAAATGAGCATAATAGGTCCTCTTTAAATGTGTAAAACATGACTGCACCCCTGTAAAACTCACCTGAGTGAGGTCATGTTGGCCACCTGTGCAGTAAACCTGGCGTCTGTGATGAGCTCCAGTTTGAGGACCTGAAGCTGGCTGAGGGTGAAGAGGGCTGGAGGGAGGCGAGGAAGGGCCACCAGCTGCAGTCTGGAGCAGCCCTCTGCATCCACGCTAGTCATGGCACGCAGCTTCTCCTCCCCCCAGCGCCTCTCCAAGCTTTCCTCCAGCAGCCTGCTCTCGCTTACGGGGGACAAAAAAACAGACAGACGCTGGGCCAGCAGAGGATCATACTGGTCCAACATGTGTAAAAGAAAGGCCAGGTCATTTCTCAGGTCAGGAACATCTCTCAGGGAGCACAACTCCTTCAGTGAGTGGAAGGAATACTGCCGTAGAGAGCTAAGTAGGGCACAGACAAAACAAAAAACAAAAACAGGATGGGAAATGTATCACACAAATTATACTGTCGCTCAAAACAGAATTACACTGTATTCAGTGGGCAACCTCCGGGTCTGAGAAGTGAAGCCAATGCTGACGTGCCTTAAATTTGCATTCTTTCCAATAGCCAGCAGAGGGCGACTCTGAAGAAGTCTGATTGTATAGAAGTCTATGAGAAAATGACCCTACTTCTCACTTGATTGAGTTTATGGTCTCAATCGCTAGTTTCAAGTCTTCTTCAATACAGCATGATGTTCATTTAGTAAATTATGGTCCCATTTAGAGTCAAATAGACCATAAAGCAGGGGATGCTTTAGGGCGTGGCTACCTTGTGATTGACAGGTCGTTACCACGGTGTTGTCCGGTCTGGGAGTTGTCCGTGTTTCAGTTTTAGACCTTTAAACCCTTTCACAGTGTGTTTGCAGTTCATGAAAGATAATTATAACCCTTTTTGGTCACCTAAAAATGTCTTATTCAGTGTTCGGTTGTACTTAGCTCCAACCTCTCGTGTCACTTCTGTTTAAAAAAACAACAATATGATGTCACGGTGACTATGTCCGCTTATACTGTATACAGTCTATGACGCTAATCCTATTATCAGGCGTCTGGTATGCTCAACCTTATGGGCATTATTCTGTTTAAAGGCCCTTTGAACAATCACCAAACCTGTGTAGTCTACTCAACAAATTATTAATAAACAATTTTACATGTTTATCTTGTTCAGACAAATTAAAGTCCTATATAGGTGCTAAATCTGATATTGGGAGCATTTCTCTTGCCTCCGCACGCCTCTCAACATGGTGATGGCTGAGCCAGCGACTCGCAGCTAACGGTGTTAACAGTGAAAACAACAGCACTGTGCTCACAGAGATAACAGTTTTTGCCTGAGGGGGAACCGGAGGGCGGGTGCTACACTTCTGCAACGAGGCCGTCTGTCGAGACGGTATTATCAGCTGTAACCGGCCGTGAGCTAGCCAGTGGGGCATGCTCACATGCACAAATATGCACTAAAAGGCAAACACAACTTCATTCTCTGCTCAGGTAGACATTACTCCTTTATATCTTTACATAGAAAATACTGTGGTTGTTTGCTGCTATATTAATGCTCTGGATATCGTGCAGAGCACCTTTAAGCCCTATTTTGGTCTCCTCCAACTCCATCAGGGAAATATCTGTCTCTTTAGCAGCTAAATGCTAATGACCACCAGCTAGTCGCTAACTTTGTCTGTGTGACATTTCGTGCTGGGAAGGTATTGTGGGTATATCAGAGCTTTATTTCCTGATAACAGCTGAAATAAAGTTGATGAGAGCGGTAAGAGTGAACCAAAACAGTAAAGTTGCGGGTCGTTAAACCAAAACAATGAGCTGAAAGACACTAAAACACTCTGTAGAGCTGAGGGAAATTGCAAAGTTGAGTGATAATTCTCTGAGGTTTCGATTCTCAACCCCTTCCACATTACATGTATTAATTTTATCATTTGTTATTGTATGAATATTGGTTAGTGCAGTTTTAAAGTTTTAATAAAAATACAGTTTTTAGGTATTGTTACAGCACCAACACCTCCCTATATACTGTACACAAATGCACTAACCTGTGTAAAATCCAGCTGAGGGTGTAAAGGTTCAGCAGGCCGTACAGCCCCAGCAGGGTCAGGTAAGCCACCAGCAGTTTGCGTAGAAGGGAGGAGAGCACATGGATGCACTCAAAGGCGGCGTAGCCCACCAAGGCCCACTCCTCAGGGTGACAGGTGTGGGTGAAGGAGAGGGAGCTGAGAAGAGGGATGGTGTAACTCAAGATCAACGTCACCATCAGCAATTTGAATATTGTCTGCGCCAAGTAGACCTGAATAGATGAAAGGGGGTATAATGAATGAATTTACATTGTTCATTGTGATCAAACATTAACTTGTTTTGAGATTAAACTCCTGGACTTTTAAGATATTAGATTACTAGCCTAGAGGATCTCTCACCTTATAGATGACATCTGAGCTTTCACAATGGGACCGGAACTTCCTGACCCTTTCGAACAGCGCCCTGGCCTGTTCCCCATCACTTTTATCCAGACTGATTACCTGCCTGGGACTGTCAATCATGAGTGAGGGCTTAGAAGAAGGAAAGTGCACCTGGGACCCGAGGGATATAGACGACACGGTGGAGTTACAGGAGAGTGAGGAGGGGCACGGGGAGGGAGGGGCGGCAAACGACGCACTGTCTGACCTCTTCAAAAGCGGGCTGTCTGTGCCTGAGTCTATGCTTGTTCGCCTTGTGCGTGTTACCGGGGGTGAAGATGAAGAGAGAGGAGGTTGGGTTGGTCGCCTCTCCTCCACCACCTCCTTCTCTTGGATGCTCTCCTGCTGGGCGGCGTGAGACAGGGCCTGAGATGTCCAGGGTGACTCGCAGCACTTTGCCAAGATGGCCAGGAAGTGCTCTATGCGGGCGGAGGTGCGGGGGAAGTGGAGCCAGAAGGAGCCGCTGGCTACCAGCACTAGAGACTGCAGCATGGCAATGTACGGGAAGAAGCGGGAGCACAAAGGCAAAGCCTCATGGTAGCACACCTAGACAGACAAATAGACAGATAGACACTTAAACCTGCAATAACTGATTTTTAAGTTATGAACACAACATTTGTATATTATATATCATCACCCTTTAAACAAACTTGTTAGCAAACAGTTGGTTATTTACCTATTCAGCAGACACGGAACAACATCATCATTTATTTGGAGTTATGTTTCTGACCACCTGGTAAATATAAGTCCAATAGTCACTCTCTTTTATCTCTGTTTTTGGTCTCTACCAACTCCTGAGGGAAATATCTGGCTCTTTAGGAATTAAATGCTAGTTTCTAGTTAACTAGTCAAATGCTAACTTTATCTGTCTGGCTGTTTAGTGCAGGGCTAGTGGCATTCAGTAGGTTATTTTTTTTTTGCTGTAAACGAAACTATGAGAGCCGTGAGACTGAACCAAAAACAGTAAAGTTGCGCGCAAAACCAAAGCAATGAGCAGAAAGTCGCTCTGTAGAGATGAGGGTAACTGCATAGTCAGGTGATAATTCTCCGTGGGTTCATTGTTGATATAAAAATACTGATTATAGCTGTTTTAAATGCACAAATGTGTAGCATTTAGGGGGATCTGCTGGCAAAAATGTAATATAATATTAATAAGTATGTTTTCTTTAGTGTATAATCACCTGAAAATAAGAATGGTTGTGTTTTCGTTACCTTAGAATGAGCCATTTATATCTACATACGGAGCGGTTCCTCTTCACGGAGCCGGTCGCCTGCATGTTTGTACAGTAGCCCAAACAGACAAACCAAACACTGGCTCTAGAGAGGGACATTTGCATTTTCGACACCATCGTTCTCATACACACTTGGCGCACGGGAGAAGTTTCAGTTGGTTGCAATCTGCAACATCACCACTAGATGCTGCCAGATTCTACACACTGCACCTTTAAGGACTAATAGTCAATATTTTAATTGGTTTCACCTGTTTTGTTGCATCATTTTCAATGACAAAGACAACTCAGGTGAGTATTACAGTACCTGGCTTATGTAAACATACTGCTGGTAGACCAGATGTGTGCGTCGACCCCGGGGTGTAGAGTGAAGATTTGGGCTGATGTTGTGTTGAACATGGGTTGGGGGCTTTGAAGATGGAGTCAATGCATCCCCGCCGGTTGAGGGTACGTGATGATTGGTATTTGAAGTGACAAGTGGATCCAAGGGAATGCACACCACTCGGTCCCTGGATAACTGCTCAGTACAAGCCAGGACAGAAGTCATCAGCATCAGGACCACCAGGTAATCCATGAAGACCTCCCACCAGGGCTTCAACAGTTTACACCTACTCTGATGCTGGTTCAGAGGCGCCAGCTCAGACAGGGAAAACATGGTCACCTCCGGGTCCTTCAAGGATGACTGTAAAAATAATTGTGAACTGGTGACGAAAAGTCGGGGCTACGCACATAAACTGATGTAGTGATGTATAAGTCTGGCTTTCACTGACTGTGTCGGCGGGTTTAACCAAAATCTGTGACTCTGTGACGTGTTTTTTCTTGCATCAGTCAGGATTTAGCAATATTTGAATCAAAATGTGATGACAGTTGTTCAAACCACACCCACACAGCCCTGATAAAACAGTTTTGACTGTTAAACTCTTAATAAATAACAGTAAGGAAGTTTATTTTCCAAAGAAAAAACGTTTTTTTGCATATTAAGTGATGAATATTTAATGTTACATTGAAATACTTCCAATTTTAAACTAAGTTTTCAAGAGTTTAAAGTGAACATGTTTCAATAACGAGATCTTTTAGCTTTCATGTTCACAATTGGACCTTTTCATCAGTGGTTGCAAATTAAGAGTAAATAAAATAGTTCAACATCACAATTTCCATTGTAGGGACAACATCTCTAAGTCTACTTGTTGGCAAAAAAACAAATCACAATTGAACAATTCATGTTATTTTTACAGCCCAGGATTAACTTTCACCAACCTGGAAAAATAACTTGTTCTTGTTCTCCTCTGATCAGCTCACAGCCGCCTCACAGAAACTTCATTCCGGCGCTGTCTGGTTCTGCCGTGAAAAACTCCTGAAACTTACAACAAACTCCTCCTCAGTTGGCCAACACACAGCTTTTCAACGGTTGTCATGGCAGCGGAGGATGTGTGGCTGAAAAATCTAATTCAGCAACTAGAAGCCGGTTCAAGACCCGCCGGGGGGATGCCTATACCCTTTAACTCCTTCAGAACTGACTGAAGAAAACATCAGAGCAATATTAGAAAAAAAACAAAGTCACAAGAAAATATTATATTGTTATCTGATAAATGTTTTATATATATACCAAAAGTAAAATTACTTTCTATGCAGAATGGCCCCTTTCAGAGTTTCAATATAATTTTATCTTTTTTACATACTGTTGCGTAGTTTAATTTCTAACATTCTAACATATTTTATAAACTCACTAACTGTGGATTACCACTGCTCTGACCTCTTGTCAGGCTCCTTACAGAAAATGTTTTACAACACTGTATCCAGCATTATCCAGCAGGGGCTGCTGTAGTTACTGTACTGTGAGTTACACATAACAGCAGCATTTGACTCCACAGTTGTAATCCAGCTGATGTGGCAGCTTTCAGTGTTGCGCCACTCTTACCTCTTTATGGATAATTGTGTGCTTCTGTAGCCTAGAGAAACCAGGTTTGTGTTCTGAGAGGTCAAAGGTTAAAGAGGTCTGATGACCGGGACACATTACTAAATTGAAGTTCTTGCGTGTGTGTGTTTGTGTGTAAACGCACAAGAGGGTCATATGTAACTCAGGGTGCAGCTTCCTTTGTATTTGGGCCAAGAAGAATCTGGAGCAAAGACTCAAACTGACAATGAACCACAACGTGATCTACTCTACACAGCTGGTGTGTGAGTTTTCTGTGTGTTGTGGAGTCTGGAGTAAGGGGTTTTATAGAGCAAAGGCAGAAAAGTGGTGTGGTAGTTGCAGCAGTGGTGGCAAATGGTAATGTGCGAGTGAGATTGGCATTTACTGTTGTCACAGAGAAGAGGAAGTGTGAAGACGTAAGTTTGAGGGACAGGGACAATCCCTTTGATAACGTATTATCACCATCTACTGCTGCAAACAAATTCAAGCCCACTCTTTACTCTACCAGGACTAGTATGATTAGGTGTTTTTGAGACTTGCTAAAGCTAAAATTAGCAAAATAGGAAACCTGCTGTAACTAAGCGCATTCTTCAGTATGTGATGAACAGATCTGATAGCCTTTATAGTACATGTGAGTATCTGAATCTGTAAGTGTGTGTGTATAAAAAATTATTTGTTTAATCCAAGTCATTTACTGTTTATAAGAAGTGGACGTAGTCACCGTGACATCACCCATTAGTTTGTGGACTGACGTTTTGAAGCCTTGAGTTCGGCATTTTAGCTGTCGCCATCTTGGTTATTTGCAACCAGAAGTGACACGAGAGAGTGGAGCTAAGTACAACCGAAGGCTGAATAACACATTTTCAGGCGACCAAAAAGGTTATAATTAACTTTTACAAACTGAAAACACACTGTGAAAGGGTTAAAGTTCTGAGATGAAAAACACGGACAACTCCCAGACCAGACAACGCCGTGGTAGTGACCTGTCAATCACAAGGTAGCCACGCCCTAAAGCATACCCTGCTTTATGGTCTATTTGACTCTAAATGGGACCATAATTTACTAAATGAACATCATGCTGTGTTGAAGTATTCAACACAGCATGATGTTGATGTGGCTACCTTGTGATTGACAGGTCACTACCATGGCGTTGTCCGGTCTGGGAGTTGTCCGTGTTTTCTTCTTAGAACTTCAATCCACAGTGTGTTTTAGTTCATGAAAGTTAATTGTGTCATTTGGGTTGCTTAAAAAGCCTTCAGTTGTACTTAGCTCCACCCTCTCGCAAAAAACCAAGAGGGCGACGAGAAAAAACCCCAAGATGGTGATGGCCAAAATACTGAACTCGAGGCTTCAAAACAGCAGTCCACAAACCAATGGATGACGTCACGTTGACTACGTCCTCTTCTTACAGTACACAGTCTATTACTATTAACACATCCAGCAGATACGAAGCATACAGACCACTGACATTCCGAGAGCCATGCTGCTAGCTTGGCAAAAAATATGGCAACCAACATCCAGAAAACTAAGTAATATATCTCATTTGTTTAAATTGGTAAAAATGTTGTGGTGTCATGGGTTGTGAGTTACATGCTAATCTAAGCTAATCGCCACATTGCACGATATTTCCACACTTAGACATGAAAAGTATCAATATTCTCATCAAAGTCTCTGCGAGAAAGTGAACACATGTATTTCCAAAAATGTCTAAGCATAGTAAACAAGATGATATTTTTTCAAGACGGCATGGAGGTTCGACGAACTCACTGCAACTGATGGAGCTTTTTTGTATCTCTTTCAGGGAAATAAGGGTTTAAAATTAGACAGCAGGGCTGTGGTGTAGCAAGCTCAACACGGGCGATGTCCTATCAACACCATTGGTTTCAGAGTTCTGCTGTGAAAAAGGCCTGTGGCTTCACACCTCCTCATTTGCAATAAACACACACAAACACAGGCCCTGACACACTGATATAACTGGGCCCGTGGGCAGGGATGTGTTGGGTGGGGTCGTGTTATGTTACAGGATTCACACGTCCATATCATGAAGAAACATCACAAGCTTGCCACAGACCTTTGCACATGAAAAGGCTATTTAAATATGAGCAACATTACACACACATAATGTTGTTGCAACTGGTTTATGCTAAACAATCTGAAACATCTAGAGGAAATGCTGACTGAGACCCTGACTGAAAAGACTAAAAAGTGTTAGTAGAAGCAAATGTTTGGCACCATCATCATATCAAATTGAATTTATTCTGATACAATACAGCTGTACTTTGTGTTTTGTGTTAATTAGCAAATGTTAGCATGCTAAACTAATTATGATGATCATGGTAAACATACTGTACCTGCATACCTGGCAAACATATGTTAGCAATGTCATTGTGGTCATGTTAGCATGCTGATATTAGCAAGCTGAAGAGATTTTTACATTTTGTTCTACGACATAAAATACATCAATAAATATCCCACTTGTGGATTTTGAAGCCTTTATGTGTCTTAAAAAAGGCGGTTGCTAACAAGTGGTTAAATGACACTATTAAACGTCATCACGCCATCTCGTCCGCCTTTACAGCCTCGTTGTGTTTACTCGCGCTCATGCGACTGTGATGTAGTTTGTTTATAGCCTAACGTTAGCTTTTTACTTCTGCCGATTGCATTCGCACTTCAAAAACCATAAAAGTGGTGTTCATTTGTGGAGATTATCTTGCTGAACAAAAACAAAAGTATCATAAATGTTTGTTTTCCACAGAGCTTTTTTTCCGTAATAATCAAAAACCCAATGGAAAAATCCTATTGGCTTTTTGTCGAGGGAACCAGGGCGATGCTAACTTCCTGGTTGACCTACAAAAATACATCATCACTGTAACACTCCCATTGCCATTGTTTTCCTATGGGGAGAGCGGCGCCACCCAACTAGGTGGAAACACTACCCTTGTCGTGGCACACTGCTCGAAACTTCAAATTATTTCAACTTTGACCTTGGTTGCCAGGGACCTTTCAAAACGCAACCAATGAGATAACAGCTGCAACTGTTGATGGAAAGTTCCTAGCTACACTTTTTGATGGCATAGTATACCTGTGCTGTGCTTTGCCTCTGCAAGGCTCTGTGCCCTACAGTACCTTGCGGTGAGTGAAGAGCAGATTTCCTTTCATTTGAAGGCAGCTTTACAGAGCTGCTAGCCTGGCTGTGGACTCTCTTTTTTTTGCAAACGTAGGCAGTGGCTGCCTTGGGTACCATGACACTTTGGTGTTCTCACACCCTCTTACCTCTCCGTAACCTTGCATTGTGATACAAATCTCAGAGAGTTGGCTGTGTGTGTGGGAGTGGGGATGCCCATCGGTTGACTGAATTTGAGAAGATGTTGTCATCCTCATTATCACCTCCATGACCGCCATATTCTTTCCTTACATGTTGTTGACAGATGTTTAGCAAGAATGGAACATATTAATGCCACGGATTTATTTTCATAGACCCCACTGGGTGACCACAAAAGGATTTTCCTCAGTAACTTCTTTGATGGAAAACACTACAATTGGTTTTAATCTGAATCTGAACTGATAGCAATTGATTGAAAAGAGTAGGAGGATGTTACAAGCCATAGAAAGAAAAAAATACCTCAGCAAATACTTGTTTCCTGTTCAGTGGGAGGCACAGTTCACAGTGTTGTGGCTTTTCTCTTGAACATGACCCTGTCATATGGTGTGATATTGAGAGTGGGTACAGTCCACAGTTCCCATGGCTATAGTAGATATAGATTTGTTTTTCATACATCATGTACTGCAAAGCAATTCCTCTTTTTTTTCTGTTATCCCTGCATCTCTATTATATTATATATGATTTACTTTTGTGAAGTCTTATTCCGAGTAAATTCTTACTTAACACATTTAACACATCTAGACCAGCATTAAAATCTCACTAAGCTCTGACTCCTTTCCTTCGCGTGACAAGGAAAAGAAAGACCTGCACCGTCTGTAACCTTTGCTCTTTTGCCGACCAAAGTGAGAGAAAGTTGAAAAGTTGTGAGGAAATGAGTGTAAAAATGGGTGGGTGGGGGCAAACTGGTGACAGCAAGATAGAGAAGCAGTTGGCCGTGAGAAAGTGGCACTGTCTTCTTTCGTCCTCAGACTGAAACCTCTGTAAACCACCAGCCACAGCAGCAACACAGATAAACACCAAAGAGCAGAGACTGCGGCCTGACAATCTGACGCTTTTCTTTCTGTGATCATTTGCTATAATGATGTCATTTAATGTACAACCAAACACCTACACTGTTTTGATGAGTGGCATATTGAGAAAATACACAAATGGGTACACAAATATCAGTCACCTAGATGTTGCTCACTTGGCATCAATAATATTTGATAAAAATCACTTCAAATGAATTCATTATCTTTTCATTTATCCCTTCAATTTCTACTGATTACATTTGCAGTGCAATGTGTATGTGTCATTACTGCAAGATGTTTGTTACATGTATTAATATTTGTTATTGTTTGGACTATCGGTTAACTGCAAACCTGTCTGAATGTAAATATATGATACAGCAATTTATCATGCAATAAACAACTACTATGCTTCTATGCTGTGATGGTATCTGTATACACGTGTGCATATTGTTTTTCTCAGTAGTTGCCATGTTAAACCTACTTTGGTCAGTATTATTAGGCTTCGCCCTGTCCAGCAAAACTCTTCCCAGCATGCATCATGCATGCATGTCCTGCAGTCATGTTTATATTTTAAATCATGTTCTACTTTACAATTATAATATTGTAATAACATCTTGTGTCATTGGGGGGCACGCCCTCAACCAAAGCTAGTTAGAGCGGAGCTGAAGCGGAGTCCGAAAAGTTAGGTTCGGTTGACCAATCACAACACTAGGCCAGCTGACCAATCAGAGCAGACTGGGCTTTAATTTTGTTAAAACGCAGTAGAACAAGTAACAGAAGAGTCAATTGACTCAGTAATTCTATCTATCTAAAGTTCACTAACATTAGCTAACTTTAGCCACCCTAAGCTACTGGTCATACCAGACCAAACAAGGTTGTAGCAGCAAAACCCCAGCGGGTATTTAATTGAGCAAGGTTCCATTTTATTAAACTTTTATTTTTTAAGATGAATAATGTTTTCTCTCTTCTTTCAAAAGTGACAAAGTCTCACTTTCATGTGTAAAATTAACCTCTTTAAAGAGATAGGGTTGTAAGACACCAGTTTAATGTTGTTTGGATTACTGATTTAAAAAGTAAAACGGAACATGCCAGTATTTGTTTATGTGGTGTTGGAACTAAAAAGAAACCTTGCACCCTATAGTTAATATAGTTAGTGTTGGAAATAATTGAAAATTATTTTATGGGAGGATTTCTTAAATGTTACAGAAAGGAAATATAGTAAATTATAAATAACATTTATTTATGTATATATTCAACAAATCAGGTAAGTCATATCACACATATATCACATTCCTCCCACGTAGGCTAATTACCATACATAGTCAGATTTTAAAACCTCCTAACATGGTAAGTGAACATCAGAAACAAAGCAATAGGAAAATGAACTTTAGACTACAGTCGCACTCCCTTCTCCCCCTCCTCCACCCCAAGTTTCAGGTTCCTAGAAAGGCAGTTTTCTGTCACCACCAGGGGAACAAGAAGCCCCCGAACTCCCTAAAACAAATGAGGCAGAAACCCACCGAACCCACCAGCCCGTCTCGGCTCCCTGCGCTACTCTCGTCTGCTCTCCCTGACAGCCCCTGGGAGAAGGTTGCCAGCCCCCCACCACATCAACCGCAGTGCTCTGACATGCCTCTCTTCATGCACATCAAGGCAAACTCAGCTCCATTTTGCGCTGCTGACACCAGGAGTCAAATGAGATGTTTGCAAGAATACAGTCACATTAAGAAATGTTTTGGTTTCAGTTCATATATGTGGTCCTTGATGATTTGATTTCAATCTGAGGTCAGACTCAGACCTCATACTTAACATTGCTTGACAACAGATATGTATTTGCAAAATACTTTTTTTCATGAGTAAAGAAAACAGCTTTTTTTAGTGGTTGTTGAAGCAAGGTACAACCTGATCTCACGAGAAGGCGTATAAATAACATTACAAGTACATTCTGCATGCCATAAGAACGCATTTTAGCCTTTTCATGTGTCATTCATACGCCTCTTTTCACATATAATTTTTACGCCACGGAACAAAAATATGGTAACGTTTGCAGATAGGTTTAAGCAATAATATCACTCACTTAAGTTTAGGCAACAAAACTACTCACTTAAAGTGGCAGTAGGCAGTATATTTTCAGCATATTGTAATTCAAGTGTTCTGAGAGAAAACTAGACTTCTGCTCCTCCTCCGCCTGTTTTCAGGCTTTAAAAAATCTAGCCCGTGACAAGAGACTTTGACCAATCACAGGTCATTTCATTGAGAGAGCATTCCTATTGGCTGTGCTCTGGTCATGTGTCCTCCACCAGATTTCACAATGCCGGCAGCGTCACCAACTTTCTCATTTTACAGCTAAACAGTGCACTACAAGATGATTCTGAAAACATTTGAGGAGAGAAATAGGCATTAACGTAACAAAATATTGATTCATATTTGATCAGCGTGGCCTAGTTTGACCGTTTGACTGGAGTTCGCGAGTGATTGACAGCTGGCTCTAATAGACAGCAGATGGACAGCATATACTTTTCTCCGGTCTGTGAAATCTTGCAGATGCCGTTAGGAGCACCGGAGGACACAGAGGCACATGATATTTTTCAGGTTACCTGTTTCATGTACTGCCGTCACGATATAGTGAACGTTTTGTAAAAATAACTTTTTTTTAATGATATTTGCTCCAATCTTGCCTACTTCAGCTTTAAGTTTAGGAAAAACATGATTGTTGGGCTTAAAATAAGTATGTAAACTAAGTAAAATACATACGGCAAACACGTCACAAACGTCACTAATGTATAACTTCAAAATAACTCACCAACACTTTGGGACACGAACGCCAGTCTCGAACACCGGTCTCTTGATTGAAATTCCTGTGTTTGTTGGACCCATCCATCTCACGTCCCACCCGCCATAAGCTGTCTTTCTCACTTTTTATTTTTTAACATCACTAACTCTGAGTGTAGCATATTTACGTGGTTGTGTTTACATTGCAGTCAATACAGACAACATGACATACAAACGTCACGCCAAAAGCAAGAACAGCGTTTTTATTGCACACAAAATAACTTGCAAATTACCGTGTCGTTCATACGCCATTTAGTGTGACCGGGCCGGTTTTGTTATTGTCTTATCAAGGAATAGTATCTTTATTGGTCAGATTTGTTTAATCAGGGATTTGTGTATTTGATGATATTATGCTACTGCAGTCCAGTGTCTGTAATTGGTTAGAATATTTATGTAGAATTTCTCTCAAAGGATTGTATTGTTCAGTGTTGTTTATTTGGTTTATTCTTTTATTAGAATATTGTAACTAACACAAATAATTTGTTGAAATACTCACACACTCAAACAGTGACGTGACCAGTTTCATATTAAATTATATTTTTATGTAGTGGGCTGTATTTATTTTTATGGCTGCAAAATCTTCCAATCAGGAAAATGTTGGGTCGTCTTATATGACTTTCAGAAATAGTGTGAAATTGAAAGAAAGGTCATCTATGCCATGTGGAATCCTTGGTACTTTTTGTGAGTAAACTTGAAAGTAATAGCCTGCATTTTACCATCCCAATAAGACACATATGGTTATAAACGGGTAGTATTTCAGATTTTGAACAATCAAGAGCAACCAGAGATACAGCCAAAGCTACATACTGCATTAGATCATGGCCCTGACTCCGGAGGCTTTGTTAAGTAAAAGAGCATGTCATCTGCATAAGGATTGATTTTGTGTTCTTTCCTTTAAAACAGACATGCTTGCCTGTGGATGATTGGTCCTGCAAGTGGCCCTGGGATCTAATTTGTATGAAGACATTTTCTTGGTTCTTTCTTTTTGCATTGTGTTCAGGTGTATATGACTCAGAGCGAGCTGAGAAGTTTGTTGATTTCTGATCTGTCTGTATTTCGGTCCGTGTCTTCAATATGAGTGGTTATGGTATTTCCCTGCTCTGGTTTGGGTAATTATCCATTGTTTTTTCTACCAATTAAGCCCCATTTGAGTTGTGTTTTATGGTTATGTAGTGGTCGGAGTAATCACAATATAATTTATATTAAGTACTGAGTAGCTTTTTATGGTTGATTTCTGAGAGTATGGTACAGCGAAACTTAATTTCTTTCTCCAATGTTTCTATTTTTTATTTTCCTTTTTCTGTTTGGGAGGAATTCTTCTAGTGTTAGATGCAATATCATCTTAAGACTAAATGATTTCATTATTAACCATAATTAATTATGGTTAATAATACTATTATTAGGGTCTGGAAAAAGTGTTATGATTAATTAATAAATTATTAATTCATACATTTCCTGATGACTTGTAACTGGTGAGGAATTTTGAAGATGGTACATCACACATTTGTAAATGTTTTTGAAATGATAAAGGTATTTGTAATGAATATTTATCAAATAATTTACAAATAATGTTGGTAGAATCTAATAAATCACCTAGAGATTATTTGTAAAGGTTTTAAAAGCACACTGTGATGAGTGGTCTTCCTTTGAACACAGTTATTTGAGTCTGTCATTACTTATGGGCCCATTGGTAGACTGTATTAGTGTATGTTTGCTTTCTGGCTGTATTGTCTGTTTCTGATCGTTGTGGGCAAAATCACACAACTTGTTGGCTTGTTTTCTGTTGGGCGGGTAGGTGCTGTCCCGGGAAGTTAGCTGCTGCTAATGCTTTGTTCTGGTAAATGTGCTCAGGGGGTGATGCGCATATCTTGTTAGGAGGAAAAAGGAGGAACTTTGCATATTGTATTGACAGGCCACACGCAGCACGATGACTCAGTATGTCTTTTTGGCTCTTCTTTCTTTTGAGTGTTTAACTTTACACATTGTTCTTAAAGTGGCAGTAGACCGAAAGTTTTTGGCATCATTGGGCAAAGATTCCATAATAACCTTTCAGCATATTGTAATTCAAGTGTTCTGAGAGAAAACTAGACTTCTGCACCTCCTCATGGCTCTGTTTTCAGGCTTTCAAAAATCTAGACTTTGGCCAATCACAGGTCATTTCAGAGAGAGAGCGTTCCTATTGGCTCAACAGAGGCAGCTGTCAATCACTTGTGAACTCTTAGTGTTAGTGTACTGTTTAGCTGTAAAATGAGAACCTTTGTTCCGGCTGGTGGGCGGTGCTTGGTATTTCCTCAACTGATCTCAACATGGCTGCCGGGTCACAAACTTTCGCCTTTTACAGCTAAACAGTACACTACAAGATGTTTCTGAAAACATTTGAGGAGAGAAATAAACATTACAGTAACAGAATATTGATTAATATTTGATCAGCGCTGCCTAGTTTGACCGTTTGGTCGGAATTCGCGAGTGATTGACAGCTGCTCAGAGACGGCAAGGCTCCAGCTCAGTGAAATCCTGCAGATGCCATTAGGAGCACCAGAGGACACAGAGGCACATGATTTTTTTCCAATTACCTGTCTCATGCACTACTGTCAGGATATAGTAACCGTTTTATAAAAATAACTTTTTTAATCATATTTGCTCCAATTCTACCCACTGCAGCTTTAAATGATTATAGCACAGTAAGCCATTTTCATGCATTCTTTAAATATTTACAAATATTTTACTAATCATTAGTAAGTTCATATAACGTTAATATTTGCAATTACAGCTTTTTAAATGTTTTCATCACATAATTAATTAATGATTCATAATTTGTAAATTATTCATCATTCATTTACTAATGTCTATAAATGATTTGATAATGGTTAGTTTATCATTGATGAAGAGCTTATAAGTTACTTATAAATGTTCATTATTGTGAAGTGTTACCCTGAAATCTAACTCCAGATCTGACTTTTTTCCAAGCTGTCACTTTAAATAAGATTTCTGCAAGGCAATTAAGTTCAGTGTCAAAAAGGTTAGTCAGGCTATAGTTCAGGGCTCTAGACAAAGTTGGTGAAAAAAAAAATCTCCCTCCGCTCACATAAGGAACTGCGTGGGATGGCTGGGTACCACACACACACACACACACACATTCACAAACAAACAGACAGATAAAAAAAGAGTATAATGTGTAATTGGCACCTCAGTAGTAAAGGTCCACATGTTCACATGAGAGCGATGAGATATTCAAACTTTCCAAAGGATGCTCAGTGTATTTATGAGTCCACCCACATGATCAGTCATTGTAGTGTTAAATCCAGCAGTGACACAAGCATATTGGTCACACAGTAAATAAAGTTTCATCTTGACTTCGCTATCACGACACCTTTATTCACAGTGGGTCCCATACCTAAAGGGTACGGTCTACCAAAACTTTAGAGAAGACAGAAATGTTTTGACATTGCTTGTCAGAATAAGGGTAGCAACAGAGGTTAAAACCCAAAAAGCTATTGAAATGGGGAGTATATTTTAAAAGCAAATCGTTTTCAAATAACGTTTTTTGGGGCATTTTTCCCCTCCGATGCCTAAAGCCCCACAATCCTCAGCAGCCTTTAAAAAATCAAATCAAATCTCTTTGTGTCATGTCATCAGTTGATGGGTGTGAGAAAGAGAAAAGAGGACGTTGCCAGCAACGAAGACACAAGAAACGCTCTCAACATTCAGCTGCGCAATACAGAGGTAAGATCAGCGATTCAGCTGGAATCTCACTGTTATAGTATAAGGATTATTTTCAATTTATAATTTTTTTTTAGACATGGCAGATTCAATGTACTGGCACACTATAATTTCTTCTGGGCAACTTCAAGGTTGTGATTATTTATGATATTATTTTATAGAATTATATGATAAGGTTACTAAATAAATTGTCTTTATTACAGTGGCTCATACAAAATCTCCATGAACTGGCAAAAAAATTTGGTAAAATTAGTTTGCTAGTCTACAGTGTGGTTCTCTTGAGTTAGTTTTTCTTTCAGGCGTTCCTCTTTCATTTTTTACCGTATGACCTCATGACATGTTAAAATCAACTAATACCAAAGCAGTTTTAAGAATTTATTTGCCATTTATTTGTTGATTTGTTATCATTATAAATTAATCAATTTTGCACTTGGAAAATATTCTTCATTGATTTGTTTAATTTTGGTAATAAAATTCCCAAATTTAGAATCATTCTGTTGTTCTAAATGTCTAAAAGCAGCTCAAATTTAAGTATAACAATTGTACCACAGTTTCAGTTTAGAAGATGGCAGACAAACCCACAGTCAGGTTATTCTCAAGACCTGAAACCTTTGTGCAGGTGGTGGGCTGTATTTGCTAAGGAAACCTCAAGCCTTGGCATTGTAACTGAACATGCACCAGCAGGTGTGCGACATCTGAGTATGTGACATGAAAGAGCAGATTTTTCAGACACTTGCAGGTTTATTCTGCAGGATTTTTAACCTCGTCTCCCATCGACTCCCTCAGTCACCACCACTCAGTCTGCCATGCCGCGGTCGTTCCTCGTCAGGAGTAAAAGGACTCATCTACCTGGCCCATCTAAGGACTCCTACAGACAACACTCCCAGCCCCAAACAGACGCCCACCAACCTGTGCAGCATGCGCTGGGACAGAGCAGGAGGTCTCCTGAAGATGCTGTGCAGCCTTTGTCCCCCATGTTAGGGGTCAAAGACCTTCTGCCTAAAGCCTGCTCACCATGGGATGGGATGGCAGTCCGGTCTCACAGCGCCCCCACGGATGATCCTTGGCCTTCAGGTACCCAACACTTTCTCTGGCAGTGAAATTTGACTGTGAAATTATTATAAGACTACAGTGAGTAGAGATGTTCCGATATCGATTCAGATACCTGAACTTGCAGGTACCGATCCGATACCAGTGTGATAGATATAATATCTTCGTTGCTTTTGGGCAATCTTTGTGGAATTTATCTGGTCGTTGGAATTCGGTTTCCAACGTTTGCTTCTGCAGTTCGTCCTTTTTTTCCCCCTTTGCCGTGGTGAAGTTGTGTTCTTTTGCACGATGCGTCTTTAAATGTTTTATAAGATTGCTGGTGTTAAAAAATGGCAATACTAGTGCCACTTCTTGAAACGGAAGCGTTACATACTGTACAAATCGATGGATTTTCCACTGTGAAATATTGCCAAATGGCTGACGTTTTCCTCGCTCTGACCACCGTTTGCATTCTCCAGCACTGCACAGTTGTTGTTTGCTATCATCACATGGCAAACTACCTGCAGAATTGATTTCCAATTAAACAAGTTGATTTTTTTCTGGGTTAATAAATTTATGGTATTGGATCGATGCATGGACTGGTGTACTTGCTGATACCCGATACCGTGTTCTTTGGATGGCATGTGGAAGTTATTGATCTCAGTCACAATTATAAAAAATGACAAAAAAGACATTAGTTTTATAAAAGAAAGTGCAACTCAATATTCAGGTTTCATCTTTGTACACTCAAAGCCACAAAATGCAAAGCAAAGACCCTAAAAAAAGCTGTAAATGATTTTAACTAAAGACATTCCCATCATCATCATCCTTTCATATTCTATCAAAAGCCCCTGTGGAGAACAGAGACGCTCCTCTGCCGGTCTCGCCTTGGACGGTGGACAGACACCAGGCATCTGACAGAGAGAGACAACTAGAGGGACTGGTCTTCATGTTACTCAACCACACGTCGCACACTGACCTCAAATCCCCTGTCAGCGAGTGTCCGCTCTGTGAAAAGGTAGGAGGCCTCTGCATTGTGTGAATTTTCACGTCCTTATTATCTCCGTCCTCATCTGCTGTTATAATGAAAAAGAGGAAACCAGAGTGAATAACGATAAAAGTAACTGTCATGACACAGAACCTGGCAACATGTCAGAGGGTGACAGTCTGCACAGTATGATTGCAGTTCTTGTTGTTGTGGAAAGATTTTGTGAACAAAGTGGTCATTTCAAAAATATAATTGCCAGAGGAATGCACAGAGCTAAAACTATGGATCAAAAATAATGCATATGGAATTTGTATTTATGATTATATTTATGCCCAAAAAATAAATTGAATAGCCTACAGGTCACTGCACCTATTTGTAAACCTTATCTACAGAAGTTGAGGGATAGTTGTTTGCAAATAAAAAATATATTTGTAATGTGTCTTTACAGATCATTCAAACAAATCTCTTCCATCAGCGTGATAAGAACTACCTAAAATGAAAGAAACCATCTTTGGGGAAAATATATTTGATGTGTACTTTGACTTTTTAATTTGGCCCATGTCCCATCCACTAACATGGAGATTTATAACCTATACTGCAGCCAGCCACCAGGGGGCAATCGAGATGTTTTGGCTTCACTTTTGGGGAGCTGTCATGTCGTTAATCTTTATATACAATGCAGTCCATGATCCCAGCCTAGAAATAGTAATTAGTGAGCTTTAGGAGTTCTGGTAGGCATATTTTGTCACTGTTGGAGAGAGCCATGCAAGCTGTTTTAGTGGAGCAGATAGTGGAAAAATCATGCAAATTGTAATACAAGCACCAAATTTGGCATGATGATTCCAGAGGGGACACTGAGCAAATATGAACGATTGGCCACTTGAAAATCCAAGATGGTGGCCATTTTTCACAATGGCCGCCAAATTGAGCTAATGGTTTCTCTCATAAAAATTCATCAAGTTGGTCGATTTCAGTGATCTTGGTGTCAAATTATATGTTTTCTAGCACGCTGGATCTAATTTTGATAGTTTTAACAATTTTTAACTGCACTATGGCGGCCATTTTGTGTCTGTTTAGTGTCTGCTTCCTCCTGAGAGCATTGGGTCACAGCATCCAGGGACTTCCTATTGTTGCTGATGGCTTTGTCTCCTTGTGTCGCAATGACCGTGCAAGATATTTCAACTTCACACACATTTTCTTGGCGGGAAAATTAAACAGCTGGGTCTCGATGCTTGATTCCCTTGCCGCCATATTGCAGTTAAAAATGATCAAAACTATCAAAATTAGATCCAGCATGCTAGAAAACATATAATTTGACACCAAGATCACTCAAATCGACCAACTGGATGCATTTCTATGAGAGAAATCATTATCAGCAGGTCAATTTGACGGCCATCTTTAAAAATGGCGGCCATCTTGGATTTTCAAGTGGCGATTCGTTTATATTTGCTTAGTGACCCCTCGGCAATCATCATGCTTGTATCACTATTTGCACGATTTGACCGAAAAATTGACGTTATCCGCTCCACTATTTCACCATTTCCAGTCTTTATGCTAAGCTAAGCAGCTGGCGACAGACTTGACAGTGGTATCATCCTTCTCATAATTTTTTTTCATTCTCTCTGTTTCCCTTAGTCTCTTTCAGAAGTCTTAATATCAGGAGGTGGCCTGCATCTTCACAACACCCTCTCTGTCCCATTGGCAAGATCACCCACTGCCACCGACATGCCCCATATGCCCTTTGGCTTCAGAGCGATAGGCAGCTATGGTAGAGCCAAGGTAAAGCACACAGTTAGAATAGAAACGCTTGACTCATCATGAGTTCTGAAGGAAACTTGGATTGTTTAACACGTGTTTGTGTATCCAGGAGCGTAGCTTTGGCTGCAAGGTGTGTGGAAAGGTGTTCAAGCGCTCGTCCACCCTGTCCACCCACCTCCTCATCCACTCCGACACGCGGCCCTACCCCTGCCAGTACTGTGGCAAGAGGTTCCACCAGAAGTCAGACATGAAGAAGCACACCTTCATACACACAGGTGTGTGAACACAACAGTACATTAACTATTCTGTGCTCAAACTCCCACTCTTAAACATCGTGTTCTTCCTCCCACAGGCGAGAAACCACACGTGTGCAAGGTGTGCGGTAAAGGATTCAGCCAAAGCTCCAACCTCATCACCCACAGCCGAAAGCACAGCAGCTACCGGCCGTTCAGCTGCCCCCGCTGTCAGCACAGCTTCCAGCGCAGGGTCGACCTGCAGCGCCACCGAGAGACACAGTGTGGCTATGGAGACATGTACACTCCAAACTGACTGGATCAAATGGCATTTGTAAATAATTTTCAATCATTCATATTTGTAAAAGTCAGAAGAATCGTTATGCCTCGCATGAGTAGAAATGGAATGAGAATATCAATAAAACTTGATTGATTAAGAACGTTATTGGTTTGTGTTTTTTAATTTAAAAACTCCATTGTTTGTGTTGTAGATTTGTGTGTTAAGCACAAAAACATGACGACGCATCCTTCAGGAAAACACGTTGCTAAAGGTCATTCATAAATGATAGTTTGGGCTATTTTCCCCAGGATTTGCCAGGCAAGAGTGCTCTTAGAGGACCATCATCCAATCACGCTGTGTAATTTTCAGGAACTATCTGGATGTGATTGTAGCCTAGTTTGTGTGCATGTGTGTGATTTTCCCATTACTGAATGAAGCATCCTTAATAACCTGCAGCTGGGCTCCCAACAGAGATGATTGATGATGATGCATGCATGTGCTTTGGCTACTGAATCAACAGGTGGTCCATTTTGAAATTACTTTCTAAAAATGAAAGTTAAAAAAAAAAAAAACTCAAAAACTCTCTGTACCATTTCTACAGCACATCCAGTAAATGTTACATTGACATAATCTGATTTAAAGCTGCACTAATCAACATTTTCCTCTTAACAATGGATTGAAAGACTCAGGTTGTTCTCGTACACCATTTGTAGCTATACCTACGAAAAGTAATGCGCTGTAATTCGTATAAATCCCACATAATCAATTTGTATGTAATCCACGTAATCGTGAACCAGGAAGTCAACTTCCGGAGTCATTTTAACCCATACCTTAATCTTTTCCTAAACCTAACCAAGTTGTTTTCTGGGAAAATGGTAGTTTATTTTTAAAAGACTGTATGCATGTAAGGAGCGGAAATTGACACGTGTTGCTGGATATTCATAGGAAGACGCATAAAAAAATTAGGAATAACTCATCAATATATTTTTTAGAACTGTTGTTTTTGTCATGAGTACTTCCACACAGTACGCAAATATAACGCTGTGAAAAAGCGATGTCATTTTTTTCTGGAATGATTTTCTAAGCTTTCGCGGCGCGATTAAAGACATCAACCATCAAGATGT
The DNA here is from genome assembly GCF_043250625.1 of Sebastes fasciatus. Lineage (NCBI taxonomy): Eukaryota > Metazoa > Chordata > Actinopteri > Perciformes > Sebastidae > Sebastes > Sebastes fasciatus. Next base: position 13,826,405 of record NC_133807.1, read on the forward strand.
GCAGAACCGTTTGAGTTGCACCTATATTTATGCAACAACAACACGGAGGCTCCGTAGTCCGAAGCAGGGGGGCAAACTTGATTTTCCTAAACCTAACCAAGTAGTTTTGTTGCCTAAACCTAACCAAGTTGGTTCCTGTGAAGACAGAAGTTTATTTTGAAAAGACTGTATGCATGTAACAAGCGTAAATTGACACGTGTTACTAGACATTTGCAGGAAACGCAAGAAAAATGAGGAATAACTCATTTTTGTAATTTTTTTTCCGGAACAAGGTTGATTTTCTGAGTTTTCGCAGCACAATTAAAGGCATCAACCAATCATGTTATGCAGAAACGTTTGAGTTGCACCTATATTTATGCAACCACAAGGAGGCTCCGTAGTCTGAAGCAGGACAGCAAACTTTATTACTCCTTTGACAAAGGCAGCTCAGACTGAATCCACTCCTTCTGTTCTTACCTTTCACAATAAAAGCCCTAGACATATAATATTCACAGGCGAGTATGCGTTTTTATTCGTCATGCCCCCGGTGTGTAAAGGCCTTAATGTGAAAGGGGTTGCTCATATAGGGAGGAACCCACATAGAATTAGCACCCAACTCCGTTCCCAGGGACGGAGCCGTATGGAGCATTTTACCATGTTTCAACTAATTGTTGTGGTTTTATGGATGCAACTTTAATGTTTTGGGTCAATCTCGCTGCTCTAATTAGGTTTTTTCTCCTGCAAATACAGGCAGATATATATTTTTTTTTGCAAAAAAAGCTCTAAATAATCCACTGTATACGCTATCTGCTCAGCATCAAGCGGCAGACAGACACTATAGTGACTAGCTGGTGAACATAGTGGAGCATTTAGCAGCTAGAGAGTATTTTCCTCAGGAGTTAGAAGAGACCAACGCAGAGCTAAAAGGAGAGTGAATGATGAATTTATTCCCATCAGGCAGACAGCAACATGACTCCAAATCACTGTTGCTGTTTCTGCTGTAAATATCCAATTGTTTGTTAAAACATATCAACATTATACCATAAGGTGAAAATACATGTATGTCAGCGTTGTGTGTAATATATTCTACAGTATTTTTTACTTATTCACAACACATTAAAGCAGCAGTGGGTAGAATTGGGGCAAATATGATAAAAAAAAACGGTCACTATATCCTGACAGTAGTACATGAGACATGTAATCTGAAAAAAAATCATGTGCCTCTGTGTCCTCCGGTGCTCCTAATGGCATCTGCGAGATTTCACAGACCGGAGGAAAACACCCAATCAGAGCCGATCTGGAGTCTGCTGTCACTGAGCAGCTGTCAATCACTCGTGAACTCCGATGAAACGGTCAAACTAGGCAGCGCTGATCAAATATGAATCAATATTCTGTTACTGTAATGACTGTTTCCCACCACAAATGTTTTCAGAAACATCTTGTAGTGTACTGTTTAGCTGTAAAATGAGAAAGTGTGTGACCCGGCAGCCATGTTGAGATCAGTTGAGGAAATACCAAGCACCGCCAACCGGCCGGCGCAGACTTTTGAGGAGAGAAATAGTCATGACAGTAACAGAATTATGATTCATATTTGATCAACGCTGCCTAGTTTGACCGTTTGGTCGGAGTTCGCGAGTGATTGACAGCTGCCTCCATTGAATGAACAGCCAATAGGAACGCTCTCCCTCTGAAATGACCTGTGATTGGCCAAAGTCTCCCGTCACAGGCTAGAGTTTTTAAAGCCTGTAAACAGAGCCATGAGGAGGTGCAGAAGTCTAGTTTTCTCTCAGAACACTTGAATTACAATATGCTGAAAGGTTATTATGGAATTTTTGCCCAATGATGCCAAAAATATTCTGCCTACTGCCACTTTAACTTTCTTTGTAATATTCGGGTTGCTTGTAATTTGAGAGTGAAACAGCAAGTCAACATGGATCTCAGCTCATTTATTTAATACATCTTTTTTGCCTCATAAACACAAAATAATTCACATACAGATAATATGCAGCTTCCGGCTGATTCACAGTTACAACACATATAGTGAAAATGATTCTGTAAAACATTGACTCGTCAAACAGGCACACACAGTAACCTCTCAATACATCTTTGACCTCGTGTTCCGTCTCTAGAGGCGGCGTCGATGACGTAGTTTCAGTTTTAGTCACTCCAACCAGGTTTAGATCCTGTCGGATCCAGATAAACATCTTGCCATGTGACGACTCGCTGCCACTTTTGAAATGACTTGATGCAGAATGGCACGCAACACCAAACAAACAATGTTTCGCATTTCACAATGCGGCGATGAGCAAGTGCTACTGTATTCACATGGTTTCAGTCCTCTCCGTTGCACGGCGATGAAGTACGATGGAGGAGAAGTGCACAAACATGGCTCTACACACACACACACACAAGCAGCTGTGCTCGCTCACACACACAAGCTGTTAGAACCTCTGTCCCAGTTCTTTTTTCTCAGATTTGCAGGAAATCCTGAGAAAGAGATAAAAAGAATAAAACTGTTCAGACCTGTCTAGCATGTCGGAGTTGAAATCTGCAGGTGCTCGCCTAATGCTGATGGCGCTGATGGCGCTTCTAACCACTACAGTTTATTTTAACTGTTCACTCTGGGCCGCCCAGCTGGAGTGAGTTGGACAGTTTCACTCGATAAATTGTGAAAATGTGTTTAATTTGAACAAAGGGGATTGTGGTAGGTCAACGTATTCTCATACAACGGTTCGTATGATATCTCCCGAAAAGTTATTCCTCATTTTTCGTGCATTTTCCTACAAATGTCCAGCGTCAATTTCTGCTCCAGTCTTTTCAAAATAAACTTTAGTCTTCACAGGATACAACTTCGAGCACCGGAGGACACAGAGGCACATGTTTTTTTTCATGTACTACAGTCACGATATAGCGACTGCTTTATAAAAATAACTTTTTTAATCATATTTGCTCCAGTCTCGCCTACTTCAGCTTTAACCACAGACCTCATTTCAGGCATCTAACTAAAAACATTCAGAAAAATCTATTGACTTCCAGACGAGGGAACTAGGACTCATTCCTGCACTACTCTATACTCTATGTTTTTTGTTTTAAGTATCAAATTCGATGCAGTGGAAATATCTTTTTTATTCCACGCATTCTTCTTCATGTCAAAACCTGGCGCCTACATTACCCATAATGCATCTCGATTGCCAAAAGTTGGAGATTCAGGTGTGTTATGTTAGTAGCGGTTCATGTAGCCTCAAGAATAGATCGGGGGCGTGCTACAGAGGTGAGGTAACCTCACTGCTTTCTAACTCCACATCCCCAGATTTTTTTTTTTTCACTTTCAGAGTCTTCAGCCTCAACCGATGCCGACTGAAGTGACATCACTTGAGGCAATTTATCAATTTATCAGTGTAAAATTGGTGGAGTTGCCCTTTAAACGACCTTCCTCATCAGATCTTACCTCTACACCGAGCTGGAGGACTGTTTAGACAGTGGCGGTGGATTCCAGATGATGTAGCCTTCCTGAGTGTTGTCTGTTAACTGACTTTCTCCTCCAAGTGATGCTGGACGTGCCCCTTCAAAAGATATAATTATACAATACCTTTATAATGTCTCCACACGACCACAGGTAGAAAAAAACATAGTTAATAATGTTTAATATGGTAACCTGCAAGATAGTCTTTTATTTTATTTTTACTAACTGGTAGTTGCTATGATGTAGGCAGAGTAGGCAGAGCTGCCACATACTTTGCCTGTGGACTGTGGATAGTCAAAAATCCCTAAATTCCCTCAAACCCAAATTATCCTGATAAAATAGCAAATGTAAAACTTTTGCGGACTGGCTTCAAGTTGAATTACAATTATGTTACATTAATCAGTGATCAACAATATCAAAACAGATTTAAATGGATAAGATAACAAAGTTAATGCGATAACGCGCAGATTCTTTTTAACACCACTGATTTCTTCGTATGAAACTACAAAATGTATTACATGAAATCCATTGGTACCAACCATGTCATACTAGCTTGTCGCGAAGGAGGTTAAATAACACTCCAAACTTACGCTAAATTTTGACGAGGAAAAACTGTCATGGCCATTTTCAAAGAGGTCCCTTGACCTCTGACCTCAAGATATGTGAATGAAAATGGGTTCTATGGTTACCCACGAGTCTCCCCTTTACAGACATGCCCACTTTATGATAATCACATGCAGTTTGGGGCAAGTCATAGTCAAGTCAGCACACTGACACACTGACAGCTGTTGTTGCCTGTTGGGCTTCAATTTGCCATGTTATGTTGTATAGCATATTTGTTATGCTAAATGCAGTACCTGTGAGGGTTTCTGGACAATATTTGTCATTTTGTGCTGTTAATTAATTTCCAATAATAAATATATACATACATTTGCATGAAACAGGCTTATTTGCCCATTCTCATGTGATAAGAGTGTCAAATACTTGACAAATCTCCCTTCGAGGTACATTTTGAACAGATAAATATGTACGATTACGCGATTAATTGAGATTAACTATGGACAATCATGCGATTAATCACGATTAAATATTCTAATCGATTGACAGCCCGAATACTCACTATTCTGTGATTTGTTCATTGGGTAGGTAATCAATTTTCAATTTTGGTATTTGGTTATTTGTTTTTTTCAATCCCTTGGGATTACAAACATGCATAAAACACACCAAACCTTTTGGAAAATGCTTCTTTTTTTCAATAACAAATAACAATAGTGTAGAATAACAGAATCCTTAAAAATGAAAGCCTTTGATTTAACCGAAAGACACGTGTTGCAGCGCTATGTTGTCCATCTCAGCCGACAAACGAGAAACGTCTGGCTGAGTCCTTCCCGAGTCTTGGAGACAAGCTAAGAGCCCTCGTCGTCGTTGCTCATGTCGGAGCGGAACCCATGTGAGGCTCGGGCCCCGAGGAAGCCTCCGCAGGCTGCATTACGTACGGGCTTGCCGGCACCGTTTAGGGGGAGAGGGCCCACAAGACGCTGAGTGCGAACAAAAGGCGTAAAAACAGCTCTCGTGGACTCATCGTGACACATTTCTGATCAAAAAAGCATGTGTGGGTAAAGCCTCTGATTGTGTGACCTATAGGTGACAGAGGGAAGCTGATCTCATTACCTGTGTAATAATAAATGCACCACAGTCCCCCCATCAGACCGACACCCATCACAAAGGCAGCGAAAACGATTCCCATCACTGGTCCTGTCTGCACCACAGGGCCTATAGAGACACAATGTTAATGATAGAGTGTGACGGTAGGTTAAACAGACTCACAGTATCATTGAAAAATGGCCAAATAAATAATCCTCACTGCTGTGCTCTGGGTCTGGACTGGCCAGTGGGGAGACACTCAGTCTCTTGGTTCTTTGGCCAGCAGGAGGCCTCGGCAGTTTGGGTGCCAGTGAACTAATAGCCTGGGTGACCACCATGGGCCTGGAGAGGTTTCTGATCTCACACTGAGATGGGAACACAGGAGAAGGCAGGTATGTTAGTTACGCTGTTATCACCTTGCAGTGCTATGATACCCGGTGTTGTCACAAAGCACAAATTATGATTCAACACCAAGTGAACAGGATAAATAAGTATCTACAATCCTACAACGTTCTCGTACTGCTATACATTTGTTTTAGTTCTTATATTTAAAATAAAGTAAATAGGCTTGTGTGCTAATTGTTTCTGTACCTGATGTCTGGTTGATCTAGATACAAGTGGAGGGATACGTAGCCCACCCTGACAGTCATTCTTTACTGTTTCCTTCGTGGTTTCCCCTCTTTTCAAGTCAGAGATACACAGGCGAAGGCTGCAGTGGAGGAACTGCATAGAGTCATTATAAACTGGTCGCAGGATGAAACTAAACCTCAAGGGCTGTATCTCCACCTCTGCTCCCACATCTGTGGTATTCTTTTCCATAATTTCTGGTGCTCTCTCACTCCCTCTTCTCTCGACTTTGTGTCGGAGTGGGACATCTCCATCTCTGCCTTCTTCCGGTCCGTCTATCTCTTCCTTTTCCTCTTCCAGTTCGTCGTCATCACCTTCATCCTCTTCTTCCTCTTCATCTTGTGTCTTTGCACCGAGGGTCAGCGAGGGGTCTGAGGAACAGCCGTCGCTTATGACAGTCCAGAAACGAGACTTTTTGGGGTCCGACAGAGGAGAAATCACACATGACTTCACCTCCACGACATCTATGAAGGGCCCTTTGGCTGAAATCTGCAGTAGGACAGATAACAAAGAGGAAGAGGACAAATTGCAGTTGAATGTTTGGACAAGATGTTTGATATGAACATTCAAAGGGATGTGATGCACATTGATTTTACTGTTTCACTGGTTACAGAATGAGTGCTGAGAGTATCTCATACACATCATTTGCAGTGATCACGATGTTTATTAGAGTTTAGAATAATAAAAAATGTACACCAATGAAGTTCTTGACTTCGAAGGATTTGGTGTTGACCACAGAGTGTATATAAAGATAGACGACATGACAGCTCCCTAAAAATGAAACCAAAACATCTCCACCGCCCCCTGGTGGCTGGCTGCAGTATAGGTCATGAATCCCACCTCATGAGACAAACTAAAAAAGTCAAAGTACACGTCAAATAATCTTTTCCCAAAGATTGTTTCTGTCATTTTAGGTAGTTCTTATCACACTGATGAATGTCCAAGTGTTCATTTTTCTGACAAGTTTGGTTTTAATTAGTTATTTGATGCCATAGAAAGGGGGGTGAGATGTCATGATTGGTAGCTGGCAGCCTCTCTTGCTGAGAAGCTGCGGCCGTGCTCGACTGGTTCGGGCGGGTGACCTCGATACCGCGGCTCCACCGCCCGATCACTACTGCGCAGACTCTGGCTCCAAATGATGTAAAAATCTCAAAATGGCAGTTCACGTATCTGGGATATTTTGGCTTCACTTCTGTACAGTGGGAGGAAGTGTAGACGCATCTCCCATCTTTATATACAGTTTAAAGTGTTGACAGTGTGCATCAAATAAACACCGAAAATATACAACACACACACACACAGACCTCAACATAGACACGGTGGTCTGCAGTGATGACGCAGGGGCCAATCCGTCTCTGCTCGTAGCTCTCAGTGACAAAGAGCTTCAAAATAAGCACAGGCCCAGATCTGCGTCTGGGTGTCGGTAGGTGGCTCAGTCCTGGATCAGGCCCCGGACCCTCGGGGGCCCAGGGGACCAGGCCTGCCGGAGGAGTGTTTACATCAACATCATCACCATCGTCAGATCCAGGGAGAGTGGGGACTGCAGCCAAACAGCTGAACTGAGAGGACGAACAGGAGATTACAGGTTTACAATATTTTATGAGTAAGGGAGAAGGTGTATTGTACCAAAATAAAGGTGTATATAGGTATACAGATATCTCACATGTATGCCGAGTGGACTTTTGGACTTCATTTCTGTCTCATTGAGTGCCAGGATGGTCCGAGGATCGTCTTTCCATAATAATACCTGGCCAGAGAAGAGGGAACAGAATGGCGTACTGTATGGGATAATTCATTGCAACTGTGTAAGTCCTAGGGATGTAAGAAAATATTGACACACTTCAGTATCGCAATATGTTTTGTGACATCAATTCTCAAAAACACTATTGATTTTTAATTAATAGTTTACATGCAAAGATTCATGGCATTCAAAAGAAAAAGATTCTGCCTCTGTTGTTTGTCTCTTTACTTTTCTGAAATCACTCTGTATCTTCTTTCTTTCCAATTTTCGGCCTCTTAACCAAGATTTTCTCTCACTTAATTTACCTCTGTGCTACATCCTATTTTTAGGCTTCAACGCCACCATGTTCTGGTCATGATGACCTGGGTCACAAGTCTCTCAGGGGACAACTTCCACTTACCACAATTTGTCCATTATGTGCCTTGTGTTTTTGTTTTCACCACTGTCTGATAGACTTTGATCGGATTACAAATTCAGATGTTTCCCCCTCTGTGCTCTTAAAGCGTCACTCATTCTGTTTCTACTGTTTTCTCCTTCCCAAACCCCATTTTCGCTGCCCCTGTTGGATTATGAAAATGATTTGAACAATGATAACTTCAACTTTAAAATCTCCAAGACTTCTATAAAGGTTGAGTGAAAAAAAGATCATATTTTATTGTGTAAAATAAAGAAATTGAATTTGGTAAAATATATAATATAGGGTTTAATAGACAACAAAGAATTAAATAATTTTCTATATCCCTAAACCCTTTCTGCCAAAATGTCTTATCTCACCATGTTTTTGTACTGCACTCTTCTAGGCTGTCCCAGGAGCAGCACCTCAGTCCCACAGGAAATGACAGGGAACACCAACAGGAAATGACTCCCATTGGACTGAGCCTGGCACGTCGAGTCTCGTAGGGTCAGGGCAGCCGCTGGGACAGATAAGCTCTGCAGGGGACAACTGATGTGAGACGACGCAACTTTCAAATTGAATCATTTTTCTCTATAACTGGAAAGATGTACACATAGTTGGTTTGACAATAACTACTGAAGTGATCATTTTAACAAGACTAAGAGTCTACTTTGTCTGTGAGGCTGTACTCTGACACAGTGGTGGAGCTAAATGCATAGCAACATCCTCAAAATGACAATGCTATCATGTTTAGTAGGGATGATGTTCACCATCTTTTGCTAGGTAGCACTAAACCCAAAATATATCTGAGGCTAATGGGAATGTCATTAGGTTTGCAGGTATTTTGCTCATAAAACAAAGTTGGAAAATTACAATTTTGACCTGATGATGGCGCTAAAAGTCTGAAGATCACCATAATTAATACAAATCCAACCGCCCAAATGAACCGCACCAGAGTTCAATCAAAACCGACTAAATGTTGGCTTGTGAAAGTGCCATAAAACTCTCCATAGAGCTGAGGGGAGCTGTGGAGTTAAGTGTTAATTCTCTGTGGGTTTTATCACTTTCATATTACAAGTAGGCATGTGGTCAAATTTAGTAAAATTAAATATTGATTAGAGCAGCTTTAAATATGATACATGTACATGTCCACAAGATATTCCTAGCAAAGGTCAGTATATTTTATTGATGGTAATAATTCAGTTTTGTTGCAAGTTTAACACATCTTTTTGATGTAGACGCTACTACCAGCGGCCGCTAGGCATTATGGTCTTTGTGAAACCCCTGGACATATTAAGTTGTGGTAGCTAGCTTCTCTCTATGAATTGTTTACATCTAATACAGAGGTATGAAGACCTGCAGGATGTGTTGGTTGACGGTCACGCTGAGGCGTCCGTCCTCACACTGCACCGTGAAACTCTCGCGGCCTATTCCCGCTCTGCCTCCACCGTTCAGCCACTGCCTCAGTCTGCGCTCCTCGGCCCAGGGAGGCCTCACAACCAGAGGATTTATCACCGGAGCCACGTCTGTGGTACAGACAGAGAGGAGACACAGAGACAGCCGTGCCGAGAAATTAAACACTCGCACGTACACTTCAATGCCCTTCATTCGACATTTACGATGGAAATATTCTGCTTTCATTTCTCATCCTCCATCTTCAAAAGGGACACAGAAGACCAAGCAAATACTTCTCCTATACATGAAGGAAATGAGAAAACAACTAGGGTGGATTTCAAAATGAAAGTGAAATGTTCAGGTCACTCACACAGCGATGGAAACAAGAGACACACAGGAGTCCTGACCTGTGACGCCCCCAGCCAGCTGGATCACAAAGCGATTGGCCAGGTCAGCCTCAGTGTATGAGGTCAGCTTGGAGTAGCCGCTCTCACGGGCCCACACAAGAAGGTCGGGTATGGTGGACAGGTCAGAGTTAAGTGAACTGGACAGGGTCAGGTCAGGCTCAGGTGGGTAAGGTGGGGACACACTGTTAGACGACTACGGAGAGAGAGAGAGAGAAGACAGATACACAGAAATCAGGACAAGTATGTAATCAAAGTACAATCAAGTAAAAGACAAGACCGTGATAATGCAACATGTGGAAAACCCAGTTGCCCAGTTGGTAATCCATCCTTTATCTGTTTATGGCTTAACCTTGTAGAGATGTTGTAAAGGTAAGTTTGGTCTCAATCTCAAACTCAATCATTTGTCGGTTACAGCATACTGCAGCCTCAAAGGGACAGCGTGTAGGATTTGCCGGCATCTAGTGATGTGGTTGCAAATTGCAAACAACTGAGAACACCTCCGCTCACTCCTCCCTTTATAAGACTACGGTAACGTGAGCAGACGGGTGCAAAACTGTGGTAATGCCATTTGCCCTGCTCAGAGACCATCCTTACCATAATAACACTACTATAGGGGCAACGGATGTTAGACGGCGGCTGGCGGTACCACGGTTTTGCACTCTATGACTCACGTTATCGCAGTTTCACAAGCGTGTCAGAGAACTACGGTGGCCTTCAGGTAACGTAAAAACGTGAAAAGCTCTCTCTAGAGCCAGTGTTTTGGTTTGTCCGTTCTAGGCTACTGTAGAAACATGGCAGAACAACATGGTGGGTGTCTAGAAGGTAGCCCACGAAATCTGGCAAGACTCGGTGCCCGATGACCTATCCTAACCCTAACTATTCCAGGTCAATGCCTAACCTCTATCATCTGGCGGGAGTTTTTCCAAATTGTAGGTTATCTCTAGACACGACCCCCGTGAAGAGGACCCGCTCCCTATGTAGATATGAAGGGCTCATTCTAAGCTAATGAAAACACAACGATTCTCAGTTTCCCGTGATTATACACCTAAATGTTACACACTGTTCCTTTAATTTAAGAGGACAAATTCAGATACGAAGAAGAGACGGGGCCCTTACATGAACAGATATATGACCCCGGACACCATGAGCAACAATGGCCCAGTTGACTGGCACAGAGCTGCTGAGAATCAGCACAACCGCATGGGTCTTTGAGTTGGCCACTAGGGGCACAAGAGAGACGATCACCTCCACCTGAAGAGAGCTGAAAGAGACGGAGAGAGACAATATTAAACATTGCATGGCTGTACAACAGCAATATATGCTCCCGCCAGGACTTTCCGAGGCTGCATGTTCTCACCCACAGAGTCCTGAGCCCACTGAATGGAGCTTGATCACATGGACTTCAGGGCTGATCCCACCTGCTGGCGAGTCAACGCAGCCCTGCACATCCTGTGGCTGCAGCTCAGAGGTCATGTAGTTGTGAGAGAGGAACATGGACTGCAACTGGCACACAGCTGGCAGGGTAAGATCTGTTATATGGAGTAAAAGCAAGAGGCAAGAGGGAAGTAGGTTTCACAAGATCTTTCTTCATAATCTGTCCGACCTGAGCCTCGCGTTCTGTCTGGTGAGAAGAGAGATAAGACAGGAGGCTATGACCTGACTTTTAACCTACAGAGTATCAAACCACTGCACAGATGTTTAGGTTGAAGCAATAATTTGAAATTCTGGGAAATGTGTTTGTCTGCGAGCTGCTGGCTGTAGCTACATATTTACCATACCAAAAATAGTATACTCCATTTTCACTTTTATTTTTTAGTAAATATGCAGTAAACCCGTCTGAAGCATGATACATTGTGAAAAGAATTTAAACTTTAGTAAATGGGCAGTGTTACGTGCCTGCAGGGCCAGACAGGCCTGCAGAGTTTTCTCCTGTGTTGTTCTGCCCCTCCTCCTTGTCTTGCAGGTGCTTCCAGGATAAAGAGTTAATGGAGGTGATTGGAGTCCACCTGTGCAGAGTTTGCCAGCTGCAATTAGCTCACACTAATTCCATCCAGCCAATCGCTGTCGTGGGCTGCCCATAAAAGAGGCACACTCTGGGCTCTCTCTCTCTCTCTCTCTCTCAGACTCATTTGTAATGAGGTTTTTGGATGTTGAAGTCTCTTGTTTCCAGTGGGAAAGGAAAGATAAGGTTTGTGGTAAGGAGGTAGAGGGCATAGGTAAGTCTGGGGTACCCTGTACACTTGCACGTAGGTCTTTTCATGTCTAGAAACACTAGGTTTAGTGGTTGTTGCCATCCCATGTATGTTTTGTAAAACTGCTGTTAGTAGATAAGTTAGTTAGCCTTTTTGTTTGTTGTGTTAAAGAAGACAGATTTAGTTAGGCCTAGTTTTGGTTTCTTAATTTTGATTATTTGGCAAAACTATATTGTCCCTACCTCCACCACATTTGTGAACCTTCCGTTGTACTGAAATAAACTGTTACAGTTTGAAACTTCACGTTGACTCTGTTTTAATTTGGTTGTTGTTTAGTTATTGTTCCACTTTGTGGACGTAACAGGCAGCATGATGGTTGAATTAATCATCATAATGATATCTGGTTTCTTGTTGGCTCACCCTCTCCCAGTGGGACGTAGACTCGATTGCCGTGTGCTGTGTGTGTCAAAGAGGACATGTTGCCATGGTGTTTCAGAGCCCAGCGGTGCAGCGCACGTGGATGAAAAGGCAGCGAATGCACCATTTGGACATTAAAAAACAGGGTGTGGGACTGCACGCTGGAGTTTGAGGATATCTACAGATACGGGCAAAGAAGAACATTTCAAGGGAAAGACATTGATGGAAAGTAAAAACAACATACGGATTATACAGCATATCATTTAAATGTGCACTCAATCAAATGAGATTTGGTAGTGAATGACATTGAGGGTGTTATATAACACAGATGTGATGGGCAGGTTGTGACACACTGTGACTGACCTGCACCAGCACTGGGAGGTTGGGAGGCAGCCTCTCAGCCTCCAGCCACCAGGTGACGGGGAGCCTGGAGCTGAGCAGCAGGTGGAGAGCTCTGAGAGGTGAAGAGGACAGAGACAAAGGCTTCAGCAACACCGTCACCTGCAGACAGAAGAGGAGAGGGGTGTACATACATATATATATATTGTGTACAGTTGTTATCGCCAGTCATTAGGGAGTTAAATAATAAATAATAAAAACAAATATTTGTCTGGAGCCACAAAACCTTTGAGCATTGTGATGAAGGTAACAGAGTTTATAGTCTAAGTATATAGTATATAAGTCTAATGCAGTGAGGGCCAAAGTGCAAATGTATGACGGAGTATTAGGACCACATTGAGGGAAAAAAACATCTGCGATTTCGAGAATAAAGTCATAACATTATGAGAAAAAAGGAAAAACACGTAAAATTACTGCTTTATATTATGACTTTATTCTCGTAATATTATGACTTTATTCTCGAAATCCCAGCTTTAATTTTTTCTCAATGTGGCCCTAATACTCCGTCGTACCATAGACCTACAACAATGATAAATAAAATTGGAAATGTAAACAAAAAAAGTTATTCATTTCCACTAATTTTTAAAAAGATTCCACAGGGAGCCACTGGAGAAGGGCTAAAGAGCATAATGTGGCTCCGGAGCCGCAGGTTGCTGACCTTGCTGACCCCTGGTCTAGCATTAGCAAGCTAGCTAATTTTGTTAGAGTGTTGGCCTGCCAGCTAAACGCTTGGGGAAATTTATGTGTGTTAATGTAATAACATTATACTCCTTTTTTTTGGATTCCAACTCTTGAACACACTTTGAGTTAGCTCATCACCTTGTTTTCGGGGCTGTGTGTCACTCTCCCCACTGCAACCACATGAGTTTCCTTGTCCCCGCGTTCTCTAGCTTCACAGCCCGGACCAGCCTCAAACCTCTCCAGCAGACCCTGGACCGGGTGCAGCGCCCCCACCGGTCCCACAGAGCACCGCACCTCCACACTCTGAGCTGAGGAGGAACAGCAGATGTGTAACTATCAATGGAGGAGGTTGCTCCTTCTCTATTTTTGAGAGGCAAGAAGGAGAACAAAATATTAAAGAGTAATTGGTTGAAATGAACCATCACCAAGTCTCAGTATCATTTATAATCTATTTTTCTCTCTTTGGAAAAAATCTATTCTTTAAAGGACCCATATCGTGCTCATTTTCAGGTTCATACTTGTATTTTGTGTTTCTACTAGAACGTGTTTACATACTGTAATGTTCAATAAAACCTTTATTTTCCTCGTACTGTCTGCCTGAATATACCTGTATTTACCCTCTGTCTGAAACGCTCTGTTTTTAGCGCATTTCAATGGAATTGCAACGGAATTGCGTTACTAGGCAACAGTTTGGGTCCATGTTTACTTCCTGTCAGCTGATGTTATTCACATACACTGCAACAGGAAATATACTGGGACACATTTAGAATGTTTATGTTTAAAACCGTGTAATGGTTTATATATTGTATATTTGTGACATCACAAATGGACAGAAATCCTGACGGCTTGTTTCAAACACACAATTTCTGAATACGGGCTGTGTGTGTTTCTCCCTATACTGAGCGTTTTGATAGTTTAACAGTATTTATAAAGCACTTAAACCTGCTTTATAATATAAAAGACCTGCAAATTTCACTTTTTACAATATGGGACCTTTAATAAATTCTGATTAAAAGGCTTCAACAGAGAAAATGTGGTGTTTGGTTTCTTCAAAAACTCCAAAACAATATTTTCTTATAATAAATATGGTATGTTTCCTTCTAATCTTTTATTCATAAATATAAATTTAACAATAAATATCTTTAGTTTTTTTCTTGAAGGATGTTGAGCAATATGTGAAACTACTTTCTAATTTGACTAAGAAAAAGGTGATTAAGACACTCACAATAGGCCTATATGTAGGTTTTAATATTTTTGTTTAGTGTGATATACCGCTGCTGTGGGGTGTACACTAATATTCCTCTAGGACCAAAAACAAATAACATGAGTTCTGCTTCTTCTACATGCAGGCACACTGGTCCAAAACCTGCATGACTGCTGTTTGCTGAGCCACGTCTTGTATCTTCCTCTGTGATCTGTCAGACAGACGGTATCATGTGTGCATGCCGAGTTTAAATCCCTGCTTGGAGGTCACTGGTGGAACATTTCCCAGATGAAATTTATCACTTTCATTCTGACAAGTAAAATAAAGACCTTTGACCCTTGAGCAGCAGAGGAAATAATGCATTTGTTAATGTCTTCGCCACACAGGTAGATGGGTGTAAAGTTGACACGTCCTACTGATGTTCTTACCTGCTGTTGTCTTCCAGAGCAGAAGGAGACAGAAATCAGTCCATCCAATCCTCGACAGTGAAGGCATCATGAATATTTCACTACTACGCTGACTTAATGTGACGACTCCTCTCGCAACATCCTCGTGAACAGAAACAGGAAATAAGACATATGGTACATACCATATTATATAATACATTAGCTATAGTCTTCAGTGCTTTCTACTGTTGTAAATTGGCTCAGTCACTTATATAATTGAGTTATCACAATATGCAGGTCTGTGAGAGCTGCAGTATTCCACCTACAGCAAGTACTTATCTAGAGAGGTGCAACAATTAGTCTATTAATCGATTTGTTGATCGACAGAAATTATAATGAGCATTACAATATTTTTCTGACATTTCAGACAAACTGATTAGTCGATTAATTAAGAAAAATAATTGGCAGATTAGTTGGTAATGAAAATAATTGTTAGTTACAGCCTCATTCATCATGTTTCCTTTAGCCAACCATCCTGGTTGCTATGGAAGCCCATTTACACCAGGAAAAAAAAAAGATTTATAGTTTGTCATGATAAAAAAAAAGTGGTATTTATAACATAGCAAGACAGAATAATTAGATAGAAAGTCAAATATTTATTTAATTATGATATAATAAAAAAATGTTTTGACTCACTAAGTCAAAGTTATGAGACATTGAGACTAACGTGAAAATAAAATTCTGCAATAGTAAGTCAACATTATGAGGTAAAAAGTAAAAAAAAAAAAAAAAATGAGATCATAAATCAGAACTATTAAATGAAAACTAAAAATGATGATAGACAAAATAAATCAAAATTATGTGATGAAAGTACAACTATTGATTTACTATCTCATATTTTTGACTCACGACGATCATTTTCATTTTTATCATGACTAAATTTTCAGTTTTTTTAATTAACTGGCAGAAATGGGCTTCCATAGTTGGCAAGGAATGTACATGAACTTTATGTTTTTACATTTTTTTTTCAAAATATACATGAATATCAGAGTATGAATATCAAAAAGAAAAAAAAATAATAGGCACAAAGTTTTGAGCCTTCTGAGAATCCAAGGAAACTCAAATTTGAGCAACAAGCAATAAATTAAAGATCAAAGAATTAATATATATTCAAACAGCAAGAAAATCAAGCAATGCAGGACCGAATGATATAACTGAAATTAATATTTAAAAGTGTAGATCAAACCCACTAAAAACAAATCTCACAACAAAATATAAATACGGTTAGAATACATCATTTTCAAACTAACAAAAATAAAATTTCTATGCTGATTTTGATTTCTGTGCTGGTTATATTATCGTGATATTTATTCCCAGAAGGACTTAAAAGCCAGCTTGTGTTAGCTTCTACTTGTTGTGTCTAAAGTTCACCTCAGGATTGCTAAAACGTTTGTTCCCATCATGATCCAACATGTGCAGCAGCAGCAGACTAAACATGAGGAGAGGAGCTGAACTCACCTGCTGGTCGGACTGCTGATCATCCAGATGTTGCTCCAGCTGTTGCTGTAGGATTCACTGATCCAGCTGTTGCTCCAGGACTCACTGAGAGGGCTGGTACTCACAACTCAACACACATCACATACACACGCCCATCTCGCATAAAACTCTCAGCTGCGTGTCGCGTCAGGCTTCTTTCTCCAGCTGAGGTGCGACTTGTGGGAACTATTTCTCAGTGGAAACTCATTTTACGCACCGAGTTGGACGCACTGAAGTCCTGGTTGTAAAACACACGATTAAAGGGGCAATGGGAGGGACTGCAGGATGGTGTGACAGACTGGAGAGAGAGATGGCGAGATGGCGAGATGGAAAGGAATAAAAGGCTTTGGAAACGTCTCCAATCGTAGATGGTGGGAGGGATGGAGGAGGAGGAGGACCTCAGGAGTTTGACTGGCAGGTGAAATGTTTTTGGGGAGGAGAGTAAAGAGGGGCAAGCAACACACACATGAACAGTCTTCTGTCCCTCTGAGACGTTAGTAACATGGATCATATTTTCTGTATTTCTGCCTTTGAGTTTAGATTTTGAATTTTTCTCTCCTTACATTTCTATGAGATATTAATAAGGCAAATAAAACCCAAAATACACGTATATTTACATATTTATATAAACTGGGGAAAAAAAGTTTGGAAACTTGTGTTCGGTCGATTATTTCTCCGTTGTTACAATGCTAATGGTCATTGTATTTTACATGGTTGGAAAGCCTGTTTATTTACCTTCACAATGATGTCCAACTTGTAAGGATCATGCATTGGTGGGATGAGCAGCACAGCTGATTATGTGGGTAGCGCCCAAGAAAAATTTGCTTGGTGGATTGGATGATTGAACTCTCTATCAGTAACAAGGAACAAACAAGACATATTGGCAATTTTACACTTTATTAATTTCATACACAGTCAGGAGCCTCAGTAGTGGGTTGAAGCTCCATATGCAGCCACAACAGCCTGGCACGTCCTCCTCATGCTGGTCACCAACCTGGTCACACGTTGCTGTGGGATGGCGTTCCATTCCTCAACCAGGATTCATTGCAGGTCAGCCAGTTTGGCTGTGTGTTCCCTCAATGATGTCACTGGCAAAATAAGGCTTGTTATCATTGAAGGCCATCTCAATGCAGTGAGATATCGGGATGAGATTCAAGCCAATATGTCTTGTTTGTTCCTTGTTACTGATAGAGAGTTCAATCATCCAATCCACCAAACAACTCAAAAACAAGAGTCAACACCAACAGGAGAATACACTGTTTACCATTGGCAGAGCATTTTGGCAAATTTTTCTTGGGCGCTCCCCACATAATCAGCTGTGCTGCTCATCCCACAAATGCATGATCCTTACAAGTTGGACATCATTGTGAAGGTAAATAAACAGGCTTTCCAACCATGTAAAATACAATGACAATTAACATTGTAACAATAGAGAAATAATCCGCCAAACACAAGTTTCCGAACTTTTCCCCCCCAGTTTATTTATAGAGACATGCCTCCATTTTCACTTATATTGCATGTCACAGACTGTCAGTGCATACTTTTTGTTTTATCCTTTTCTACAAAAAAAACCCATTTGAGTCCATTTTTATGTGTTTGCATGGGGGACGTTTTCAAATAATGCAATCAAAAACTATTTTTAAAAGGGGCACTGATTTTATGTTGTTTATGTTTTATATATGTCTATAATGTTTTTTTGTTGCTGTGGAGGAGCTTTCTAAAAGCTGAGTCCGCCATGTTTCTATAATAACACAGCCAAACACTGGCTCTAGCGAGAGCTTCTCACGTATTTACGTTACCTGAAGGCCACTGTAGTTCTCTGACGCGCTTGTGAAACTGTGGTAACGTGAGTCACGGAGTGCAAAACCGTGGTATCGCCAGCTGCCGTCAGACTTCTGTTGCTCCTAAAGTAGTGTTATTATTGTAAGGATGGCCTCTGAGCGAGGTGAACGGCGTTGCCACGGTTTTGCACTTGGCGGCTCACGTTACTGCAGTCTTGGAAAGAGAGGAGTGAGTGGAGGGGTACTCGGTTGCAATCTGCAACCACACCACTAGATGTTGCCAAATCCAACACACTGCACCTTTAAATAATAAGTTAAAGCAAAAAAACTTGTCTATTGACATTTTAACCAACAGACATGAAGTTTAGGACATTTTGGATTCAGCTTAAATTTGTTCTTCTCGATGGAACTGATAAAAATAATCCTTAAAAATATTATTTGACATAAACTATTAAAAATAGCCTGCAGGTGTGGAATTTAAAAGACATTGGAACAACAGCAAAACTACAGCTCAGTTTTCTCTGTGTTTTTAGAGACATTTCCACTGCGGTCTATAAAAACACGTTATATCAAATAATGACCACTCATGTAACTAGTGTACAATTCAGCTTTCTTAATTGCTTTTGGAGACTTGTTTTGCATAGTGTGTGTGTGTGTGTGTGTGTGTGTTGCACTCTTTGTCTACATGTCTATATTTTTTCTACGTGCAGTTTCATTCCCACTGATGATTCAAGAATGTTTTAATGACGTCCATTTCAGGACACCATTAACAATAACAGCTGGGACCCGGCCTGGCTCTGCATCAGTCTCCATCCAAAAGCAGTAATGTTCTCCATCCAAAACATCAACCCACTCAGAGATGGAAAATATTTTGCCAAACTGCTGCAAAGCTGGCCAGATATTATTAGCGCTCGTATTACATTTTATCCACAAAATCCATCTGAGCTTTTGTGAGTTCGGAGAACTGATGTGGACATCAGCCGATTCTGCTAAAAGCTGAGTTCACTGTCCTGGTGTCAGTGTGACTCTTAGTGTTGGCACAGATCAGCGGACAGCTGTCAGCTAATATAGTCAAAGAAACTTTGGAAACATTTTTACAATGTCATCAGTCAAAACTATTGTTTTTATATGTTGGTATTTACAATCTGCATTACGTCTCTGAACGACAGGTCATGTCTGACCAGGTGACAAAGAAAAATAGTATCTAAGGGAACATTTTCAGGTGTTTAACTCTGAATATCTGTCTGCTGTAAACACTTGTCACCATAATCCGATAATGTAAAACACCAAAGAGTCTTTCTGTCTGAGCATCAAAATGACTTACAGTAACACACTGTTATCCCCGTCAGCGTACGAGGTCAGAGAGGAAAGAAAATCCACCTCCTGTTATATAAATGAAGGGATCTCAATTTAGACTTGGTTGTATATAAATCTTCTACTTTACTCCCATTGTCTAAAACAAGATTTATATAGATGTACACAGACTAAATCATTTTTAAAACAGTGAAATCTGACTGCTGAATACATGCAAGAAGCAAGAATTGCTTAAGTGTAGAATACTAGCTAACGCGACTCAAGAATCTACAGCCTCTCAGTGATCTGGGATTTGAGCTAAATGCTAACATCAGCATGCTAACATGCTCAGTGACAATGCTGACATTTAGCAGGTACAGTATAATGTTCACCAATGTTTCCATACTACTATACTATTTATGATGCCAGAAATTGGCAGATTTAGGGTGCGTTCCAAATTGCATACTTTTTATTTTTAGTACGTACTGCAGCTGTCTTTACAAAGTATGTACTGTTGCATGTAGTATGCATACAATTGGGACACACTACTTTGATCCTCTTGCTCATATACCCGCTGTGCAGACGATTGTGGGTCAGAATAGCCTAAAAAGCTGGCTTACATACTGCAAAATGCGACCGGGATGTAGCAGGACATCCTGGTATTTTTCGCGTACTGCATTTGACATACTAAATCTTTTTCTGGCATACTAAATAGTATGGTAGTAATGGGTATTGGAAGGCACAGTTAGTATGTCCCAACACATAGTGTGTCTGATGCAGTATGCCAAAAATACCAGGATGACATGAATGTCTGCACCAAATTTGATGGCAATCCATCCAATAGTTGTTGAGACATTTCACTAAATACCACAAATGTCGACCTCATGGTGGCGCTAGAAGAGAAGACAGAGGATCACCAAAGTCAGCACACTTCATCCTCTGGGGATCAGGGATGGGTCTGTACAAGATTTCATGGTAATCCATCATGTAGTTGTTGAGATATAATGAGCGTTTAGAGTTATAGTGAGCTCAAAATTACCCTTTTCCTCAAAACGTACTGATCAACTGAAAGGAAAAATAAATGGATCAATGCTCCTGTGTTGGGTTCACATCTTTACTGAGTCACAGTTCCAACATATTTCACCAGCAAATGACAAAGGAGGATACACAAGATGTAGGGGGACAAAAAAAAACTATAAATCACAAAAAGAACAAAATTTGTAAAAGCTTTTTGTCATTGAAAAATGATTGTAGTTAAAAATCTGTGTTGTACCGAAAGACAGTGGGAAGAGAAGACGACGAAGAGGTGTCCTATGTAAGACTGAGCACGGACGCACAAAAACAGCACATGGCTCCCCTCCCTCTCTGGTAAAACCCAACACTTGCTCTGCTTTTTTGTGACACAATCAACAGGCAGCAGCTCTGAATGTTCTCCTTCCTCTGGCTCCCCCATGTGTTCATGTACAGGTGGTGCATGATTGCAGCTGATGTGGATACATTCATGACTGAGGCAGGGACACCGTACACAACGAAACACACACTTAGCAGCAACGAACAGCAGAGATAAAGGGACGAGAGACGAGAGCAAGTGCAGGAAGGAAAGAGACAAACTGCTTCCTGTCAGAATAATCACCTTTGACTGTGATTTATAGGCTCTCTGAGCATTTCAGTGATTCTTTTTTTAGGCCCGACTGTGTTTGACCTTCCATTTGTTACATAATCTGGATTATCTTCATCACCACATCCTCCTCCTCTAAAAGCCACGCAGTGTCACGGATCTGCAGACATCTAAGGTCAGTAGATCCGTGACACTTGCGAATGTGTGCGACGCGCGATCGGACTCCACCGGTACCCGTTCACACACGCTCGGCCCAGCCAGTGCTTCATCCCATCACAAACAGACAGACAGAGAGAAAGAGGACAGACTAAGAGCGATCCTCGCCTCTCATCACCATCAAGTTCCTCTCTCCCGTCGCGGGACAGATCAGCCTTCACGTCTCAGTCTCCTCTCAGAGTCTGTGGCTGGCAGTGGGCAGCTAATGACCGCGTGACCCCTGACCCTAGCAGAGGTCGGAGACGTAGTCAAAATCCTTGAAGTGGTCCTGTTCCTTGCGGGAGAGGGTGCGGCGCTCGCGGGGCGGCGTGAGGGCGGGAGCCTCGGCCGTGAACTCCACGTCAAAGTTGCTGACGTCTTCATTTCCTACGATGGTCGGCACGAACGGGGGCGGGGCCTTCCTCTGAAGAAGAGCCTCCCAGTCCATACCCTAAACAACATTTACATTTAGTTGCTCATCGAGACGAGATCAGTAACATTATGGCTGCGGTCGAAATGTAAAAAAATGACGTCCTGATGTCTTTTCCTAACCATTTTTACTTGACCTTGGTGGAAAACGTCATGAGGTCAAGGAAAGATGTGAAGGAGAACTCATAGGGACTTAGGAAAAGACAACCGCGGTGTTAAGAGAATCCGACTGCACTGACACTATAGGGTCTGTATGATGCGACGGCGGCGGATGTTATGACGCAGGTCTGCCGTGGTGAAACTACAATCTTCCGAAGATGGACTTCAAAAGGCACATGTTCGCCCCGCGTGCTCTTAAATAGCTCTTTTAATGACAGACTGTTTCAGCTGCGGTGTGTGAAAGAGAGATAACACATGTCCTTCTGCTGTAACACTTTACATGAACATATAAAAAACAATTATCTAACCTAACGTGGACAACCGGTGAAAAATATTACTTAATTAACAAGGTTGGAATTAATATATAAAAAGGAATATATGATAAATATTGAGTTAATTGTTCCAGTTATGGTGAAGGGGTAGGACTGTACTTCTTCCGTTAGGAACCTTCCTCAGCAAAAAAGACTTTTCGACCGCAGCCCATGATTAAAAACCAGACACTCACCCTAAAGAACGGTTGTTTTTTGACATCTTCGGCGTCCTTTTCTCCAGAGCCAAGACGTCTTTCGGGATTCCTCCTCAACAACTAGCAACCAAGAAACAACAGACGGTAACAACACTCCATCATTTATACAGTAGTCTTTGTTGCCTAAGTGACAAGTGACTTACAATGTGCTTAAATTTGCATATTTTCAACATTACAAGCAGAACAAGAAAAAAGGTCGACTAAAATAGAGGGTTTAAGTTAATCAGGAGCAGGAAGGGACAGGAGAATTATCTGGAGTGTCAGTGAGCGGAGTCTCACCCGTCTCATGATGCCGATGGCTTCGGTGGAGAGGAAGCGAGGGTAGCGCACTTCATCGTTCACTATGCTGTCGAAAACCTCCTCTTCATCGTCACCTGGGAACGGAGACTGAAAGAAACCAACGCACATTAGTTTGGAATGCATCACAAATTATACCTCCATGAAATCTGTCTCTAACAGACTGGACTTAAAATGCCAAATATCACAAGTCTTTCAAATATTTATTCCCCCCATCTGACACTCTGTCCATCCATCTGGACCTCAAGTGGTGGAATGAACTCCTCTTTGCAGTACACCACAACTAGACATGCTAGCACTTACTAACTCACTTGATTCATTTCTTTAAAGGTTCTCTATATGATATCTAGAGCATTAATATAGCATCAAACAACTATTGTCTTTGTAAAGATATAGAGGAGTAATGTCTACCTGAGCAGAGAATGAAGACTCTCCCTCTGTGTGTGTTGTAATCAGAACTGTAATCAGGTCGCACGTGCCTTTTATTGCATGTTTGTGCATGTGAGCGTGCCCCACTGGCTAGCTCATGGCTGCCGCTCTGCACTGCTCTCATACGGCGGTTACAGCTGATAACTGCTGATTATAACCGAAAACCGTCCCGACCGACAGCGCCGTTGCAGAAGCGCAGTGCCCAACCCACGGTTTCCCCTCAGGTAAACACTGTTAGCTGAGAGCGCCGGCTCAGCTGTCGCCATTTTATAGTATCACATATCATTTGAATATTAACTAGGATATATCCTGGTAGAGTTACTGTAAGACTATCAGTCCGTCTCTCACTAGTTGTATTATTAGAGCCAGTGTTTCTGTAATTAAGACAATATTTCCCATAAAGCCCTCTGCTTCCAGGTCCATAGAGGAGGCTCTCCACCTTCCCTTACCAGATATTTTCCCACATCTTTGTTTTCTTTTTCTCTAACAGAATAAATGAACATGTTCAGAAGATTTTCCATCTAGCAGCTGTTAACTCTACTTTTCACTCTAAAGACATTGGGCCCTATGTTCCTGAATCTCTCACTGAAGATCAATAGATCACATCCTGTTTTGAGACAGAAAGCAACTTCCCTTTCTGCCTTGAAGGAACAGTTTGATATTTGGGGAAATTCACCTTTTTGAAGAGAGTCAGTCAGATGAGAAGATCGATAACACTCTCTAATCTGTCCGGTAAATATAAAGCTACCACCAGCAGCCAGGCTAGCAGTTTCCCTGTGATTCCAGTCTTTGTGCTAAGCTAAGCTAACCACCTGCTGGCTGTAGTTTTATATTTACTGTACAGACATGAGTGGTCTCGATCTTCACATCTAATTCTTTGCAAGAAAGTGAATAAGCGTATTGCCCAACATGGCAAACTATTTCTTTACATTAATCCGGGAGAAGTCCAAAATCTAGGCATGCAGAGGTATCCAAACATCTCGTCAGTGATCTTGTTTGTTTACAGTAATTACACTCATCATGTCTGAAGACGCAGATTAAGATGATTTCAGCATCTTTGATAGATGCAATAATAGTAATTTAAAAAAACTACTCCAACTCTGTATTCTTACCTCACCGACCAACATCTCATAGACGAGCACCCCGAGCCCCCACCAGTCCACTGCTCTGGTGTACGATGTGTCTGTCAGCACCTCCGGGGCCAGAAACTCAGGGGTCCCACAGAACGTACTGGTCCGGTCCCCATAACCCATGCCTTAAAGAGGAAGAAGGAAGTGAGAGGGTAGAGTAGATTTAACGGGTGAAGACAGAGAAATATTGACTGTGGAAGTGATGAGAGACACATCGATGCTTGTGAAATAAATTATGTAAAGTAAGAAAGTCAATTTCCCTAAATGTATGGAACTTTTCCTCATCAGTAGGGCCCTATGATTTTGTGGAAAACACGGAATTTGGGAAAAAAGGGCTCTAAATCTGGTGTTGTAGAGACCTGGTACGATAAAGACACTCACCTTCTTTACAGAGCCCAAAGTCTGCTATCTTCACAAAACCCTCTGTGTCGAGCAGCAGGTTGTCCAATTTAAGATCCCTGACAAAGAAAAGGAAAGTGGATTTATGCCCAATATGAAGGGAGTATGTATGCCTCCAGTATCCAAGTACTCACCGGTACACAATCTTATGGTCATGAAGGAACTGCAGACCCAAGACCACACAAGCTGAGTAGAACCTGTCGGATAAACAACGGACAGAAAGACAGAAATGAACATATATACTACTACATATTGATGCTTCATGCATTAATGGCTGCACAGACGTAGACACGTAGAATACGGAGCTTTTCCAGAAGGCACACTCATCCTGTTTCTCCTCTTTAACACACACACACACACAGCAGAACTCACACAGCGCGTGGCTCAGTGAAGACGTCGGCATGTATGTGCATCATGAGGTCTCCTCCTGCCGTGTACTCCATGACAAAACACACATGTTCTGGCGTCTGGAAACATGCAAACAGGTTGACGAGGAAGGGGTGGTGGGAGCCGTTGACGGTCTCAAAGATCCGCTTCTCACACATCAGACTGGAAACAGACGGGAGGCGAGGGGGGTGGGCGTATGAGACATGAGATATGAGTCATTACTGTACGAGGTGTAATTATGAGGTGAATGAGCTTTGTCGTGTAGCTGAGACTTTGGTTGGGGTCACCGACTGCTGTGTCGTAAGAAATACGGTTACCTTTCCACTTCGTCCCTCGCTACGATGTCTCCCTTCTTCAGGGCTTTGATGGCGTACAGGCTGCTGGTCTTTTTGTACTCTGACAGCAACACCTGGAGAGATTTAGACTTGTGTTATTGTCAACAAATCTCAATAACAGACCAAATCCATCTCTCAATACTTTGGGACTTCCCTACCCTGTCTGCGTCACTCAACCCCAGGCCTATTTGTTCCTACTGAAGATGTAAATCTTTAAAAACAGGTCACAAATACATAGTTTCCACTATGTTCACCAGCTTTGTCTGCTGTTTGGTGCTGAGCAGGTGGTGTACAGGGGGTTTATCAGAGCAGTGAATCAAAACCAGGGCTGTCAAAATTGGCCAAAAATGACGTTCGTTCTAAAAAACACATAGTTTTGAACTATATTCAAATATCTATTTTTGCGCATTATGTCCATGACACCGTGTCCTAACTGGCCGCAAGCGACGCAGCACTGCACAGCATGCTGTTTTGAGCTGAACCTTTGTCAAAGCCCTGTTTCTATTTATTCCTGCTCGCTTTGAAAGAGCCACAATGGACGAGGAACGGCTGATTCATACAAAAACCTAAATAAGGAGGCAGCTGGCTGGAGGGAGATCACCTGAACGTTTCCTACTTGCTGTTGGCTATATTGTATAACGTCATTTCCAGTAAATATCACATTATTAAACGTGTTTTCTGTTTAAAAAATACAAACGTTGGAATATAGCAAATACTACTCATCCATCTTTCAAGAGGTTAAGGATACGTCTTATCTCGAGTGCACAGCTGATAGGTACGTGGTTTGTTTACATGACATAACGTAAAGCGTCCTGTTAGGACTCTGTGTCAATCTCTCTGCGGCTGAGTTCTCTGCCATCATTATGGTTGTTGTTGATTTATTCCTTGTTCAGCTTGACCTAACGTTACATTTCATTTTCAATCGATAAAAGTGACGCTCTCTGGGTTTCACCGGCAATGTCAATGTTTTTTTTAACTGTTGTTTTTGTCATGAACACTTTCACACAGAACGTGAATATTACGTGGCAAAAAAGCAACACTTTTTTTTAATGGAACAAGGTCAATCTGTCTGAGCTTTCACAACGCGACTAAAGGCATCAACCAATCAAGTTGAGCGGAACGGGTTGAGTTGTGCCTATAGTTACGAAAAAACAACACAGAGGCTCCGTACTTCGAACCAAAGCGGGCAAACTGTATTACTCCTTTCAACCTGGACAAAGGCAGCGCAGATCACATCAACTCCTTCAGTTCTTGCCTTTTACATAAAATCCCTACAAATATAATATTGGCAGGCGAGTATTTCACATTTCTGTGTCATTTATACGTCATGCTCCCGGTGTGTAAAAGTCGTAAGTTTTGTTCATCCTATGAGGAAAAATAAAGGTCGACTACCTTCCCAAAGTGGCCCCTGCCGAGCACTGCTATCAGTTTGAAGTCCTGAAGGCAAAGAGGGCCTTTGCTTGATCTGAGAGAGAGAGATTATAAAAGGATTATAAACTGCATGCAACATAACATGCTGTAACATGCTGTCATACAGTATTTAAATGTGCCTCATACGCTCAACAACACTACATGTCAAACCTCCATATGTTGTGTTTTGCTATGAAAAAAGCTAATACTGTTCAGTATGTGACTCTTAAAATGTTTATTCTGTGTTTCCAGCACAGCCAAGTATTTCATATTCTGTAATCCACATGAATGATGACTTGGCTTTACTACCACGTGTTAAAAAAACGAGGTTACAGCACAGGACCATATTGTGTGTGGGTGTGTGTTTCTGGTGTCAAGCTGTGTTGGCTGTAATGCAGAAAGATATGCTCAGGTGTGGTTTCTGTGTGTGTGTGTGTGTGTGTGTGTTAGTGTGTGTGTGTGTATTGTGTTTGCACCTGCGTAAAGAGTTCTGGGACTGAGATCTGGTTGGCTGCTCGTGAGCAGGAACATCCGGCGTGGACGGGGGCTCAATGACTGGCGTCTGTTCCTGTGAAACACCACAGAGATGAAGACGGAGGGAACAAATGAGTGTATGTAGAGGGAAAACGACAAATAGGGAGTAATGGAAAACGAGGGAGAAATGAGGACAAAATGACCGCTGACATCTGTAACGACCTTCAGTCAGACAAACAGACAGACAGACAGACATTGAAGCTCATCATGACCGGTTGCCAGATCCCCTGCTGGCTGACAGCCTCCCTCCACCCCTCTTCCTGTCCACTCCACTCCTTGCTCACTACTAATTAGTTCTCTAAAAAAAAAAAACATCAGAGTAATTAATCCCTTAATACTTCAACCCCGTTGAACACACCATCTGCCACAGGCCCTCTACTCCTCTGACTCTCTCTGGGCTCATCTCAGTCCGTGTGTCTGCCGCTCTGGTCTCTAAAATTAAAATTTGCTTTATTGTTGTGATCATAACTATA
Source organism: Sebastes fasciatus (assembly GCF_043250625.1). Taxonomy (NCBI): domain Eukaryota; kingdom Metazoa; phylum Chordata; class Actinopteri; order Perciformes; family Sebastidae; genus Sebastes; species Sebastes fasciatus. The sequence goes on from NC_133807.1 coordinate 13,854,265, forward strand.
AGCACTGTAGAGCTAAAGCATGTTGCAAAGGGGTCTACAATGAATGTGTAGTAATTCAGGATGTAATAATTGGATGATAAATGATATATATGATAAAATTAGATTTAATATCTCTTACTTTAAGTCATTTTAATATAATTATACAATATTAATTCAACATTTTTGAAGGTTACTTTTGGAGTTCCTCCTGGCTCAGTGTTGGGCCCATTATTGTTTATTTTGTACATAAGTTGAATGTGTAAGGTTTCCAAAACTTTATTTTGTCATCATAAACATTTGAAACAACTTTTGGATATTTTGGAAAAGTAATTCAAACTTCTTAAGTATTTAAGCAAGACTAAATGCATCATCTTTGGTAAGATAAGTGAGGTTGAAGTAAGATAAGTGAGGTTGAAAGAGGAAGAGAGTCTGAAATCTAATTTTGGGGGGTAATTATAGATAATAAATCAAAATCATGTCAAAGCAAAAATGTCAACATCTTTGTGTTAAATTTAGGACATCTTAAATCAAGCTTCATTATACACTTTGTGTTACCCACTTATTATTCCATACATTACTTACTGTGTGGAAGTATATAGGGGTAAAGGGAAACACATATAAAAGAAATACAAATCCATTTTTTACTTTAAAGAGATCTTATGGGGCCGTTCACATGCCGAGTCTGAAAACACCAGCTGTCCCCCTTTCACCCTTTTATCTAAGGTGCGTCAGAGGTTGCGCTCCTGTCGCGCTACTAAGCGTTACTAAGCAACCAAAACCTACGTGCTGCGATGACGATGAAGTTTGAGTAATTTAGCAGTAAAAGCCTCACTGACTAAACTAAACAAAGTCAAAACAAAGATTAATGGATTTCTAGCAACGTAAATCCCTCACAGTAGCTTGACTGCTCGATGTGTCAAGTTGGCTGACCTTTCAACCGGATGATGTGACGTTCTTGGACGGACACGGTGAAGCAAGTAATAGTCTGTGAGACAGATGTAAAGCTCTGGGTAGCCCTGCACTAAAACTATCAACTTGTCCTCCATATATTTACAATAGACTGATAGAATGATTGTTATTCCTCGTCATGACATGACGTTCACCCTGCAGCGTTCAAAAAGGTGAATTATTTTTTATCTTGGAATGCAGCCGAGGCGCCCTGGAAAATAGGCGCCTGCCGCGCTTCTACATTGACAACAATGGATTTGAGCGCGTAAAAAACGCGGCATGTGAACAGCCCCTAAGAATTGTAAACAAAACTAAGTATCAAGAACCCTCTATTAAATAAAAAAGGCTCTAAAATTCAGAGATACGGTAAATTATATATAACCAAAAAGTAGTTTTAAATGAGAGAAAGTTAATATAATTTGAAAGGAATATGCGCGTGCAAGAAACAAAGGGTCAGGACTAACGTAATGAAAAAAATAATTGTAGCGAGGAACTGAAAATGCACATAATGTAATAAATAATCTAAAATAATCTAATAGACAAATATGCCAAAATGCCATTCTGATAATACTTTTTTATTAGTATGGTGCAGTACTGTGTAAAGGTTTGTCTGATGTTACTTTTAACGTCAAATACGTTGTGTTTTGTAAAAAGGTTAGGGGCTATAAAATGTAGCTTCTCCCAATACCTTTTGGGCTGGTAGAATAAACATTTTGTATTTAGTATCCTGCTTCGTTGGGAGTAACTGTTATTTTTTTGTTGTCTTGTTTTTTCCTCTCTTAAGATTTCCACTTCCCCTCTTCTTTCTCTCTCTCTACAGTAATTCCTCTCCTCTCCAGTCCTCTCTCCAACATGATCGCTCTCTGCAGTTTGTGTTCTTCACACTGGGAAACTAACGCGGATTTGGCCTCGATCAAATTAAAGCTTCCCTCCATCCAATTATGTCTCATTAAAGCTGTCTCCCTTTTCTTTAATCATTCATCCTCCCCTCGCTACGCCGGTCTTAGATTTCACTGCAGCGCGCAGTGCAGCGGTCTATGACTAGAGCACTGTTTCCAAGCCAAAGGCTGCAGGTAGGAAGTGAGCAAAATAGTAACATGATAGTGTAAAGATGTCCATCTTTCCCCCGTCTGGAAATCCTCTGTCTGCCTCCTTCTCACTCACCAAGGGAGCGGGTGAGTCCACCACATCTCTCCTGATTTCAGCTTTGGGAGGAGAGTCGCTGCCCAGATTCAGCTTCTCCACAGAGATTTCTCTGCACACACACACACACACACACACACAAAAACAAAGCAGATTTTCTGTTACAGAGGCCCGTTGCTGAAACTATGACTCAACGCTGTGGAGGAAGACTAATGTGTGAAAAAAGGAAGTGAATTCTTCATGAACAATAAGCTCTATTGCATGAGTACTTTGCCCAGGTTTTAAAAGCTAAAGGCAACTTGATTTGATTTCAGATATTTAGACAATTGAATCAACTTTTCAAAAAAACAGGTTGCTACTAAACTGGTTCATCCTTTAAGGTTGTGGGCTTCATTCATGAGTTTCATTGATTTAATGACAAAAATGAACGCATGTAAACCTGAAACTAACTTGTCTCTTAAAGAGGACCTATTATGCTTTTGTGCATTTTCCCCTTTCCTTCAGTGTGTCCTATAGTGTTTTGTGCATGTAAAACTCTGCAAAGTTACAATGCCCAAAGTCCACACCAAAGGGAGTTCCTCTCCTCCACAGAAACACTGCTCCTGAACTGCCTGAAACGCCTTGATTGAAGTCCTGCCTTTTCTTCCGTAACGTGGTGATGTCACCAAGTAACACATTTGCATAATACCTGCCTAGCGGCTAGTTTGGCACGCCCTCAAACAAAGCTAGTTAGAGTGGAGCTGGAGCGCAGTCCGAAGAGTTTGGTTCAGTTGACCAATTCCAACAGAGTGGGTCAGCTGACCAATCAGAGCAGACTGGGCTTTTCAGGAGGGCGGATGTCAAAAGCTCAAACAGAGTGTTTCAGTCAGAGGGTGAAAAGAGGTGCTGTAGCACAGCCGGTGTGAGAAAAATAAAGTGTTTTTTGAACATTAAAGCGTGTGAACATGTTCTAGTAGAAACCTTAAATACAAGTAAGCACCTGAAAATGAGCATAATAGCTCCTTTAATTTATCTTCAGTGAATTATGCAAAAAAGTAATAGCACAGATAAAAAAAATTACACTTCATTGAAGCCAAATTACAGACATTATTCACCAGTATTTGATCAAAACTGGTCAAAATATTGATTAATTATATTTTTATCATAAAATTGATCTTTTAGACACTAAATGGCTAAAAAAAGAGGCATTTGAAGATAACAACGTTGAGCACCAAACTTGAGAGTGTGCTGCTGTGGTTCATTTCTGCACTCTGTGATTCAGATGAGACTCATTTACCAACTAAATGCCTCATTTCACACCAGAAAATTGTGCCTGAATCTATATTTTAAAATACTTAAATATATTTAAAAACTAAACTAAAATTACGGCCTCGCGGTTGTTTACCTCTGCCAACCAGTGAAGTTGCAGTTTACATCCATGTTTGTCCAAAATGTCATCACTTCATCATTTTATCCTATTAGACATTTATGTGAAATTGTCGTAATGAACATATGAATTCTTGAGTTATGGCCAAAAACATGTTTTGTGAGGTCACAGTGACCTTGATCTTTGAACTCCAAAATCGAATCAGTTCATCCTTGAGTCCAAGTGAACGTTTGTGCCAGACGTAATACAATTCTCTCCAGGAGTTCCTGAGATATTGCTTTCAGGAGAGTAGGATGGACATGAGGTCACAGTGACCTTGACCTTTGACCACCAAAATCGAATCAGTTCATCCGGCTTTAAAAAATAACTGAAAGCTTTTTTAAGCTCTTTTTTTGCAGAGTAGCAGACATACTGGTTACATACCCTGTGCTGTGTGTGAGTGTGTTGCTCGTGAAACTGGGAGAGTTGCTTCCACTGGGGATGGCGTTCCTCAGCAGGCGGACCCAGGTAGCGATGTCCACATTCATCTGACGAGCACGCAGGAAGGCTTTACCTGAAACACACAGAGTGGTACAGAACTCGATAAATGAATGAAACACTACGTCTCATTACTGTCTTTAATTAGGAAGAGGAAGTAAAGAGTATCCGTTCATGCGAACTTCAGCATCTGATGGAGTGATGTCTCCTGTAGCTTTAATGAGATGAGACAGCTGAGCTTGCATTTCCTGTATAGGTTTATAATCCCAGTTCCAGAAAATACCACAAGCTGTATCACTTTATCTGCAGCAGTAGATAAAGTGGCTTGTAACTCTTTAAACAAGGCAGGCACCACTTACTTGTTGGGTAAGTGGTGGTTAAACAACTCTCTTTAGGTTATTGTTCAATTATCAGAGGCCCAACAGGATGGAAATAAATCAATCTCAAACAAAAAAACAAGAACAAAAAGTAACGATGACATATATCATCATCATGAAACACATAAACATGTCTACCGGCTGCAGAAAAATGTAATAAATAAAAAAACTAAATATAATTATTATTGCGGGGAGCTGCACTTCGTCGCTGCCTGGTGTGTTTCTGGCGTCATGGCTCTTGAAACAAATTCACCAGCGTAAAGTCAAACTTTATATTTTGAGGTTTTTATTTCTTGTATGAGTGAAGGGATACTCTATATTTCAGTTCGGTGGATGTTTATGTACACTTGAACCTACCGTGCTGTTTAGAGAAGACTTTCTTCTGCCTCTGGAGTCTTCGGCCTCTCTCTATTACAGGGTTGAAGAAAATCACCTAAAATAAAAACAATATGTTAAAGCAACAAACTGCATCGACAGTTATGAGGGGTGGAAGTAACAGAAATGAATGGAGTTGATGAAAATGCATGTGAATTGAAAAATGGAGCAATACATTATCAAGTGATTTATTTGGTTAATTGAAAGCTGATTTGATTGAAACAGTCGTGTCAATTCATTTTTGTTACTTCCAGCCCTCATCTACAGTAAGTGTATATCTGAGGTCAAAAAAGACCTACTGTCTCTTTGTAGTACCTGTGTATGTTAGTGTGTCTCATGCAAAAACAGGCCATAAGGAGCTGTGTAGGCTAATATGTATGACATTTGACCTGTCACATGTTTATACAGTTGATGAATGCAGTTCACGTTGGGTTTAGGGATGCTAATTTTACATTTTTCTTTTACCGATAACCGACCCGTGTTAACCGATTATTAACCGTTAACCGACAAGATTAGTGCGTCGCATGCAGCGGTGCGTCAGCTGCAGTGTATGAACACAGCAGACAACTGAGTCCACAGTTCACCCGTCCGGGAGCGTTACTGTAGCAGCCACGGTGCTGCGTTCACTGTCGTGGACACATGCAGCCACTTTACTGCACATTGTTTGCTACGGTTGTCAGCTATGTGTCTGCCTGGCGTAACGCTACTCTGCCAGCCCGGCGTAACTTTAGTGAGTGTCCGACAGACTGTGTGTGTGTGGCGGCGGTGAGTGTGGGGTTGTAGGTGGCGTTATAGCTGTGAATGTAGCTGTAGCAGTGTGTGTACAGTTTATTTGTCGGTGAATAAATGCTACAACTCCTCAGGACCCGAGCCAACTTTCTGTATCCTGCGACTCCGGCTCAGACTCACTTAAGGTGGGCTGTTAAGATGGACCAGCTTTTCCCCCTTAGGTGACAAGCCGCTTCTCTCAGTTTTCATTTCTTTTCATGGATAGCATTAATCGGTTAAAATTCTTAATGTCTTTTAATGGTTAATTATTATCATCCATAGTTGGGTTATATATCCTGTGTGTGAGTGTGTGTGTGAGTGTGTGTGTGTGTCCTGTACCTCAGCCAGCAGCAGCCCCTGTGGCTCCAGTTCCAGCTGGACTCGGTGTCTTTGGTTGTCCAGGAACTCTTCCAGCTTCAGGTACTTGAGAGCGCACAGGGAGCGGTAATCTCTCCAGTACACTGCAATCTCCATCTCCCTGGACTAATCACACAAAAAAAAACACCAGGTATGCAACGTGAAGGTTTGATCGCCGGCCCATATACACAAGTTTAGGTTGAATCACACTGTAACGGGCTGAGAGTGTGCTGCGTCTTACTCTCTCCAGCTCCACAGTGAAGGTCTGGTCCCAGGCCTGCTCTCCAACTGTCTTCCAGCCTGTCTGACCCACCACTGTGTTCTCCAGCTTCAGCACTGCGCTCACCTCCGCTGCACACACACACACAGGAACTGTTTAACAGCATGTATGTAGCAGCTAAGTCCACATTATGATAACAAGAAATGACACACTTACTGGAGAGCTCCTCGTTCTTGCCGGGGATCTTAAGGCTCATGCTGCTGGTGCTGCGGCTGTAGAGGCCACTCAGTTTGAATGAGGGCCGTCCATCTCCCAGAGAGTAGGAGGGAAGAACCAACGGGGTCCCTCTGCTCCGCCCCGGGACGACCTCCAGCAGCCCCACACAGCCCAGAAGACGCACCTCAAAAGTACCTGGAAGGGAAAAAAGTCCCTTTAATAAAAATGTTCTTAATTTCTAAAGATCAGTGCTTGAAAAACAGCCATCTCTGCAGGTAAGGAAACGCATGACACAGCTCCTCTCCCCTTGAAAAGAAACAATGAACTACAACTAAATATCTAATTCAATATTCCCACAGTACAGTTTGTGTGTCTACCTGTGAGTGGCGATGGTTTGCTCATGGTGCTGTACTGGTTATGGACATAGGGGGTGCTGTGGCGGGCGCTGAAAGCCGAGGAAGAGGCCAGCACCAGCTCCTCCTTGATGAGGCAGGCCTTAGGATGATCCTCTGCGAGCTCCTGCAGCCTCTGCTCCAGAGAACACCTGAGCAGGTCCAGGCGCTGTGACGACTCGCTCAGACCACACTGAGCCTGCACACATCATTACATGTTTTCTCCTGAGTGCTTTTTTGTTTGTTTTCTTCTTCTTTTTAATTAAAAATGTATTGATCTTATTGGGTAAATTAGGTTGTTGCAGCAGCAGGAACATACAAGCACACAATTCAAATGTGCTAATATGAAACAAAAACAGAGGACGAGACAGCATAGTTCATAATAAAATGAATAATGTGTGGTATGTACTGTAAATGTTGCTTTTACTGTAATATGCTGTATATGAGGGTATAATTGGATAAATGTAACACATAATATATGTAAATATGAGTTTATGCATTTGTTAAATGGAATAAATGCATGAAATTGTGGAATTACAAAAATGTAAATATAACAACATGCGAATTTGATGAAGAAAATGTGTAAATGTAGAACATTCTATGTGCGGTGCTTCTTTGGTGTGAATGAAGCATTTATCAGAGCATAACTGATATGACAGCAGGTTGAACTAAGTATGTTTTAAACTAAGTCATCTCCTGTCGCCTCTCTGACCTCAGCCATGGCCTTCTTATCTTGGACCTTTCCTGCGCCCAGCAGTCGCAGCATGTTCTTGGCTCCCTCGGACATGGCGTGCTCCACGCGGTAGTGATGCCACAGCTCCTCCACGCGCAGCTCCACCCCAAACATGTCCGGCTTACCTGGGACACAGTAACAGGTTGGGTCAACAACGTATGAACAACAGGGTACAGCAACATTCACAGATGATGTATGCTGACCACTGGCATGGTCAGAGAATTAACTTTACGTCAGATTTGGAAACCGTTAGGTGTTCGGCAACAGATGTCAACACAGGGTTATGATGCAATATCTGTATAAAATGTAACTAATAAGTATGTTTTCTTTAGTCACCTGATAAGAATCGTTGTGTTTTTGTTAGCTTATAATGAGCCGTTTATATCTACAAACGGAGCGGGTCCTCCTCACAGAGCCGGCCGCCATGTTTCTACAGTAGCCCAGAACGGACAAATCTAACTTTTACTGCTTGGACTCGGAGTCGATAACGTTACTTGCTCCGTCACTCCACTCAACCTCTGTTGGTCTTGAGGAGCTGCAGCATTTATTTCTGCACAAACTGCAACATCCACTGTATATTCACTAGATATTCTCAAAGCTAAACTGTCTTCTGCTCCACTAGCTCCCTTGTTCACTCACACTCCTTCGCCACTGCTCTCTCTCTGCGTTTTTACATCAGCCACCATAGTTGTCCTACAGACTTGGCTCACGTAGAAGTTTCAATCTGCAACCTCACCGCTAGATATTGCTAAACCCTACACACTGTTCCTTTAAGTTGCTATGGTGAACTTGTTAGTAAACAGTTGCCTATTTCCACATCTAGCTCTTATGGAGAAACATTCAGTTTTCAGTTGTGTTTCTGGCCACCCAACAAATGTAAGTCCAATACTCAATTTCCTTTTAGCTCCGTTTTGGTCTGCGCTAACTCCTGAGGGAAATATCTGGCTCCTAAATGCTCCACTATGTTCACTAGCTGGTTACTAACTGTGTCTGTCTTCTGTTTGGTGCTGAGCAGGTAGTGTATAGTGGGTTTATACAGATTTTTCTTTAAAACAGCTGCCTGTTGTGGCTGAAAACAACACTGATGAGAGCTGTGAGAAGGAACCAAAACATTAAAGTTATGGGCCAGAAAATCTAAATGATGAGCTTAAAAGTGCAGTAAAGCTCCATAGAGTTAAGGGGATCTGCAAAGTTGGGTGATAATTCTCTGTGGGTTTGTCACTACGAGCGACACCTTTCAGTAATATGATCCCTTGTTAATATAAAAGTATTAATCCTAGCAGCTTTAAGAGCAAAGGGCTGAAGAGAGAGCACATAGAGAAAAACAAAGGAGTGAAAACAAACTCCCATTAGAGACTTGCGCCCAAAATCAGTCAGGAACACTGTTGCTCTTTCTGCTGCTCTGAGCTTTGTTTCCTTCCCTGCTTATTCTCTCTTTCATCTCCGACTCCTTCCTTCACTCTGTCGTCATCTCTGACTCAGTCCTTTCAGTCTCGCTCCCTTCCTGGCTCCCTGCATCTGTCCTGCCTCGTCTCTAACCTCTGTTAAATGAGGCATGGCTTTTAGTTGTTGGGCAACATCAAGGGGGATGCAGGAACATCAATAAGGCTCTAACCCGAGAGAGCGAGAGGGCTGTAATGGACTATGTGTGTGTGTGTGTGTGTTTGCCTGGAAGACTGTACACTGTGAGGTTCTGAAGCAAGAATTGATCCATTACCACCCGCATCATAAAATATGCAGTGTGTATAAGCTTTATCAGAGTGACAGGTGGGATGAAAGAGGAATTGAAAGATGGGAGTAGGGATAAAAACAAAAAGCATGATAGGTACATTGGTTGTCCTCCGACTGCTCCGTGGCCTGCATGGCCTTTCGGACCTGCATGCGGATGATGTCGATCTTCGTCTTGCTGTCCTGCAGCATCTGCTGAGCCGACTGGAGAAGCTTCTTGTCCTGTGGAGGGACAGAAAACACAAGAGGAGATCAGGGACAGAGTAAAGGAGCACAGACTAAATATTAATGGATATTAAAGTGAAAGCAGTGAGTAAGAGTTATGGCTGACGGTTGAGCCAGATGAATACCTTGGTACCTCCATTGGCATAGATTGGAATCATGTTCTCTGCTCCCTGTTTGACCTTCAGCTCAATGTTTAGCTGCCGCTCCAAAGCTGCGATGCGGTGCTGGTTGGCTGACGTCCGATTGAGTGAGCCCGGAGACTTGGGGGTATCTGGGCAAGAAAAGTGGTTGGATGTTAAGAGGTCAGGTTACGATTGGTTGTTAAACATCATCATTGTCTTCTGGTACTGTAGCACATAAAGTAGTAAAGACCAGTGATGTTTAAGCCCATAAACAACTACTAATGTCTACTGCCTAACGGGCAGGGGGAAATAAATTGATTCACCTTTGTATCAAGATTTTTATTTACGATTTTGTAATTGATTTTTTTAATGCCTGAATCGATATATCTGCTTCATTTGAGTCTATGTGTAAGTAAAAGGAAGTTACCGCTTTTATTGTATCATATCCGTTTCAAGAAAAACAAAGCCGAAATGAGCCGAAGCGAGAAAGCAGAATGGTGAAGAATTAAGCAGACAACTGGCACATCCCACAGTGGCACAGAAGCTTATAAACCACTTCTGGATACTGTACCTTTGTTGTCATCAGGGCCCTTGACCACAATGTGTGCGTCCAGCTCCTGCAGCTGATCTTGGAGGGACTCCAGCTTGCGCTTGAAGCTGCGGATCTGCGAGTCCACCTGTTGGGCATTCCTCTTGTCGGTGGTGGCCCTGCGCAGATTCTCCGCGCCCTCCTTGATCTTCAGCTCCTTCCGGATCTCTCTGCGGATCCTCTCGCGGTGCTCGTCCAGCCGCTGCTGCACGCTGGAGTCTGAGAAGTCAGAGTTTTGGTCCAGGCCGAGCTGCTGGAGCACCGACAGCCCGCCTGGATCACTCTGAAGAAGGAGGAAAGGAAGAGGGTAAGATGGTTAAGGAGGTAGTGGCAGAATATGAGATAGAGGAGGTGTTGTGATGTGTGCAGAAAATAGTACAAATATGAAAAAGAGAGTTAAACTATATTTAGCAAACTGCATATGAGGGGGATTATTCAATTTGAGTTGAAAGCGAAACAGACTCAAAAAGGTGACATCTCCAGCTGAGAGCTGCTGAGCCGAGGTTACGACAGACAAAGCGGGTAACAGTCACCCCGCACAGTTCTGACGGAGTGGAGCAGTGTGGGATGAAAGGAGAGAAAAACGGCAACTCCGAGTGAATCCTCGGCTCAACATGTGAAACCTGCCGAGCCGAGATGGTGAAGCAGCATCAAAGCAGAGGCAGTGCTTTAAAGAGCTGAGTGCTCACATCAGCTCTCCTACTGATCAACACTAACCAGATTACAGCAGATTAGAACAGCATTTATACAGACTAAAATCAATCAGCGTCTTGTCTGCTTCTGGATGGGTCACAAATACACATACACACAGAGTGCACATGTATAAAAATGTAACATGGATGCGTAAAGACAATCACACAAACTTATGTATGCGGTTTTCACCCAAAAACACACAGATTATTATACGGCTATCCTAGACCAAACTAATTCTTAGTCGACTAACTCTCATACGATTTTGTCGACTAATTGATTAGTTGATTTAATCGACAGATTTGTGAGTTTCACCACAAAGAATCACACAAAAATACCGCTTTAAATCTTGCGTTTACAAGAGATGTGCTCATAGGTTTCTTGGTAATTAGTCAAAAGTCGACAAAACATCTTAGTCGACTAAGACCAAAACGACCGATTAGTTGACTAATCGACTAAGAGGGGGCAGTTCTATTTCATGAATTTTTGGTTCACGCTAACTCGATCCCCTGCTTAGTATAATGTGGAACAAAAGAGCACTGAGCTGCCTTTGACTCAGGGTGTTGACACAACAGGAATGAAAAGTAACACTGAGTGGAAAACAGTGCTAACTTTAAGACGCTAAGCTAACTAGCTTCCACTTTCTGGGTGAAATAGAAACTTAACAGCATGAAGGGTTTTCCCAGCTGTTGAATGTTGTAAAGGGACAGATGCCTTCAGTCACTAACTAACACATAACCAGCTCTATGTGGGCTTGTTGAAAAAGTGGTAAAACATCACATGTATCAACGTTCATGAGCGACACAGGGCTATGATGTTGTGGAGTCGGTAGCACACAGCTCGTCTCCTAGCAACGCCCTCAATGTCAGTCAATCCCATGAACAATGTCTACTCGAGGTCTGCAGCCACCACTTCCACAAATATGACCCCAAAAACAGTTTCATTCTGTTTCGACATATAGAAACGAATATGTGCAATAGCACAAAAATAACAATAATTCAAAATTATTTTTGAATTTAAAATTCAATTTTCATCCGTATTAAACAAATTAAAGAGGACCTATTATACTTTTGAGCTTTTTCCCTTTCCTTTAGTGTGTTATATAAATTAGTTTTTTTGTGCATGTTAAAAGTCTGCAAAGTTACAAAGTCCACGCCAAAGGGAGATACTCTCCCCCACAGAAACACTGATCCTGAACTGCTTGAAACGCCTTGATTGAAGTCCTGCCTTTTTTTCTGTAACGTGGTGATGTCACCAAGTAACACACTTTGCCTAGCGGCTAGTTTGGCACACCCTCAAACAAAGCTAGTTATGGCAGAGCTGAAGCGGAGTCTGGAAAGTTTGGTTTGGTTGACCAATCACAACAGCGGGCCAGCTGTCCAATCAGAGCAGACTGTGCTTTTCGGGGGGAGGAGGGGGTGGTGCAAGAGGTATGGAGAAAATGGAAAAATAAAGCGTTTTTTTAACATTAAAGTATATAAACATATTCTAGTAGAAACCCGAAATACAAGTATGCACCTGACAAATGAGCATAATAGGTCCTCTTTAAATCATCCATCCATCCATCCATCCATCTGCAACCGCTTATCCCGTTAGGGGTCGCGGGGGGGCTGGAGCCGATCCCAGCCGACATTGGGCGAAGGCAGGGTACACCCTGGACAGGTCGCCAGTCCATCGCAGGGCTGACATAGAGACAGACAACCATCCACACTCACACTTACGGGCAATTTAGAGTCCACAATTAACCTAACCTGCATGTCTTTGGACTGTGGGAGGAAACCGGAGTACCCGGAGAAAACCCACGCCAACACGGGAAGAACATGCAAACTCCACACAGATGGGTCCCAAGCCGGATTCGAACCTGCAACCCTCTAGCTGTGAGGCGCCAGTGCTAACCACTGCACCACCGTGCAGCCCTCTCTTTAAATCAATACAAATTAAAAAAAAAAACAAAAGTTCCAAAAAAATCTGACCTAATATTCACATAAAAGCCCAAGACAGGGGACGAAATAATGTACCTTACCATACCAACCACCACAACAACAACACCACCACCGCACTAAAGGTCTAAAAATACTGCAGGTGAGTCAACACCTCTCTGACACAGCCTTAACTGGATATAATAAGTTTTACAAAAGGAATATACTGAATGTTGCAAAGCCATTGCATCTAACAGTTGTTAATGTCCATCGCCTGCATATGTTTCAGAGAACCACGCATATTCTTCATAAACCTATTAAAAAGGGGCTTGAAAGCCTGGAGATGTCATGCATTAACTTAATGTTGTGACATTAGATCTCATCAGATCACACACACACACACACACACACACACACACACACACACACACACATTGGGACACAGAGGACTGTGCCCTCCCCTTTGCCAGAGTATAATGACGGGGTGCTCGGGGCCTTTCACTGCACCGTGCAGCCAGCCATCCAGCTTAGCAGATCTGATTACAACTTCTTAGGTCTCTGTGTCCATCCAGCTACATGCAGGCCGGGGCTACAGCTCTGCTCGCATTAAAGCCATAATCCATCTGCAACACAATACAGTACAACAGTCAGGCCAGCCAAACCACATGGCACAGGCCGAGTGCTTGCAGGATTTGAACTGCTGCTTTAATGCAATGTTATGTCATTGCACAACTCTGAAGCAATGTAATTGAGCATATTCCACAAACATGGTTGTGGAACCAAATCATGAAGAATAACACTGCAAAAATGTGTTATTGTCAAAGTGGTTGGTCTGGAAGATCCTCAGACACAACATCTTAACTTTTAAAGATGTAGAGCGATGCAATTAAATTAAATTCATAACAGAAGTTATCTCGAGACGCTCATCATATAGAGCAGGTCTAGACCGTACTCTGTAATATATCCGATATGTCAGTATACAGACACTGGCATCACTGATGAGCACACAGACATGAACATCCACATATATCCTTCTTAATGTGGCAGGCCTGAGAGGTTCTCAATGCGAGCAGCAGCAGGGGCCACACGGCCATTCAAGGCAGAAGAGAAAGCAGAGGCCACCATGAACGACAGGAAGGGAGAGTTTGTGCCATGACGCACTCCTGTTCAACACAATACAACTTTATCCCTGGTGTTTTACAACAAAGACCCTCTGGACCTCTGTAAGACAGCTCACACAGCGCGGCGAAATCACGACAACAGACAGGAATGAAAACTCACAGGTGATTCGCTGTCAGATAGGAGATGTTTTTACAGGAAGTGAACGAGGAAGCCGTCAGAAAAAGAGAAGGGTCGTAGTAATGGGTGAAAAGAAAGAAAGGCGGCCATGCTGAGGCCTGCTGCGGCCACAGTTGCCTACCAAAGACTCTGTGTCACTCTGCTCAGTGTGTACCGGGGAGTCAACCGGTTGATCCCCTGGCAGGTCCTCCAGTACGTCCTCACTGGCCATGTTTGGCCTCCTTCTGGCTTCGCTCCCAGACTGTCTCCCTGAACACACTCGGCACTCAAAGCAGCGCCAATCAGGCAACACCGAGTGCTATTCCTGCCTCCGCAAAATCCAGGATGTCCTTCCCGCCAGGAATCAAAAGCCAGTCTAAAACCGGAGCGAGTGAACGAGGCGGAGGAGAGGAAGAGAGAACAGCACAGACCGAGCCCCACCTCGCTGCTTCCTGTTCTGCTCGTTGCCAGATAGAGACCGAGGCGTCATGCACTTTGTACAGACACACGGGCACACACAGACACACACACACACACACACATTCGGGGTGGTTTTGCAAGTGAGAGAGCTCGCAGCCACTCTGCTTCCTGCTACTGGGTCTCCAAAGCTGTTGTGATAAGTTGTGGTCATGATAAATGGACTATCAGACCATGTATGTCTTTGTGTGTGCGCGTGTGCACGTGGAAGCACAATGCAGTACATGTCTGCAAACAAGTGCAGCACTATTTACATTATTTACATGCAGGTGAATTAAGAAAATAAACTGCATTGGGAGAAGAGGTCAAAGGACAAAACATTCCCACTATGAAGCACTAGAAAGACCTTCTACTGAAAGGGACTTGACATCTAAATGAGCTATAAAAAAGGAAAGGACTTCTCAGTGAGTTGTGTTATGAGCTAGCCGAACTTTCAACACATGAACACAGAGCCAACAACAGCTAAAATCTTTAAAAACGGATGATAGGATTCTGCTTTTCAACAAAAAACATGAAGTATAAATGCATTGACTTCTGTTAGGTCCTCTTGATATAACCCCACGCCATATGGAGTCAAACCGCACGCCATAGGGCAAGGGACGGACATTCGAGCCAAATCTAAATTCACAGGAGGAGCGGGACGAATAGCCGAGTCGTCACCTTCGAGACGTGAACGAGCAGAGATCGCACACCGGCGGCGCTGACCGATCGCAGATCCCCCGGGCTCGTTTCTGACGGTCCCATCGCTGTCTGACTTCTGTCCTCTTCCTGTCAGCGAGGAAACACACGCGGTCACGGGTTTATCTGACTCAGACGCTCAGCGGTGCGAGGTCACTGACCCTCCGAGCCCGCGCTGTGTGGCAGATGGCTCTCTTTTTTTGGTGCACTCTCTATCTGTCGTACCACACACACACTTACACTAAAGAGTACGCGCTCATAGACGGAGAGGGACAAACACACACACACCACGTCTAGTTCTTCTTATTCTCCCACACTGCTGCAAGGGAATAGGAAGTGAAATAACGTGAAGTCAATACATGCTAAACAAAGGCAGTTGCCATAGCACAATTTCAATAAATGACATAAATGCTATGTGTCCACTGTCCAATATCTACATTTATTACCGTATCCTTACCGAGCAGCTGTGACTCTCAGTGCCTCCTCTGTGATGTGGACAGGTGGCTGCAGAGATAGCAGGCCCCATGCATCCATACTGTCTCTCACCTTACATATAAATATGGCTGAGCTGTCCTTATTCACTCCACTGTAACCAAACTGCAAACGTCAAACCTAAAGACGAGCTGCTGTGATGCCTGTAGGACCAAACCGTCTCGCTCATTGTGTCTGTGTAGATGCAGCTACTAATACTGTGCTGACCACAGTATCAGGAACTAAGATCACATCGGTTTATACATACAGTACAGCTCTTAAAGTTACAGTCTCACCCCGTTCACCTGGTTAGGATTGACCTGGAACACACTCACTGTGTAGTTACCCTCTTCACATCCAGTTTTCTCCTTTTATTTCCCCTTAAGTAGCTTTAAGATCAGATAAATCACCTTATTTCACACTGTCTGACAGTGTCATACTGTATAATTTATATCGGAATATAATATTCATAACTATGTATTCATTAGTGTATAATCACCTGAAACTAAGAATCATTGTGTTTTTTTAGCTTAGAATGAGCCCTTCATAGTCCGCCATGTTGCTTCGCCATGTTTCTACAGCAGCCCAGAACGGACAAACCAAACACTGGCTCTAGAGAGAGCCTTTCCTATTTTTACATTACCTGAAGGCCACTGTAGTTCTCCGACACGCTTGTGAAACTGCGGCAATGTGAGACGCAGAGTGCAAAACCGCGGTACCGCCAGCTGCTGCCTGACTTCCGTTGCTCCTATAGTAGTGTTATTATGGTAAGGATGGCCTCTGAGCGAGGCGAACAGCGTTACTGTAGTTTTATGCTCACGTTATGTGGTTAATGATATTGAAATGTAAAATAAAAAAAGGAATTGAACACACAAATCTTGGCCTGTCCCTAAGGCAGCCCAGGGTGCAGCGACACCCACTCTGGAAACCATCGGTTTGTTTTTCACAAAGACCAGAGAGACAAGATTTAGAGCTGAAGCGGTTAGTTGAGTGAAATAAATAAAGCCTTCCTCTGTTTTATGTCATTGTAAACTGAATATCTTTGGGTTTTAGACCGTTGGTCAGACAAAACCAGATTTGAAGGCGTCACCTGTGGCTTTAGGGAATTGTATCAGGCACTCTGACATTTTATAGGCCAAACATTTAATCGATTAATCAAAATAATGATCGCCAGTTTAATCAATAATGAAAACAACTGTTAGTTGTAGCCCTAAAGTGATTATAAAGTACATGAACAATGTGTATTATTAGCTTACAGTTAATGGCACATCCTGTCATGCTAAAAATAGCTGTGGCAGTCTTATTCTCATCTTCATCACAGTATGTTTGGTCTGAAGACCTGTAAGCAGCAGACCTCAATCCTGCGTGACAGTTGGTTTCACACAGGTTTGTGGTCTGCTGTTTACACGTCTTCAGACCAAAATGAAACTGTCTGTCTTATTGTCTAGAATGCTATTCTAATGTCTCTTTCTCTCTGCAACCTCTTCCATCTTCCCCTGCCTGTATTTTCCTCTCTTTCCTCTGTTTCATTTTGCTCCCTCGCTCCTATTTTTCTCAGTTTTATTGCCAATCCGTCATGCCTTGTCCTGTGTCACACATCTTGGTTAGCAGGCTTGTGCCCGGTGCTGCCAGTGGGTGACAGAAAAGCCATCTCTTTGATTAAGTTTTAATGGCCCGTCAGCTCGACTTGGCTCGTCTGGGTCTATAAATAGAGATTAAGTCCATTTTGTTGGGGTAGAGGCAGCGCGGCAATTCTCCAGTTGACGGCCATTACTCTGTCATTGTATTACTCTTTCATTCACTTACTCCCCATCACCTGCATTTCACACGCAACAATAATAATGATGGGGATTGGGACCGGATTTTCAACCTAATTGTTATAACGTAGCGTTGCCAAAAATAATAGTAATTTAATAAATGTACCCTAAGCTAGATATTGCATGGAGAGATGTTTTTGTAGGGGGAGAGGGGGGGGGATTGGGATTTCCAGGAAGTTATTGGTGATGAAAATATTGTTTATTATTAGGAGGATGTGGATTAAAACAGTTTAACACAAGGTCATGATGAGAGCTTTAGTGTGTGTGGATGTGGGCTTTTTTTTCCCAATGTGTGGCCTTGAAGATGCTGCAAGTGTCAGATGTTGCTGGCAGTTACAGGGACAGAGAAAGGCAGAGGGAAGGAAGACATGACTTGTGTGGTCCAAACTGAATTCTTCTTACTAGGACTGGGATGCGATTTGTTATTGCCGTTTATTGTATTAACTTTTTTAACACTAGACCATGGGAAAAAAGTTGAATCATACACTTCTAGGGTCTTTTTCTTTTGGAAAATATCTAAATTGATACAGTCAAAATGTTTGATTTTCAGCATGTATGTAGTCAGAGATGTCCTGAATTCAAATATATCAGTCACTGTGAGGCATTATTAATCAAATTTGTTTTCCAGCAACCCAAAAATCAAAGAATAAAGACATTTCCCTCACAAAGTAGTGGTATTTTATTTGAATTTATAAGGGACATGTAATGTTTTATACTTCTGGTGAATATAATCCAATCAATATTATTTCTATATATGTATTTTCTAAATACAGTTCCCTTATTAACACCTTATTTTGAAAACCGGAAGTAGTCACATGTGTGTACTTCTGCTAACTTCGCCAAGTCCGTCTAGCTCTCCCGTCAGCTCCGTTCTCTTTATACATCCACGGTCAGCTCCATCTGGGCCGTTTGAATGCATTTAACATAAATGTCAGTATATGGGTGCTCTACAGTTGTAGCGTCCGATACGGAATGGATATGATGTCACGTTACTCTGACTACAACATTAAAAGTGGTAACTTGCTTCTACCTCCGCATAGACTCAAACGAAGAGAGAGAGAGTACAGTTAAGAGGTCAGATTTATCTTAATAGTGCCATTCATCACTTTAATGTTGTGTGTGTGTGTGTGTGTGTGTGTGTGTGTGTGTGTGTGTGTGTGTGCGCCGTAAGCCGTACATTAAAAACACTGCATGTGAAAGAGAGCGTGAGACAGGCAGAATTTGGGAGAAACAACTTTAAATTCTCCTCACATCCTGATGTCTGCACACAGCCTCATTCAGCAGACAGTGGAGGGGATTTGGGTTAAGAGGGGGTGGGGGGTTTGTTTGGAGGCTGAGGTTGAGCGGGGAGGTGTGGTGGGGGTGAACAGTGAATCCCAAATAATCTCCCTAAAGACACACAAAATACAATCACGTCTTCATGCCACTGCACAGCAGATACAATAAAGCGATGGGATACCAAATGACATAAATAATACACTCTGGCAGAGGAAAAGCTTGAGCAGGAAGACACATTAACACTCATACCAACCGTACACAGACACACACACACAGGACTAATGTATTGTAACCGTTTGGTAATGAATAAAACAGCGCAGTAAGGCAATGTCAGCTGGATGTTGAGAGTACTAACAGGAGGAAATGTTGCTCCTCATAATGTCAACACAGCAGATCAGAGGGAAGTGTGCGTACGACAGGCTGCTGTAGAGTTAACTCCAGGACACTGTTACACTCAGTGAGCAGTAGCCAAACTGACTCTAATGTGGGTAAGTGGGCCAATTCGAGTGTAGAACAGCAGAGTTAAGTATGCAACACTCCTCAGCAGCAACAACACTGTGGTGTGTTGTGGGTGGTTTGTATTTTGGGCCGAGCAAGGGGTCGGGATAGTCGACGCCAGGATATCTCGGCCCCTGCTGCATTGACTTTGAATATTCTTAGTTTCATGCAAGTTAACCAACTTTATCGAAGTGAAATACTAAATCTCTGCAAGCACTGGGTTGCACCAGCTATGCCTAAGTTCAAATGTAGCCTAGTTTGAACGTAATTTCTGACTTAAATCAAAGTTTATAAGCTACTAACACTTTAGTGGTTGCACCAGCTGAAATAGTTCCAACGTCGGCAGAAGTTACAACTTAAATCTTACACCTAAGCCCCTAGTAGGTGGAAAGTCCTCCGTAAAATAGCAGTTGGCATGGCGCATTGTTTTGAACGGTGGGATGTATTACCCCTTGGCCATTCATGATGACTTATTTATACATCCCGTTTTCATTTTCCACGAGTGGAAACAGAGGAAAACTTGGTTGGTGATTCAATTCAAGTGCATAAATCTAGTGTGTGTGTGTAAAGCAATAAGATTAGTCGCACTATTGTTATGTCAGTGCTCTGTAAACATGCAATATGAAGTACATACTGTAACGTAACAATACATTTAAAATAATACACATGGTAAGTGGGCAATTACATATAAATATCCCCTGTGCCACATTGACAAGCAAATATATCGGATTTGATAACTTTCTAATTAACAACTACTAATTTATAACAGTTTGCCAGTGTATACTGTCATGACGGGTTTTTAATAACATTACAACTCCATCTGCTCAATAACGTTACTGTTTTATTATATAACCCTATGCTGTAGGTGACGGTTTCACCACTCATTGTCTCTGTTGTTATTTTGCATGTTAGCTGTAGATTAAGGTTGTATAATTATCACCTTGTCATAAGGCTTTGTCCTAGTTTACGTACTTTTTCTGTTGTTGTTTGGTGATAAACGTTAGCTATTTTTAGCCGTTGGCCTCTTTGCTAAACTGCATCAAGAATAATGCTTTTCACTGATTGGCCACAGAATGTGAAAATGTCATTTTCTGCGACAATATTTGGGTTAGTGTGGACTTTACGCCAGAGTAACTAAGAAAAACCTTGTGTGTCTGTGGTGCAATCAAACAGACATAGCTTTAAGATCAAACTAACTAGTTTCAACGTATTGTTTAGTGTGGACTTTACAGAGAACTTAAGAGAGAACTTAAGTACAGCTGGTGCAACAGGCTGCAGGAGAACATAAATTAAGCAAAATTTACAAAATTATGATTTTCCTATTACCTTTCCCCAGCTGATATCTAGTCTTACGATTTAAACTTTGTCCCTCTATGAATGAGTTAACAGCTTACAGAATGTACCTTGGACTGTGTGTATTTCCTGTTAATCCCTAAAATCCCTCATATTCCAGGGGAAATTCTGTTGCCAAATCTCCTTTTGCGGTTTTACAGTGCAACATGGCTGTGTGTATATCTGCTGCACTACCAGAGCTTGATGAAGACATCACGTGCATGAGGGGAGAGAGGATTCTCCCCGTCTGGGTAAACAGGAGAAATACTGTGCAGAAGGTTAGCTGAGGAAGTGTGTCTTCAGACAGTGCACATCTGTCTGTGTGTGTGTGTGTGTGTGTGTGTGTGTTGCAGCAGCGTCCGCTACACAGCTGGGGAGGAGCAGATCGACATGAATGGGATCTTTGTGAAAGGGTCGATCTTCTCAAGAGACTTCGGTAAATGCTTATGTGTTTATTTTCCCGGCTTTGTCCATTGTGAACTCGGCAGCAACAAACAGTCGCTCTGTTCAGGCTCCTGAGGAATAAGGCGGCATAAACCCCCCCATGAGAAAAGCTCTACAGTCCTCATGCTTAATCTGCTTCTGTCATGCATTTAACAGCAGCTTGAGAAAAATGAGACGACAGGTGGAGGACACTGAAAAAATTCAAAAACACAGTTTTTGCAAAAGCAAAACATTTCTGAATAGTTATCTTCTCAAGCAAGCAATGAAGCCGGTGTACTGGATAGAAACAGCAGTTAAGAGCAGGCACGGACCGGCTCAGGGGTAAAAAGGTCATTGAACTTGAATCCAACAGACATAGCCCACTTTTCTCTGAATGCTCCAGTGAGCACCACCTGCATATAAAAAAGGCAGCAAACAAAGTTGTTGACCTACAACAGTCAACCTGGATAAGGGTGCTACTCAGAGGAGAACTAATGAGGCACTTCATGGTTTTACTACTTTAACCACTGTCATGCTCTTTCCGGATTGGGGAAGCTGCAGAGAAAACACGTTTGTGTGAGAGCAGCGACCATACAATGAAGAGGAGAGATACATTTAAAGTGCAAGATAAAAGGTGTAAGGTGAACCCTGAAAATAGGGAAGCTCACAAAGGATAAAAGGAACACGTTATCGTGTAGCCATTTGAGTACTTGTGACTAGAAAGTGAACTAATCAGAATGCAACACGTAGTGGTGTAATGGACTGCTGATCGTTATCGGACGATATTCATTAAAAACATGCAATCGCAAGATCGTCATTGATGCTTTCTAGTCGCCCATCCCTGATAATGCTACATTGTGAACACCAAATCCGTGTTGAAATCGGCAGGAGAGATAGTAACGTTGGCAGCACCAGAGCAAACAGCTGCTAACGGAGGTTCCATTGAGTATTCAGTAAAGAGTAATGAGTAATGAGTATTGGGTGAAGATAAATTATAACGTTATCATGATATGTTCAAGTGTAATCTTGTAAAATGTAGTTTTTGGCAAAAAACTTTAATAAATCCAGTTGATCCAGGAGATGCTTTCACAGCAACATAAAATAGATAATAGAGGAAATTATGCCCTGTTTAACTTCCTAACATTAGCTCTAAGCAGCTTATAATACATCATCAGAACCAATAATGCCAAGATCTTTTTTTTAAATCAATAAAAATACAATATTTTATTTCCTAATCATTTGAATTGTGTGTAAAAATAAGCACTTTAGATAACTATAACAAAGTAAAAGGATAACATTTAAATGAAAAAGCAACATTTAAATTTAAAAACAACGACAAAAACGATCCGTATCGCTCATCGATGATCGACAATCTGTATCTGTGGCAAAAAAAGTGATCGGTGCATCTCTAAAATGTATATTTGATCCTTTTTTTTTTTCTGCTGATCCGATTTGATCCAAACCGATCCGTGACTCAAAAGCGACATACAATCTGAACTCTGAATTTTGTGATCCGTTACACCCTTAGCAACACGTCTTCTGAGTTGCATGAAGACAAAAACCTAAATGGAGAGGACTAATCTGAAAAAGTTGTTAAATGTTTGATGCAGAGTGTTTCCATATTTGGTTGCCACCAGCTTAAGCGTGAGGGTTGCACAGTGCTGTGTGACGAGGCCGAGATGTCTGATGAGTGCTGGATTCAGTCTGTGTTCCAAATATTAAACTACTAATACTAAATTTTCTTTTTACTTTTAGTACGTACTGCAGTGCGTAGTGCACACAACGATGCCCTAAAACAGATTTTCCAGTGTTGGGTTCCCTCATGGATGTTCATAATTCAGCATCTTACAGCCCCCAAATCTGACTGCAATCCAACAGCCCAAAGCATGAATGAGATAAAACCGCCACCGGATTTGATCCGTTAACATATCCCCCACTCCCTGGGATGAATCCAGCCTCAGATGTTGCTTAAATCATGCACGGATGTCCATGGGAGGTTTTAACCGGGAAATCCAACTCGTGTTTAAATCTGCGGTTATTAAGTTTGTCTCCCACTGCGCCTATCTGTCTCTCTTGTATCTGGCGGTTAACAGGTCAACTGACATGCTTTATGGCAGATGCTTTACTCTGCAAGTCACCTACAGCGGTCAGGAGGGGACACCGGGAGCGGAAAGAGCCCCGCTGTGTAATGGAATGGTTGAGCAGGCATGATGGTAATGGACATGGAAAGCAGATTAAAAATGATTATGGCAGAAGGGCTGAGGAGGATAAGAGGTCCATTCTATAATGCAGATGATTATCCCTCTTTACTGATGCTGTTGATTACGATAGCATGGCACTCATAAACACAGGACAAGAAGAGGAGAAACACACAAGCGGCGTAAATGTTTATAGATGTATGTCATTTTAATAAAAGTATGATGGCTAATGAAAACAAGACCGTAGACAGTAGTGGCTCATCTGCATATACCCAGTAGTTTAATTTGTCCAGCTTCTCATTTAGGTATGTGCAGCTATAGTACAGACTTGCGTGCACAGCAGTGTTTGAAAGGATAAGGCTGGAATTATTCTACATTTTTCATATTGTCGACAAATCCAGTAAAAAAGACCAAAATCAACAACGTGTTAGGCCGTCCTAGTATTCAGTCTGAATACTTTGTGACTTTCCTCTGGCTTGCAGCAACACATTGATGTGCTCCTACTGAAGATGGACATATTTAAACAGGTCCCAAATACATAGTTTATGCTAAATGAGATTGGGAGCATTTCTATTGCCTCAGCACGGCTCTCAGCATGGCGACGGCTGAGCCGGGGGCTCTATGTGGAGGTTTATGGAGGTCAGTGGAGGTCTATGGCACAGAGAAAGAAGCTATATCAGGCTTTGGCTACACTCACAATACTTGTTAGAGGATGAATTCACTATTAGTTTTGGTCTTTTCATGGGATTAGTTGTCATTAAGAAAAATATAGATGCCTTTTATCCATTAATAAAAAGAAAGGAGTTGATTAAGAAAGCAACACCGTGCATGACTAATGGCCGCAATGATGACACACTAAGTATCTAAACTGCCAGCCACACATCTCTTCATAACTTTCCCTTTTTTTGTCTCTTCTCTGGACTTCCCTATTCTTTAGAGACTATTTATACTCCTCCAGTTACAACTCTCCTAATCTCCCGCGCATTGTTGACGGCGAACAAAAAAAAGCCAAACTCACAATGGCATCTGCCAGCTGTTTGTGCCCAAGTATCCCACTGTTCCAGCGATCCAGCCTCAGAGACTTTAATAACAACAATGGCTCCAGTTTGGGTTACATTTTGAAGGGTAGGCTTGTCGTTGAGCTACCCTCTGTCTCTAACTCTCAAACAGGTAATAATAGCTGTTTTTCTTCCCTGTCTGTCTCACTTTTAAGGCCTCTGGGCTGACAGAACAGACAGTCCACTGTTGAGGGCGGCATCATGGCCGAGCGCGCCGCTGCACCCATGAAGCCTCGGGTCTGTGCTCCCCTTAAACCCAACACCGCTCCTGCAGCACAACACGCAGGCTATCACATGACCCAAGCACGCTGGCGGGATAACTCGTCTCATACAGTATGAATCAGGTCAGGTTTAAACACAATCAGGTCACACAGTCCAGGTTCCTCTCTTTGTCTCTACTTCAGTTTCTACTCAACCAGCATGTGTCAACCTCATCGTTTTTTAACTTTTATATGTTTTGGTACATCCGATTGAAAAGCTTTGTGTCCTGCTGCCAAGTGCCTCCATCACAGTGTAGCTGCCTTCTTGAGTTAAGGCCTGGTCACATGCACTAAAAAAGCATGTGTGGCCGGCCCGGCGATGTCAACAAAGCAAGGACAAGCTTAGATTACAACACACACAGAGGGACAGTGACTTCATTCTCTGCTCAGGTAGAAATTACTCCTCTATATGTTACATAGCAAATAGTTGTTTGATGCTATATTGATACTTTAAAGTTCCCCTCCAGACTCTTCAAAAGTAAAAAGAAATACTCTGCTATGATTAATATTTTGTTTAACATGCTTTTCCCATATGAAAAGTAAAAAAACAGAGGAGCTAGAAGCTGATCTACTAGATCTAGCCTTTTAGCTAAGTGTACAGACGTCTCCCCCTTTAGCAGAGAAATATGAAAACACCTCTCTAGTGACAAACTTTGCACAGACACAAGTCAGTATAGTTAAGGTCAGGCAATTTATGAGACACCAATTTTTTTTGAAAGGATGGGATCTTTAAGGCACTAAATAAATATATAATGTTTGATTCTGTCAGCATCAGTTCTACTTTTATTCTGTTGTGTTGATTCAATATACCTCTTCTTGTTTGTCCTTTTCACCTCGGAGTGTTCTTTCAGTGACAGACCAAGGCCAAACACCACAAGCTATTTCACAAGCACCGCTGAGCCTCAGTGCCCACTGGCATTACAAAACTGCTTTAGCAGCCAATCAATGCTCGGTTCTCAGGCGAACACATGGCTCCTAAATGGCTCCTTTCCTTTGTGACCTTCCTATTGCCCGAGTCATATGGAGAGAAACACCATTTCTAGATTGAATTTACGATATGTTGCTCCCACAATGTAGCACCAATCCTCCAACTTGTCCTTCTTAGCAACACATTCTTCAATCCTGTAATACCACAATCCCTTAAAGCCCTACAACACTCACACAACCAGTTTAGAACAAGCCAAAATGTAGCAGAACACAAGTAACAAGTATAACTAGAAAAAGACAACATTCCTACTAACCTATTCCACTAATATTCCCGTTCAAACGCAGCCGTGTATACTCCGATTAACGTAACCTCTGGTGGACTTGTTCAACCACATGAAAATAACTTCCCTCTTTCATTCCTTCAACCACCTTCCTGAAAAGGTCGGCGTTGCAATATTTGCGCATATCCAAAAACCTGTTGAAATCAAAATATTTCATAATGTTTAAAAGTAGGTGTGTTTCTCCTTCCGACCGGAAATGTGGGCTTTTCTGTTGGGCATGCATCTCTGCAAACTGTTAGCCAGATGGTTTGTGTACAATGCACAGAGCTGTCTGTAAACAGTCAAGAGGTTGTGTGTTGCAAATAATATCGGCATATCCCACGTTTTAATCGGAAAATGGTCTATTCGGAATAAGGCCTAATTCAGAACATCCACATATGCTGTTTACATGACCCACATGATCAAATTGAGAATATTGTCATATTTGGAATAAAAATGGAATATTACTGTGCATGTAAACGTAGTGACTGATAACTAATCCTCTGACAGCCTGGTGGATGACTGGCATATAGCAACAACAGCTGGTTCAGACTGGTCAGCTGAATTGAAATGGGCTTTGTGAAGGGTCAGTAGGGGCAGCCATTAAACTGGCATGGAAAGACAGGGAGTCGTGGATGCTAGCTTGAAGGGATACTCTGAATGTTTTGGATTTGTTTTCTACGTTGGCATTTTAAAGGTCCCATATTATGCTCATTTTCAGGTTCATACTTATATTTTGTATTTCTACTAGAATATGTTTACATGCTGTAATGTTCAAAAAAACCTTTTTTTCCTCATACTGTCTGCCTGAATATGCCTGTATTTATAATCTGTCTGAAATGCTCCATTTTAGCACATTTTGACGGAATTGCAACAGAATTGCGTTGCTGGGCAACAGCTTGGGTCCATGTGTACTTCCTGTCAGCTGATGTCATTCACATACACTGCAACCAGGAATAAACTGGGACCCATTTAGAATGTTTACGTTTAAATCTGTGTCAAGGGTCTAAATATTGTATATTTGTGACATCACAAATGGGCAGAAATCCTGACAGCTTGTTTCAAATGCAGAGTTTCTGAATACGGGTTGTGTGTATTTCCCTGTGCATTGAGTGTTTCGATACTTTCACAGTATTTATATAGGACTTAAGCCTGCTTTATAATAAAAAAACATGAAAATCTCACTTTTTTATAATATGGGACCTTTAAATCAGCATTCCTCTCTCTCTCTGGCGCTAATTGGGACTGCTTGACTACACCCTAATGAGCGAGCTTCGGGTCAGATGCACCCATCGGGTTTATTGATGGATGCCATTAAGATGTCCCGTCAATGCATCGACACTGGACTGCAGCAGTTATAAGCTCGTCTACTGGTGTGTCTGGGAGAGAGACAGATTTCTGCAGACACAGTGTAATCCTGGATTCAGGCAGGAGGGACTGGATATTGGAGGGGAGGGGGAGGTATATGTGTGTGTGAGTCTGTGTGGGTGACTGGGGGCACTAATGCTACCAGACACACACTGAAGTCCACTCTCCTAATCCTATTATCCATAGCAGTGGCAGCTGGAGACACACACTATGGTGAGTGTGATGCAAGATATCACCGTGTATTATGACACGTGTGAGACCTTCATCAGACCTCGGCCAGTAGTGCTTCCTCACATACTCCGAAGTCTTGAGATGCCATTAAAGAAACGGGCCGAGTTGCCTCCGCTCTCTTGGATGATCAATAAAAAAGTAATTGGGTCGGGAGTTGAAAGAGTTGCCTTCACTCCTCCTCACCGCTGAATGAAGCAGCTGCTCCTCTGACTCTTATAGATAATAACTACAGGAAACCAACAGGAATAAAGAATTCATGAGAGGGCGGCCGCAGAGTATATAGCTACCTCAAAGTGTATGCTATGTTATCAGCTCAGAGCAGAGCTCACATCCTCAGCAGGAGACTTCATTCCTTAAAGCCATCTAAAGGAGAAGGGCCAACATCAACGCAAGAGAGAAAGGGCAGAAAAGCACTAATAGTTAAGCCACACTTTACATTGATGGCCTCCGTCTATACGGATAATGTGTTTTTAACAAAAGGGAGAGAGGAGGGAGGAGGAGAGCGAATGGTCATTTCAGCTGTTTTCCTCTGTGAGCCCAGCAGTCCTGACCTCCAGTAAGATGGGTGTCGGCAACAGTACAGCCTTGATGAGGTATTCAGGAGAAATAAAAGGGAAGAGAGCGATCGAGCGAGCTCAATCACCCCACCGCTGGGCCTCGGTCCACTCTGACAGATTCAGCCCATCATCATTACCAACGTGGCCCCTTGATCTCAATCAGCCGTCGCTCACGGCCTGTCTGCCGGACTGGAGTAATGATGACTGAACCCTCGTCGTCGTCACAGAAGGAGGCTGGATTCATCAGACCGGGCAGAAACTGCTCAGTTGCAGCTCAGGCAATCATCAAGGTGTTCTATATTCAATCATGAGGCCATAAAGATGTTTAGATGTGTCGTCAACACAGCAGGGCAGGAGAAATCTACAGTTAGGCCTAGTCCACACGTATACAGGTATTTTTGTAAAAAAAAATTTTTTAGGGATGCACCGATCCAACTTTTTCAGTCCCGGTACTGATAGCGATAACTGGGCTTTGGGTATCGGCCGATAACAAACACCGATACCAGTGTTTAATTAATAAGCTGTAAGCCTCACTGTGTGGAAGTGACTGGGATCATTCTTTTATATGTAAAGCAACATCAACATCATTGACTTAAACATTGCTTTCCTAACTTTGTAAAACAAACTTTAACAAATAGATACATAGATATACGTTTACTGAACTGTTAGTTGTTATTATTAAAATAACAAACTTGGGACCAGCAACTTGGTGAAAAAAATCGTCAAAATGAACAGGAATTACAATTCAAGTGAAAACCTTTGTAATGCAGCAACAAGTTGGTCAAAACTTAAACAGGAATTGAAATTCCAGTACATAATGTATATAAGATATAATCATAGAAATGAATACATCGGCCCCATTGTCACCGATACCCAATTCAGCTATATGAGTCGTGTCGGGCCAATATCTGATATCAGTATCGGTGCATCCCTAGTGTATCCCTAGTGTAATCCTCCTCAATATATTGGAAGAGTAACTGTACATTTATGTGTAAACATGAACAACATAGAAAAAGCTATGTCTACAGAAATACCCATGTATGTGTGGACACGTCCTCAATAAGTGCTGTACATGACTCATGATCTACTATAGTTCAATGTACTGGTGATGCAAAATAATGGTGAGCTTACAGACATTGGGATATAATCAGGCATTGAAAGGTGCACTCCACCACATGAAGTTTGGTTTACTTATGGTGAGGAGACTTACAGAGTCTGATTCTAGTGGGAACATTTTATAATCTGAGAATATATAACCCTGATGATGCCATCTTGGATTAGGGGTTCGGAGACTACAAATCAATAACCTGCATTACAAACTGGGGCATGTTTTTGAAACACATGAGCATTTACAAGGTAGGAAAAGTCGAACAAAAGCTGCCATTGAGTTGCAACGCTAAATCGCCGGACTACCGCTTTAAATTTGCTGCCCTTATTTACAGGAAGCTTTTCAAGGATCAATCTGCTCTGGAAAAGATGTAAAAGTGGCTATAGTGGTGCACTATGGCCCATATTAGCTGTTATTGATGATCACCGTGCCCACATAGGCAGCGCAGCTTTCCAAGAAACACTGGAGGCACCTGCCCCATTCAGGGAAACTACTAAATGTCAAGACAGAAGCCTGTTTTCACAACAACTGATCCAGCAAAGTGTCGAATAGAGTGTATAAAGAACGGTGGTGAGTAAGCAGATTTCTGAGGAAATGGGAAATACTTGACTGTGCCTCACTTTTGTTCTTAAATCTTCGCACTTGTTGCTCTCGGGCCGACGGAATGACTGAAATCAAACCCACAGAAGCTAATGTGTGATACAGGAGATATGAGTGGGTTGTGGTTGTAATTAATTACATGATGTCACAGATCAATTAAAAATATTTCTTGTAATGCATTGTATTTATTTCAGCTGTGTAAACCACTACCGGTCTCTCTGCAGCAGTTTAACCTTGTGACAGGGGTTACTAACTAAAGAGTGATGTGCTGGCTGCTGGCTTGAGCTGAACCGGCACTCAGCCTTTAATTTTTAACATTTCCCTCCCCTGCGTCCTGAACTAGGCTGACACCGGGGTAACTGTAACCCAACCCCTCTAAATTAGACCTGAGGCTCTGTCACCACAACGCCTTCCATGACTCACCCCGGACTACACCTGAGGGCAACTCTGGGTCACAAACACAGGCGCAGTTTGCGCTGGTTCAGGGGGCTCACTGAACCCCCTAGAAATGCATCTTATATTTTTTATAATAACGCAGAACTAATAATGTATTGTGATGATGAATAATAGACCTTGTTGTGTCTTCTTATTGACAGAATAAGAAACACCACAACAACAACAAGATAAGAACATAGATTTGTGGTCTTTTTATTTACTTATAGCATAATAATATCGGACACTCTGTCCACACACCGTTAAATATGCACTTTCTGTTACGTCATGTACACAAACCACGTCCCTATCAGCTGTGCGGTCAATATCAGACTAGAGATGTAACCACTTAAAAGATGGGTGAGTAGTACTTGCTCTCCTCTGACGTTTGTGTTTTCTAAACATAGATGACAAGTTTTACACTGCGATATTTACTGAAAATGACATACAGTCAAGAGTAGCCTAAGCAAACTTTTAGGTCTCCAGCCAGCTGTCACCTTATTTAGGCGTTTGTAGTGAAATGAGGAGGTATCGTATCAGATAACTCCTCATTTCAACTTCACCAATCAGCCGCTCCTCCAAAAAGCAGTGTCTAGTTGGGGCTCCTTGACATGTGATGTCTATGAAGTTCCGCCAAAGAGAGTTTTTTCCTCTAAACTTCTCGGACTGTTTACTCAAAAGATACCTCTCCAAAATGTCACAAAAAAAATAGTAAAGATTAGAGAAAAGACCACAAATGGGGAGTCTGTTAGGGCTGCAACTCTTAAGTACTGTAAGTGGTAAATGTGAGTATTCTTCCCATATCTGCCTTCAATTAAATTATTACAAGAGTCAGGCTGTCTTGGCCTCTGCAGCTTCAATTTAGACCATTCTTTTTTTAAAGCTGTCTTTGGCAAAATGCCCCAGACCTTATGGAAGTGCAATACTAAATCACAGGAATAGCCTTTTAGAGAACACTATCCCTCATCAGACTATTTCCATCACAGACCTCCTCCCAACACTACAACCATCAACAAGAGAGTCAATTAAAAACATCTCCTCTCCAGATGCTTCACCACATTTTGGACCTTTACACGCACAAGTGTATGCACATTCAGACTCGCAAGCAGTTTCTTTCCCTGGGCAATACAGGACACTGAACAAACAATACATCTGTGCAATATTAATACACTGAATGTGAAATACATTTGTCTGTGCAATATATCCTTGATGCAATATACACCTCAAGTGCAACTACCTTTGTTTACATTTTATTTATTACATCTACCCTACCTATTTTACAAGAGCAATTACCTGTTTACATTACATCTATTTTTATATTTTATACTTTTAGTGCAACACTTCTGTTTATATTTATTTATTGCATCTACTTTACCTGTTTTATTTGCTTCATAACTGTGTGTGTGTTTTACCTGTTATATGTTTTATCTGCCTCGTTTAGTCTTGTCAAGTATTTGTTTTAAAAGCATTGACCAAAAGTGGCAACTGTGAATCTTGCTGTAGTTAATACAATGACAATAAAGCTTTCTATTCTATTATATTATATTAACACAGCAGCGTTAACACGATAAGTAACGGGGGAAAAAAAGCAAAAGTTGTGAAACTCACTTGTAGCTCGTTGTTATTGGCCATCATGTGCAGCTGCAGACAGCCAATTAGATGGCGACGCCAGGTGACTTCTCCTAATGTTTGTCTCACTTTACAGCCGTCAGATCATTGTAGATATCACAGTTGAAACTCCTCCAGGGGATTAAATACAAACAGTCCAGCGTTAGATGTCCTGTGGATTAAAAACAAAACACGCAACAGTCCCCGTGAATGCGCAGTTTGATTGCACAAATGAATCAATTGTTAACATGGTGACGTGTTGGAGGCGCTACAGAGGAGCAGGTGAGCAGAGGAGGAGGAGGAGGAGACCATCATCACCTCCTGGCAGCAGGATGTCAACTCTTGGACTCTGATCTGCATCACGCAGTGCAGTCTGTCCTGTAGTAGTGTGAGAGAGACCGCTGCTGCTGCTGCAGGCTGTCTTCTCATGTCTCAGGGAGGACAACACCGGGAGGAAACCCGAAACCCCGCCAGGATTCACCACCTCTCTCTGCTCTGGTTATCAGAGGAAGCTGAGGCCATCTCCCCCCGCGGCGGTGCACTCCTGCTCGGCTCTGCGGAGAGCTGGAGCCGGTGTGTTTGATGCTGGGAGCCGGTGTGTGTGTGTGTGTGATGCTGGGAGGGGACAGATGTGAAGTCAGTCTAGAAATAAAGAATGCGACTTCCGGTTACAATCTTCAAAATAAAATGTTGCATTGTATGTTTCAATGTACTAATGAATGTTTTACAACTGATACTGGATAGAACATAATAATAATAAAACAAGGTTGCGTTTTTATGATAACTGTGGTGTGAATTAAAAAGAAACTGTGGGTTAGTTAGAAAGCTAACTAATGTTACACCACAGAGAATCCTTATGACTAAACTACCTCACTAACGGAAACTAACTGACATTGGCTAACTAACTGCCATTATCTAACTAACTGACATTAGTTAACTAACTGACATTAGCTAACTAATGTCAGTTGGCTAACTAACTGACATTAGCTAACTAACTGACATTAGCTAACTGACATTAGCTAACTAATGTCAGTTGGCTAACTAACTGACATTAGCTAACTGACATTAGCTAACTAATGTCAGTTGGCTAACTAACTGACATTAGCTAACTAATGTCAGTTGGCTAACTAACTGACATTAGCTAACTAATGTCAGTTGGCTAACTAACTGACATTAGCTAACTAACTGACATTAGCTAACTGACATTAGCTAACTAATGTCAGTTGGCTAACTAACTGACATTAGCTAACTGACATTAGCTAACTAATGTCAGTTGGCTAACTAACTGACATTAGCTAACTAACTGACATTAGCTAACTAACTGACATTGGCTAACTAACTGACATTAGCTAACTAATGTCAGTTGGCTGACTAACTGACATTAGCTAACTAACTGACATTAGCTAACTAATGTCAGTTGGCTAACTAACGGACATTAGCCAGCTAACTGACATTAGATAGCTAACTAATGTTAGCTATCTTGTGCTTAACAAATTAACAACACATTACTCACAGCTAACATTGTCACAGCAGAAGCATTTGTCGTGGTAACGTTACCTGGAAGTCCCCTTTAACGTACAACATACATAAAACACATTTTACCAACAAAAACTAATTATTTCAGTATTTTAAAGGGACTGTTTGTAAGAATAAAAAATGCTTGTTAACAGCGACACCTGTGGCCGTTAAGTCAACGGAAGTCAGCGTCGGGCTTGCTTTAAAAAAACATACCACACCTTGTCTTATGTGGAATGAATGTGATAATTGTTGCACTCATAAACTGCCTGAACTGTTTGCCTCAAGTGTTCATTTCTGTGTGTACTATACAGCCAGCGGTGAACTGGTTTCCTGTTAACAGAGAGATGAACACACTGGCTATAGAGAGATGTATATCGGATAGTCTTTGGGTAATTCACTGAGATGAAATTGCATCTTCATCTCAGTGAATTATTAGACTTTATGTGTCTTAAAAAAAGGCGGTTGTTAACAGGTGGCTAAATGAGACGACTAAATATCATCACACCGACTCGTCCGCCTTCACAGCCTCGTTGTGTATACTCACTCTCATGCCACCATGGTGTAGTTCGTTTATAGCCTAACGTTAGCTTTTTACTTCTGGCGATTGCATTCACACTTCAAAAATCATAAAAGTGGTGTTCATTTGTGGAGATTATCTTGCTGAATAAAATGTGTAAGTATCATAAACATTTGTTTGCCACAGAGCTTATTTTCTGCAATATTCTGAAACCCAATGGAACAAACCCATTGGCTTTTAGTGGAGGGAACCAGGGCGATGCTAACTTCCTGGTTGGACTACAAAAATACGTCATCCTTGCAGCATCCCTGTTAGGGTTAGAGATAAAAGTTGCATTGATATAAAACAGGGGAGGTTCAGGTTTAGGTAGGGGTAAACACATATCAATGGGAAACAACACCTGTTACACATTACACTGTTAAACAAGTAGTTATTAACAATAAGTTACATTTATCACTTGTGTGTGAATAGGTGAATGGGAGTCAAATTGTAAAGCCCTTTGGATAAATGCACTATACAGATGCACTCTCACTATCTTTGTATCTGAAAGTTCAATTAGTCTTTTCCGAATTTCTATGCTACAGACTACTACAGCCCTACACATTTAAACAGCACTAAAAGTCAATATTTTTGTACTTACACATCCTCTCTGGACGTTTTACAGACATTTGATCATCATTTGCACTGAAACAACTGATAAAAAAAACATTCTTTATTTTGAAATCAACATATTTCTTCCTGTGCTGTTATTGTGGCTTTCTGTATCCGGCTTGACGCAGCTGTAAATTAGGTGCAGATGTCTGCAGCAGCAGAGCGCCCTCCTACTTCAACCTGAGACCTGTTGATCACATCTAACATGACACTATACTGGCAGCTAACAAATGTGTTAGCTCCACTGCTACTGAAGTAAGGTCAATCTAAGTATTCCCATCTTCTATAGAGGCATCTGCTGCATTGTACAGTTTATTCATTATGCCTTTGAATCACAGAATGTAAGCTCAAAGTGTATTCTAGGAACAATTTGTTTTTTCTTTCTTTTTTTTTTTTGAGAATATGCAGATACGATAGAGCATGGCCAGATAAACCTGCCTGGGGGACTAAAAATGTGCTAAAATCAGCTGTGGGCCCTTCTTTCATGTGTAAAACTGGAGGAGTGCCCCTTAAAGCTGCAGTGGGTAGAATTGGAGCAAATATGATTAAAAAAAAAAGTTATTTTTATAAAACGGTCACTATATCCTGACAGTAGTACATGAGACAGGTAATCTGAAAAAAATCCTGTGCCTCTGTCTCCTCCGGTGCTCCTAATGGCATCTGTAAGATTTCACAGACCGGAGGAAAACAACCAATCAGAGCCGAGCTGGAGCCTTGCCGTCTCTGAGCAGCTGTCAATCACTCTCGATCAAACGGTCAAACTAGGCAGTGCTGATCAAATATGAATCAATATTCTGTTTTTAAAGCCTGAAAACAGAGCCATGAGGAGGTTCAGAAGTCTAGTTTTCTCTCAGAACAATTGAATTACAACATGCTGAAAGGTTTCATAAGGTGAGGTGTTGCATTCCAAAACACTTCCTCTCTCAGGAGATTGCTATTAAGTAACAATAGCAGAGAAATCATTCTTTTCCCCACACCGCTGTCACAACATTTATATATCAAACTCTCGCGTTTGTTCTCTCTTCCACAGTGTCTGATGGTGCTCATCTGCTGTCAGCAACTCAGCACAGAGAGGAAACCCGACCAGCCTGCGCTGCACATTACTACAGTAGATGGATGAATGAAGGCCTTATGGCCACCAGAGGAATTTGCCATGCATAAGACGGCTGCAGCAACAATATGACCACTGTATCACTGGATTCTCTCACAGACGTACGCCCCGAACCATACGCAGGGAGAACAAATTTACTAACTCACTCACTCATGTATTCATTACACTGTCAACAGTGCTTGAAGTGGAAAAAAATAAGTGCCAGTACTCTTTTTCACATGATGACGTGTGTATCGGCCGCTATCAGCAATCTCCTGCGACTCCTTCCTATTTATTCATTATGTCTTTAAGCAAATTAAACTGCGTCAGTCATAATCAGTGCTTAATCGCGATTAAATATTTTAATCGATTAACAGCCCTAATATTTTCTTAAACTCTTTCTATTTCAGCGTTATCTATTATGAGTTTTACTGGATTATAGATTTTTTGATATCCAAATATTATAAAGTTGGTTTTATTTAAACTTATAGACAATTTGTTCAAATCAAACCATCTACATCATTTTGGACCCATTATTATCACTAGTTAAATTATTATTTTATTATTTACACATATCACAGCCTTCGTATGAACGTTTAATTCTTATGGAAATGTTTGCCCCGAAAATCATTCTAAATCAAAAGAGCAGATTCAGAGAACTTTTAAATAAAGTCAAGTCAGTTTTAGTTATATAGCCCAATATCACAAAATACAATTTACAATCTGTACAACCCGACATCCTCTGTCTTTTATGACCCTCACAGCAGATAAGGAAAAATGTTACCAAAAAAAAACTTGAAACCTCTGATACACAAACCTGTTTTCAATTTTTTTGACTTTTCTCTAATCTTTGCTTTTTTGGTGAACTATTTGTTAACTTAAACAGTTATTTAAAGTGATACTAAGTAACTTTAAAAAAATAAATAAATACATTATTTCTCTAACAAACAAAAACAATGAACTCACGAGCAATAAAACGCACCGTCACTCAACTTCATCCACTAAGGGGTTTTGCAGCTATATGGCCTTATTTGGTCTGGTATGACCACTAGCTTGTTGTTGAGAATGTTTGCAAACTTGACACAGATATTGTTGTTTAACTGACATTACTGAGTTAGTTTGCTGACTTTATGACTCTTCTCTAATTGTGCTACTGTTACACTAAGTTTGAGCATTTACTATCATCCCTTAATTGTCACTTGAGGCCATAGTGGTTGTCATAGGGAATGGGAATGTGACGTCAAAGTCCTCCATTTTTGGAGGATAAAGGGTAAGAGTGCCATCCGCTGGCTGTTTACTGCAAGTGTTAAAAGCTAAGACAAAATGGCTAACGTTATGGGTTTCATTTTGCAAGATACCGGTAGATTAATTACGCAGTATTAGCCAATATTTTCTTAGTATTCAGTTAGCATATAGCTTATAGCTTATCTTTGTCCGGATGTTTGTGTAGTTGGCATTTGGTTTATAGATCTTAATGTCATATACCTACCGTTTGTAAATTGAACATCGGCCTCCACAGATTTACATATTTTGAACTGCTGACAGGTGTTCACTAATGCCAAAACACTTCAGTGTGTATTTTGTTTATGCAACAAAACTGCAACTTCTTTAGGTTTAGACTACAAAACTATGACTTCTTTAGGTTTACGCAACAAAACTACAACTTCTTTAGATTTAGGCAACAAAACTACAACTTCTTTAGGTTTAGGCAACAAAACGGCAGATTCTTTAGGTTTACGCAACACAACTACAACTTCTTTAGGTTTAGGCAACAAAACTACAACTTCTTCAGGTTTAGGCAACAAAATGACAACGTCTTCAGGTTTCTTTTATTCCTTTTTTCGGTGATCAACCATGTGAATTAGTACTTTCCACCACTGAACACTGTTGTCATTATGGAACAGCTAAAGTGCCTGGAAAGACAACTGTAAGTCACCCTTACCTTGCTTTATGTCAGGTCCTGTGAAGAAACACATACATAAACATGCAGTTGCCTCCTGTTATGCCACTAAATTATTCTTAATCTTTTCAATATTATTGTCTGTATACATGGCAATAGTCCTGAGAGCAGAGGAACTACTCTCTTCTTCCTTTAAAGTGTTTTATAAGCACTATACAAATATAATTTACTCACTAATATGTAGACTGAAATCTGTGTCTGGGGCTCTGCCTCTAAGTTCTT
This sequence comes from Sebastes fasciatus, assembly GCF_043250625.1. Classification (NCBI taxonomy): domain Eukaryota; kingdom Metazoa; phylum Chordata; class Actinopteri; order Perciformes; family Sebastidae; genus Sebastes; species Sebastes fasciatus. The sequence goes on from NC_133807.1 coordinate 13,891,766, forward strand.
CTCTTCCATATAAAGTGAACATTAAAGGACTGACATAAGTACTACAACACAGGCATGGACGACAGATTTCAAATAACTTTATTTCATATTGGGAGCAGTGATCTTTCACATGTCATGCTGAAATTGATTTGGCCACTGGCACAACAACAACACAAAAAATGTCTGCAATACAAAAGAAGACATTCACAAAACATATAATAAACTATTAAAAATGTAAACACTTAAATTGTATTATATGGAACTTAATGGCAAAGAAACACAAAAATATCAATGTAAAGGAATTTGAGGCACTGTAGACTATTATCAAAACAATATAGGTGCACATATAGGTTGAATCTTATAAATGCATGCACTGTTATTGTTAGTTATGTCTGCTCATATATATATAATATATTTATAATGTTATAAGTTGTGATAAACTAGTAGAAACTCTTGGATATGATAATATATAAAGCAGCATTCAGCAGCAGTGGCTAATTTGACAAAACGTGCATAGTGTGACTGCAGTATAAATTGTTATATAATTTAGAAAACTATATTCTGTACATGCTGCTTTCAAATGTCATAAATATTAATTTGGGATCCATATAACTCCTCAGCTTCATATAAAATTGTGCATTTTACTTATAGTACTTATAGTAGCAGTGCATAACAGTGAAGGGTTATTAAGGTAATAGATCTGAATAGAAAACACAGATTTACTGTAAATCACTGAACATTGAGTGTCTCACTCGTGCAGCCAACAGGTGGCGGTGTTGTTTTTCATTTCTGTGGTCTCCGACTGGCCTCACCTACCTTGTTCAGACACAAAGAGACAGACACAGGTGCTTTTTCTCTGCACGCCAGACATTTAAAAACACAGTTATTGATACAACATATCCTGATAGACCTGATATTTCCTGTCATAAGTACCAAGCATGTTTCTGATATATTGCACAAATCACAAAACAGAGCAAAAATATACAGAGAATGTGTAGAAAAAAAACAGACTTATGATATAGTGAACACAAATAATGAGTACAGAGCACGGGCTGTTTGTACTCGACTACCCCCCCCATCATCCTCCCCACTGGTTGCCTTGCCAGAGTGGTGCATTGTCTCATCCCAGACATCCTCCTTTCTCTCCCACCATGACATCATCGGTAACCTCGGAGACTCCCTGAATACTGGTGGACCCAGGAAATGAGGTTACAACTTCGGAATGTGAGAGCGAAGACAACAACCATACCCTCATCCCTCCCTCCCACCATCACCAGCACCCTCACTCCCCCCCCCCACCCCGAGTGCAGCACCCTCCTAACCTTCCCTCTCTCACCCACGCAGCACAACAAGGAGGGCCTTCTTCTCTCTCACGCCCCCTCTTCCTCCATGACTGATGACTCTATTAAGTCCATGGTTGTCCAGTGACGTCACGGTAACATTTACTGACCAGAGAGACTGTTGGTTATATCACAGCAATCGCTCCTATTTGACGCACACAACAGGTCGTTTCACATATTTTGTTCACACTTCACTATGAGGATTTTGGGGTTCATAAGTCCACAAACATGTAACTCTTATTAACAGTACTGCCACTTACCTGTATAAATACTTTGGCCTACACAATAAATAGAAGAAAAAACAAGTGCAATTTGTCATAGCTCATAGTCTCTCGTTCGAGAGAAAGTGACCGATATTTGGTCTCAGTATCTCAGGGTGTGACACATGTAAAAGGGACAACACAGTGGAGAGCGCTGCTGCTCCACAAACAACATGACAACTAAAACAGTTACAGTGCATTTCAGTAAGTAAGACAACTGAGGACTGATATTAAGTGCTTCTGGTAAGGAAACATGCTCTAAAGCGAGAGGTTACAGTGTGTGATATGCATGTCTGGGTAACAGGAATCAATGACACGGTGCATCTACAGTGTATTGGTTCTTATAAGAATAAGGAAGTTGACCTGAAATCAATTTTATATGGTCATATGATGGTCTGGGTGGGATTAAAAACATTATGAGGTGCTCACTACTACTACAGCTACTACTATCATTGAAATCCCTGTATGGCTTTAGATATGACTGCACTGTATGATATGTTATTTCTTTTTACAATATAAATACAAATCTGTCACTAAATTTCAGGCTTATGATGTAATGCATATGCGTGGTTAAAGGAACAGTTTGACATTTTGGGAAATACGCTTATTAGCTTTCTTGCCGAGAGTTAGATGAAAAGATTGATACCACTCTCATGTGCGGTTAGCTTAGCTTAGCATAAAACCTGTAAACAGGGGGAAACAGCTAGCCTGGCTCCATCCAATGGTAAGAAAATCTACTACACCCGTACCTCTAAAGGTCACTGATTAACACCCAAAGTGTGAAAACGTCAAAAGTATTTTTACGAGTTATAGGCTGGACTTTTTCTGGTCTGAGAGAGCAGTAACTTCCTGGAGTCCATACTGGTTGCCTGGCAACTCCATAACCTGTAAAACTGTGATTTGTTGTTACTACACTTCGGTTTTTGAAAGGATTAAAGGTACGTTGTGTAGGATGTGGCGGCATCTAGTGGTGTGGTTGCAGATTGCAACCGAGTACCCCTCCGCTAACTCCTCCCTTTCCAAGACAGCGGTAGCGTGAGCCGCAGAGTGCAAAACTGCGGTAATGCTGTTCTCCTCGCTCAGAGGCCATCCATACCATGATAATACTACTTTAGGAGCAATGGAAGTCAGACGGCGGCTGGCGGTACCACGATTTTACACTCTGCGGCTCACATTACCTCAGTTTCACAAGCGTGTCAGAGAACGGTGGCCTTCAGGTAATGTAAAAAAGTGAAAGCTTTGGTTTGTCCATTCTGGGCTACTGTAGAAACATGGCGGATCAACATGATGGACTCCGTGAAGAGGACCCGCTCCCTATGTAGATATGAAGGGCTCATTCTAAGCCAACGATAACACAACGATTCCTAGTTTCAGGTGATTATACACTAATGAAAACATAGTTGTGGATATATTTAACTTCTGCTAATTGATGCCCTGAAGTGTTACCCACCGTTCCTTCAAACAAACAAGATATATCATGTTAATTAGTGAGCTTTAGAGGTGCTGGTAGGTAGATTCTGTTACCTTCAGACTGAGCCAGGCTAGCTGTTTCATTTTACCAGTCTTTATGCTAAGCTAAGCTATCTGACTGCTAGCTGTAGCTTCATACCTCCATGCTAACTCTGCCAGAAAGCAACTAAGCGCATTTCCCAAAAATATTCAACTCTTCCTTTAATTAATCTCTTGATTTGTTCATTGGTTGATCTACTTGTTGATTAGTTGTCTTCAGTGCTGGGTCTCCACCTCCACCACAGTCCAGTCCCCAGGTGGGGAGCTGCCCCGGCTGTCCGGGGAGTAGCTGCTGACGGATGTGACCGTAGCGGCGGGAGGGCTGAGCTGAGGCAGCAGATCGGGCCACATGCTGCTCTCCAGGGGGCTTAAGGTACCCCCTGTCCCCACAGGGAGGAGGAGGAGAGGAGGGCAGCCTCCGTCTCCAGACAGCATCAAGGTCTGGTTGATGAGCTGCTGGACCATGTCCACCTTCTTGTTCCATTCCAGTTCCTGTGGAGGCACCGGACGCAGCTGCCTCTGGAAGTTCTGCGTGACGCTCTGGGAGGACGGCACCCTCTTCCCTACCACCTGGTTGTTCCTGTTCTGCCCTCCTCTGTCCTCGTCCTCCTCGTCGCTGGTTTCCATGGCTTCGTAGATGGTGCACAGCCCCGAGGACGGGGACAGCATGACTCCGGTGGGACTCCTCCTCAGCTGCTGCTGTTGCTGGATCTGTTTCTGCTGCATGCGGTACTGCTGCTCCAGCTCCAGCTGCCACTGCAGAACCTGACGGCGGTGTCGGTGCTCCTGCTGCTGCTGTTGCAACTGCAGCTGGAGGAGCTCCCTGCGCTGCTTCTCCAGCTGCTTCTGCTGCTCCAGCCTCAGCCGCTCCTCCTCCAGCCACTGCTTCTTCTGCCTCTCCTGTTCTTGACGGTGCTGCATCTCTCTCAGCTTCTCTTGGTGCTGCTCCAGCCTCCTTAACTGTTCTCCACCGGCGCGAGGGTCAACGCTGGTCTCTATCAAAGGAGGAGGGGGTGCGATCTTGGCGAAATGCGCCGCGACAGACGGATCAATGGGCCTCCTGTTTCCCGGGACCAATGCCAAGTAGTGGCCATTGGCTATAGGAACAGCGGTCGTGTGGTTCTGGTTGCGGTTGTCTTCCTGCGAGTGCGTTTGCAGCAAGTGATCTTCATCCGTCTTCACGTCTCCTGTGAGACAGTCAAGATCACTTGGAGCATCCATTAGAGATGCATGCATCAAACAGAACGGGTGGTGCAACCATAGACATATATACATAGACGCCGCATTGGACGCTTCAGCCCCTTGCGGCAATACGTCAACGTGGGCGCCATATTGGACCTGGCAAGGCTGGGCTATACGTTTTTCTGGATAAAAAGCACTATAATGTCTATATTTGTCAGGCGATTTCATTGAGTCGTTATTATATTAAAGGGTTTATGATCTACGTGGAGTAGAAAAATAAAGTTTTGTCTCCATTTACTTAGAATCTTGATAGTTAAGCTATAATCGGTGCTAGAAGCTCAGGAGGAAGCAGTGACGTTGGCGTATTTAACAGTTTTTCACCAAAATTTTTGGGGGAAAAAAACAAAAACATAACGCTATCTTAACGTTACTCCTCGTAGATCATAAACGTTTGAATATAAAACAACTCGTCTTGCTTTTTATCCAGAAAACGTCAACTTCCCCGTTCACTTGTATTTGTTTACGGGCAAGTCTTGCCTTATCCAATATGGCGCCCACGTTGACGTACGCTCCAGGAGTCAATGCGGCTGCTATGTATATATGTCTATGGGTACAACAACAGGGACCAGGAAGTAGAGGGTTCAGGAGAGATTTGACAAGAGGACGAAGGTGTAACGAAAAAAAAGAACGGGTCTCTCAAAACAAAGTGACACAGGAATAAATATTCTGTATCTACAAGGCAGGAAACAGAAACCAAATCATAAGGTAGTTACTGCATGATGTTTTCTCTCTAAAGTTGCATTTTCTTTAATATAACCATAGTTTTCCTTTGATTGCTTTAATAATATAAAAGGTACCACACTCATATCTGCTGCTTTGTCCTCGTTGAATGCGTCGGTTATCATGCAAGACAGCAGTCAGATGTACACAGTACAATACAGACAACAGGTATTTGAAGAGACAAATGAAAACATGGAGGACTAGACCAACAGAAACATCACAGAAATAGACTACACTAAAGTAATGTATGGTATAAAATGTACTTGTCTGGTGCCGTGCATAATCACCAAGTAATGAAAATGATGCTAGAGGCAGCTGATTCACCTTATCTCAGGTGCCCCTATGGAACTGTATATTTTCGAAAGGAAAGCAGTGGTGTCCCAAAACACACAAACCTCAAACAGGACTCATGAATATATTAACAATTTAGAAATCTATCAAAGGGGTTCTGTGAGGTTTTGAAACAGGGGTCTGGAGAGTTTTTTTTTTCCATATCAGGGTTTTGATGAGGAGGAGCAAGCAGGTCAGAGGAAGAAGGCACGAAAGGGAGAAATTGTTGTCTTCATGAGCTTCAACATTCAGATACATTCAAGTGGCTGTTTCAGTACATCTGTATGTTTGTCTATGTGTTGAATGTGTGAGTGGATGCAGACGGATCTGAGTCGCTTTCACCCTTGCATGTAGGTGTATGGTGTATATCCTGCCTCATTGTTGTTAAAGGGATAGTTTGGGTGTTTTGAAGTGGGCTTGTATGAGGTACTTATCCATAGTCAGTGTATTCCCTACAGTAGATGACGGTCAGCACGCTCCCAGTTTGGAGAAACAGACAGAAGTTACCACACCGAAGCAAAGCATTGTAGTGGATGGGGCCGGCAGCAAAACATATTTAAGCCACCTAAAAGAAAAGTCCACCTAAAAAAATTAATAATCTGGTTGCTTTGGAGAGAGCATAGATGGATAGAATGGCGTACATTTAAAATTATATAGATTTTTTTAGGTGGCTAAAATACGTTTTGCTGCTGGCCCCATCCACAACAGTACATCGCTTTGCTTCAGTGCGGTAACTCCTGTCTGCTTCTCCAAACTGGGTGTGTGCCGACCGCTATCTACTGTATGTAATACACTGACTATGGATAAGTACCTCATACAACCCCACTTCAAAACACCTGAACTATCCCTTTAAAGGTACCCTGTGAAGTTTTTGACCAGTATTAGTGCTATGGAGAAATGTTTTTACTAGTGGGTCCCTTGTTTGTTTGCGGAAGTATGTGGCTTTCTTGTTTTATGTGATTCCTCTGGTTGACAGTTAGTGGCTGTGGATAAAGCAACAACAAACGTAGCAATGCACTAATAAAGGCAAAGAAGAATACGACTGCAAGCTAGCAGACATTCAAAATATTCCGCTTTTTAAGTGTTTTATGAGAAGGGGAATACATTCAACATGTTTGTTGGAGCTCAAGGGTACACGCAATGCGTTTTGGTGAAACCTCCACATGGTACCTTTAAGTGAGCGCCACCTGCCGAGGATGTGGTCTGAATGTGATGTTGGTCACCTTGTGTAGAATCTGTAAATGTCATGAAGGCATATAAACATGCTGGAGAACAGGGAGGCACGGGGTCACCATTCGGATTACCTCTTTGATTCGACCAAAATTCCATTTTTAGATACAACACCATTGTACAACGCTGCATCACTTCCTGTTTACCCGTTATTCCCATGGTGAAGAGTAGGAGACGCCATGGGAAATTAGTCGTGTAAACACACAAATACACAGCGACTCGGGACACGAGGACAGTAAGTTCAGGCATGCTGGATCCATAGGGAAAATAAGAAACAGGAACAAAATGCCTTGCAATGATGTTTTAATGGAATTTTGAAAGATAACCTAGTGTGAACCATTCATCGATGAACATGTCTAGTGTGTTTCAAATTCAACGTAGTACACAGTCTTTTATGTTAGTTAAACATGCAATATACTGTTGAAATAGTAAACCAAACGCTCACTATGAAAACGTTTCAGTGAGTGTAAATCTCAACTGTGACAGCGATGTAGAGCGATGCAGGGTCTCATCACAAATAATAGGCTAGTTGTTAGTCACTCCTGGAACACAAATGATCAGCTAACTGAGGCCTGAAGCTTATAGCCACTTAAAACCAAATGCCTGAAACACATACTGTACGTGACTGCACGTTATATACCTTAACAACCTATGCAAAGAGTGTAGAGCCTCTTGAAGCACACATTAAAAACTTCACCAACTGCAATCTAATACTCCCACACCTACCTCGACATATCTGCTGTGTTAATATCTAGCCTTTATTTTGATAGCTAAAAAGCCTTGAAACAAACTTCTAAAAAGGAGCATGTGACTATCGCTATGGTGCTGTTGAACATGAAGCGTGTGTACACGGGGTAGGGAGGACCAGGTTTCAACAGAAAACGAACAACAAATAAGCAAGTACAAAACAAAAAAAAAATCATTGACATTTTGTTCGGTAAAAACAGTAGGATAAATACACAATGAGTCCATTTCATTCCATCTGTTTTTTTTCTTCTTTTTTTCAGTTTAAAAGCTCAGTCACAGTGGACCAATCAGTCAATACCCCATCAGGGGCTACAGAATATGCAGTGTTACTTAAAAAGAACATTCTACTAGAAAATGGTAGTAGCTATTGTACATAAAGGAGTTTAAGCCATACACTCATAACCACCATGATCATAACAGTATGAAAGAGGGAGGCTTCATTTAAAAATTGCTACAGTCGGTTTTTTCTCCATCTCCTTTGTTTATTTTTTTAAAATCTTTTCCTACAATCTGGCTCTCCTTTTTTTTTCTTTTCTAAGCCGTCTAACCCAACTGGAGAGAAAACAAACAACAGGTAACGGGGGAGGGTTGCGGGGAAAAGGTGCATTCCAGGGGTAATAGGAGGGACTTATACATTACCTGCCAGAAAACTATCAGTCTTATCACATATGGTAGAGTAGTAGGGTGGCTGGCTGTCGCCGGTGTCTTCGGATTCCATGGCCCCGAGGTGGCGGCTGGGCTCCAACGGGTCGACCTCCTCCAGGTGGTCTGCTGCGATCTTTCCTCCCAGCATGTAGTGGTGCTCATCTAGACTGCTAGGCTGGTTGTCTCCGTGGTGGCCCAAGGGCATCAGGTCCACGGGTCTGCCGAACAGGTCCTCCGTCTGGGCGGCGGCAGCGGCTGATGGCAGGGTCAGCTCCTTGATGAAGGAGGGGTCCTTGGCCTCCTCCGGCAGCTGTTCCTCGTTCTCCAGGGAGAAGATCCCCGGGCTCTTTCCGCAGCTCTCGGCCATGGAGTGGGCGTTTGAGTTGGACGTGGTGCAGTCGAAGCCGTAAGACGCCACCGAGTTGGCTGACTGAGGGGTGGTCCCGCCTCCGTCCTCTTCGCCCTCTCCGGCTGGGGCGTCCCCCGCCTCCTCGTCCTCGTCGAGAGCGGGCAGGCTGCAGGTGGGAGGAGGGCTTTCGAATCCGGCGCTCTCATCCATCATCGGCGGTGCGTCAGGATCGTTTATTTGCATCTCGCCCTCTGTGTCGCTGGCCTCGTCTCCTGAGGTGGAGGGGGAAGACGGGGCGGACGCCGGGGCGGTCGGAGGTCCAGTTCCTAGGACCTCGTCGGCAGGGAGCGTCTCAGCCTCCTCCTCTTCTCCGTCACCTTTCTCCAAGTGGATACCCAGGTCCTGCTCCATGTCGGGCTGGACTGAAGAAGGCACCGGGGTGTGCTGTTTGTCAGAACGGGACTCCACGCCAGAGCTGCTGTCGTAGTCACGGAGTTCCTCTGGCGTGCTTGTCTCGCTGCTGCTGTGGGCGGCCAGAGCTGCGCCGGGCTGGGACATGCCTGCAGCTGGAGCAGCGAATAGGACATGAGCCTCCTCATCTGCTGAGCTCTTCATCTCCTCGTGGGCCGACTGATGCTGCTCTGACTTAGGAGTAAAGGAAGGGGCACTGGGGTCCAAACACGTCTTGGCAGGAGACAGGATGGGCGTTTCGGATTCAGCCGCATCGTGGTCAGAAATGGGGCTGGGGGAGGAGACGGCGAGCAGCGAGCCTGGTTGAGCCCAGGTATCACAGAAGGGGTTGGTCTGTCCCCAGGAGGAGGTAGGGGGGACGCAAGGCGGAGGACCAGAGCGATTCAGGTTGTCCAAACGCTCCTCCTCATTAAAGTCATCTTCGTCCACATTCCCACAGCTCTCCGTCACACCTTCACTGTGCATCTCTACGTCCTCGTCCTCCTCGTCCTCCTCGTGCTCCCGCTGCTGGAACGCTTTCTGATGCTCCTCTACTCTCTCTGAACTCAGGTCCATTTCGTCCACCCGCTCGTCCTCCTCGTCCTCATCTTCCTCTTCCTCATTGGCCAGAGTTTCCACGTTGGGGGAACCCATGAGATTGCCGTCTCCCTCGGAGCCGCGGAGGCTCGAGTCGACCAGGGCGTCGGAGCTCTGGGTGCCCTCCAGTATCGCGGTGTGCTGGGCGCTGCTGAGGTCAGACACGCCCTGCTGCCGACTGCTGGTGCAGCTGCTCAGGTCCTCGGAGTCCATCCCGTCGTCGGCGTGCCACCCTGCGGAACCACCGAAGGCCGAGGACCTCACTTGGAACTCCTCGGAGGGCTGAGACGTGCTCATTTCGGTGACCAAGGATGAAGGCTGGTGGCCTAGTCTCCTCTGTTCCTCATCTTCGTCATCCTCCTCCTCATCATCATCCTCATTGATCTCCTCGTCAGCCTTTTCCACTGCCACCTCCTTCTCATGAGGGGAGATCAGGTCCCTGGGGGCGAAATCATCCATGGGCGAGGTGCCCAACAAGTGGGGTTGTGCCATCATGCTGAAGGCCGCTGCAGATGGAGATGTGGAGGTAAACAGGTTCTCCTTCTCTTCTTCTTCTTCTTCTTCTTCTTCTTCTTCTTCCTCCTCCTCCTCTTCCTCCTCCCTTGTCTTCTGTGCCTCAAACTGATCTTTATTCTCCTTCTCCTCTTCTGTGTGGAAGTTCATCATGTTGACGAGGCTCTGGGGAGCAAAGTCAGACGGAGCTTGGGCCGGGTTCCTGTCCCAGGGATCAGACTGGACATGCATGTCCAGCAGAGGAGAGGCATCGTGTGGCTCTCTGATGGGGGACACGGGGCCCGGTGGGGAACAGGGAGGAGACATGACAGTAGTTCCCAGGGAAGGAACTGAGTCGTTGGCAGACTCCTCGAATTTGAAGAGGTCCAGCTGAGCTGACAGCTGAACACCGGAGGCTGCTTCGTGGACTGGTTCAGCTCCTAGATCTGCCTCTGCTGATGACTGAGACAGTGGTTCTGGGAGGGGTTCGGGAGATGGTTCTCGTACTTGTATAGGTTCCGGTGTCAGTTCTCGTACTGGCTCTGGTGTTGGATCCCGTGTTGGCTCTGGTGTTGGATCCCGTACTGGCTCTGGTGTTGGTTCCCGTACTGACTCTGGTGTTGGTTCCCGTACTGACTCTGGTGTTAGTTCTAACACTGGTGGTGAAGAGGGTTTGGGTTCTGAAGTTTTTTCATTCTGGCTGGACATCAGTTCTGGTGCTACTGCAGCAGCTGGCTCCGCAGCTGGTTCTGGTTCCACTGGCCCTGCAACGGCAGCTGCCGCAGTAGCGATAGCTGCGGCGGCAGCCACAGCAGCAGCGACTTCCTTTCCAGATTCTCCAATAGTTGCAACTTTGGGGCCTCGTTTCACTGGAGTCGGGGTGCTGCTGCCCACCGCTTTCTTAGGGGTGGAGGTCTTGGCTGCAGCTGTTTTGGAGCCAGTGGTCTTGGAAGGAGTGGGCTTACTGTCTGTTTTGGAGCGGGTGGGTGTCTTTGTGTCGGCAGCCTTACTAGCAGCGGGTTTTTTGGCGGTGACGTCTGATTTTGAGGCTGATTTGGGGGTGTCGGGTTTTGCTGACTTCGTTGTAGAGGAAGGGCGGGTGAGGGGGGACTCTGCAGGCTTTTTGGGTGCTGGAGTGGCTGGTTTGGTAACATCTGGGGGGAAAAACACAGCATAAGGAATGGTTAAATAATTATATAATTAAACTAAACTACTAAAGAAAAAAAGCCTTATATATGCTTGCTTGTGCATCCCTGCTCACAACAATATCCGTTTTTTGTTTTTTTTTACCTTTTTTCACAGGGGTTATATTCCTGGCTGTTTGTGATGCTGGAGCTTTGCCACCAGAGGGGGTAGTGGAGGTTAGTCTGGAGGCAGGAGGCTTGGCGGTGGTGGTGGAGGAGGTTTTAGGGGTGGCAGTTTTGGCTGTAGCTGGGGAGCTCTTGGGTGTGGTAGTGGGTGGCCGGGTTGAGCCTGTGGCAGGACGAGGTGATGCTGCTGTGCCGGGTGTAGGCCTGGAGAAATAACACAAAGAAGAAGGTTGAGATATACTGAGAAGTACAACAGCATAGAGATCTGGGACATAGAAACAATGTCAGCTAAGTGTGCGTACGTTTTTCACATCATGAATATCTCTCCGCTGGTCTACTCTAGGCGCACTCATTCAATATCCCCATGAGACAGACATATTTAAGTGAGCTCAACAAGATGGTTATTTCCTTATTTCAATAAAAAAAAGACATGAAGATTAATTGAAGGTGACGTTTGAGTTGTCAGGCCACAGCTAGGGGCCAACATGTGGTGGTCAGCCCTGTACTATAAGTGTCTCAGAATGGTTCTGACAGGGCGCAAGACTTTGTCGTGTCACTCGTTATTCACTTCTACTGCCAGAGGATACCCACAGAAACAGCACAGACATGAGCAAAATTGCTCGCATAGATTTAAAGACTAAAAACCAATACATGCAGCGATAAGGAGAGGATAGGCTGTTCTTAATGACAGCCAAGGCCCCGACCTAGATAGCCTTTCACAGATGTGGCATCAGCCCAAATCCAGTACTAGTGTACTTGTAAACATGTTCACACAAGGAACCCAACACTGAAGTATACCCTTTCAAAGATAAGAGGGTAGACTGACAGCCCTCATTATTATTGATTCAAAACTCTGCTAGGACCAGAAGGAGAAAACACATTACAGCTATTTTAAAGGGGACATATTATGCTCATTTCCAGGTTTATACTTGTATTTTGGGTTTTTACTAGAACGAATGTTGACATGCTTTAATGTTCATAAAACCCAAATCGGTTCTTTATTTGTTGTTGTCTTATTAATGGCTTCTTCAGTCATCTGTAAACATATTGAATTGCACTAACCTGTATGAAAGGTGCTAAAAAATAAAGTTTGATAGATTGATTGATTATAACGACTATGAGCAAATAGGATGTGGTGAGGAACTTGCATTTACTAAATAATAAATTCATTCTGTCTTCAGTTTGGCAGCATCTGAGGCCCAGGCCCATGACAAACTCCCCTGAGGGAATAAGAAGTGAAGCAGTCTGGGAGGTGAGTCATGACGGACCCCAGAGAGGCATCCCAACCCCAGTCAACCCCGTCCCTGATCTCCTGTCTATACCCCCTCCCCACAAGGGAATGACACTGGGGCATTATGCATCAGCCTGCCTGTTCTGGCGGCCTGCCTGCCTGGCCCAGAAGCTGGCTTCTATGTCACATCTGAGCAAAGTAACCTACATCTAGTAGTCCTGACAAGGCTGTGGTGTGCAATCTCCTTGGCCCACACTACACTAACTGCATGTTTCTAAATAAAGAATTGAGCTAGTACTGGCAGAAAGAGAACAGGGAGGTAGCGGGAAGATGGCTGGGACCATGTTAATCTTTAATACTGAAAGGAGAACAAAAATAACTTCTCCAAATCCCCCAGTTGGAGCCTTGGGCTGTGTTAAAAGCACACTCATGCTGTAAGGGAAATGACGAAGTGCGTGCTATTCACAACCTGGCCAATGTAACGGAATAAGGTTTGGTAACATGAAATGAGATTAAAGCCAGGGAGCGACGGATGGCAACACAATCGGGGTGTGGTCATGTCAGAAGTTCAAACAAGCTTTTACGGCTGTTCAGCACCATTTAGACTTGGCTTTGGGGTAGTGAAAGGTGTGTTACTCATACTGAGGTTGTTGGATCATGTCGATGCAGTTTTTACTAATCTAAAACCCATAAAAATGTGACTATGGAAAACCACTAACAGACTCATCGGTGACACATTGATTTACTGTGCATTTACTGGAAAGTCTGAAGGGCTGATGATGAGGAAATTTGCTAGTAAATGCGCTAGTGTTCTTGAAGCGAAACAATGCCCTCTCATTACTTTGTAATAGAGACAATAAAAACGATTATCATCTGGAACAGTGGTGAAATGCAATAGGCCAAAGTTGCACCAAATCTTGGCAGAACTGTAGTGCTAGCTAAGGGAAAACTTTTTTAGGGGAAAAAAAATAAAATCACTTTCTTCAATTAGACAGTTTAGTCTGAGCAGCGCTCGAAGTTAAGGCTGTCCCGTTGTCCTGAGAACAATAAAAAGCACCTGGGAAACAAAGATACAGTGTCTGGGACAATTCTGGGACAGTAGAGAAACATATCATTACAAATTAAATTATTACATCCAGGCTTTGACACACCTTGAACACTTGAAGTCCCGCCTTTTCTTCTGTAACGTGGTGATGTCACCATATAACATATTTTGCCTAGTGGCTAGCTTGGCACACCCTCAAACAAAGCTAGTTATAGCGTAGCTGAAGCGGGGTCCAAAGAGTTTGATTTGGTTGACCAATCACAACAGTGGACCAGTTGACCAATCAGAGCAGAGTTTTTTGGAGGTGGGTGGGGGCAGGAGCTCAAACACAGCGTTTCAGACAAAGGGTGAAAAGAGGTAGCCGGAATGAGAAAAATAAAGCGTTTTGTTTTTTTGCGGTGAAATCTCAGTCATCATTATTAAACGTCAGAAGGATGATCAGTGATTAATTTATAGCGCTCATATTTAAAGAGTCTTTACAAATGGCCAGAGTAAGTCAATGAAGTGACGCGAATTAACTCGCACATTTTCTAATGCATAGATTATAATGAAACTAAACTATATTTATTATGTAGAATAAAAACAAACAAACTTGATTTGGGACATTGGTTCGTAAGTCTGGGACAGTTGGAAGTCGGAGCAAATACATTTCATCTAAAATGTCTCCTCTATAACATTCTCGACAGCAAGGCTCTGAGTCCTAAACTTAAATTGGGAAACGTTGAATGAGATGTTAAGTTTTTAAGCCTAAAATTGGTCGCCGATGAACAAGATGTTAAAAGGTGAAATGAGAATAAGCTCTTGAAAAAAAAAAACGTTTGAGTCTGTGGTGCCTGAATTAGAGAGTAAAAGATAAGATTACAGGGAGAGGAGAATGGGGCGACTTAATAGATTCAGAACCTGGTATTAGAGATGAAGTATGCTGAGGGGATCTTCAGAGAGAGCATTCGCAATAATCTGTCTGATAAATGGAATACGGATAATCCAAGAAGACAGCATTACTTTAGAGAGCGCTGGAAATTAACCAGGCCACTGGGAAAGAAGGAGGGAAGAAGGAGATAGAGAGAAAGAGATAATATTCATCCGATTACACATTATCTCATATCAATGTCTTCTTCTTCCTCATCAGAGAAGGCAGTCCGCACAGACGAAAACCTATTACAGTGTTTAAGTGACCAGTCCACAGTAAAATAAGCTCTTGTGTTGTGAGATCAGTAGTAGTTTATGGTGACAATGCCTCAATACAGTGATGCATTGATGAATTATTTGAAGCGTCCATTCATTCTGTAATTGAGCTCAGCTGAATGACAGAGAAGCCTGTAGGAGCCATTGTAGTCTTTAAACGATGCTACTTTAACTCAACGGGCAGCTTGTAGACAGCTGTGTTCACTGTTCATATTTCACCCCAGGCCTTGCTGAGAGAAATAACACTATAAATCGGGGTTAAAGCAAATGTTGGACAGAAAGCCCAGATATGCACTGGAGCTGAAAAATCTCACGGCTGTTAGTTGCTACAGGCGCACTGAGGCACAACGCAAAATACTTAAAGTTCGCCTGAGGAGCATTAACAACAATCTAGCAACAACAATCTCCACATTTCCTCAATCATCGGTGCCGACAACTGGATTGCTGTGTGTAAAAATGAAAAAACATGGTCGCCTGCTGGTGCGGCTTTGATGCGATACAACAAGAGTCAGGCTATGATTTAAATAATGAGATGCACCATGAAAGGGGCAAATGAGTAAGCAAGCATGCAGGCAGACATCTTCCCTGCAGCAAAGGCGACAAACGGTGGTGGATGGTGGAAGGCCCTCCCTCCTCTCAAGATGAGCAGCAAATTAAAGATGATGCTGTGATAATTAAGCACCAGAAACATGGAGGCAGGGTCTTCACACTGGTTTAAGTGGCCTCTCAGGAAGGATACAGTCATGTGACAAAGGATGCTTAGGAAATGTTATTGTTGAATTGTTGAATCTGATAAGAGATCTCCTCTCTAAATGTGATCATCCCTTTCCTAATGTTTCTTTATGGGACAATAGGAGCTCACTGTGTTAGGCCTGAGGCACAGGGGTGTCTGCTTGCTCCACAGCAGCAGCAAAGCTGAAAGTGCAGCCCCCAGCGTCATGGATGTGTAAAGAGAACTGGATACAGCGCTGGAGGCGGGGCACCGTTCATTCCTTGCTTAGTGGCACACAAAGCCAAAATGGTTCGACTGCCGAGTGATAAAATACCCGGATCATCTGGGGATCTTCCGCATCCATTGGGCCCATAGAGAAGGCGCAGTGGCGTTTCCTTTAACTCCGCCTCCCAGCCCTCGGTCCAGCCTCGGTCTGGGTCTCATTCACATTTACGGAGGAAGGAAATAACTCTGGATTCAAATATTAGTGCATTTTACATCTTTTAGCACCTAATAATTTAAAGGGCTATTCAAGTGTTCGCACTGGGAAGTTGATTCACCGCCCGGTGGACGGTGAAACATTTTAAGTGACAAATAGGTGATGCCACTGCTGAATCTCGTTTAATTTCAGAACTAGATCGCCTAGTTTGACAGCTTGGTCCGAGTTTCGTGAGCCGGACGCTTTGCGCTGGACGGGCTCATTTGCATAAAGGACTGTTTTCCACGTTTACATTTTGAAAGAGCAACGGCCAATGAGGAAACTCCAACACTTGGCGGACCAATCATGTAACTTCATCACTCAGTGACAGACTTTTGCCTTTGTAGGGCTGGCCCTCTGTGGTCCAGCCAAAAATGTCGATCAGTGTTTCCCAAAGCTCAAGATGACAAATGTCTTGTTTTGTCCACAGCTCAAAGATATTCAGTTTACTGTCATAGAGAAGTAAAGAAACCAGAAAATATTCACATTTAAGAAACTGGAATCAGAGAATTTTTACTTCTTTTTCTATTTTTTAAATACTCAAACTGATTAATTGATTATCAAAATAGTTAGCAATTGATTTATTAGTTAACAACTAATCGATTAACTGTTGCAGCAGAGCATCTATATAGTCTGTACAAAATATTAAATAATGCAGTTGTAGCCAACATCTATTAAAATGTTTCATTAAATCTACATCAGTCACGTAGGTAGATATGTATGTACAATGAAGTGAATTTATTAGAGAAGGAAGGAAGAGACAATTAAAAAAGGGAATGTTTAAAAGAGGTCGCAATATTTTTTTCATATATGTTCAGCTTTGAAAATAGAACAGCTGATATGTAGGTCTGGCACAAAGAAAAAAAAATGCTGCTTCTCACAAATCGTACATCTATCACATGTCTGCAGCATGAGTGAACACCCACAAACACACCCATGCACACTCAAACCTTTGTCTCCCACTCAAACATGCACGCCTCCTTCTGTCCCTCTTTCCATCCCTCTCTCCCACTCGTTCCCACTAAATCCATTTGGTAATTGGCTCTGCGGCTGCACCTCTATAAAACCATGGCAGCGGAAGACTGCATCACAGAGTCATCTGCCACACCCAAAGTGGGACGGAGGATTTACAGCCTGCGCAACATGTCGTCGTCCACTTCACGCCGGACTCTGGTACAGTGTCTGGGGCGAGGACCCTGAATGCTGCTCACCCCACACACACACACACACACACACACACACACACACACACACACACACACACACACACACACACACACACACACACACACTAGTGCTGGATCATTACATTACACAGCAGTCATTTGTTAGATCATGAGGAGCATTCACTCCAATGCAATAAAACTTTATCATCCCTGAGGGACCATCAGTGAGGAACATAGCATGACTAATGTGGGAACATGGCTGGCTGAGAGGTTGGCAAAAAAAGTGATGGCAAAAATGGAAAACCACCTGATCGCCTGACAGCGAGCTCGTCCTATTTCCTCCTCTGAGTTTGGACTGAATACCCTTCCTATGTCCTCTAATCTATAAGGCAATATTACCCTCTGCCTCCCGCAGAGATACCCTCTGGTCCTCCGCTTATTTTTTCCCCACCTCTGCCTCTCCCTCACACACAACTCGCGCTCTCTGCATGCACAGCCCTCACACTCCGTATGTATCTCTGGCAGCAGTGATGGCAGCTCAGCGGGGACGCATGACTTATTCAGCCATGTAGCTTCCATACTCCACTGCCACCATTTTTGTTTCACTTCACTGTGCTGCATCGGCAGACCGCGGGAGAAGGCAGCTCAGCGGCACGTGCGCACGTACCACGTGTTCGTATATGCCTCCCCCCTCACCCCCCCCCTTTACCTCCACATCACACTGAGTAATATACCGGCGAATGAACACATGCCCAGCATTCTAATTGCATGCCGCTCCTACTATGCAGGCGTCCATATACAGTATACAGTACGTACATCCACTGAAGCACCTATATAGCGAATTCACAGTGTGCTGTGGTGTTGTCTGCATGCCGCATACCAGTCCCCGATTATCAATGCATAATTGGACCGTCTTTGCAGCTGCCCAAGAAAGACAAAAATTGGTACATATTCATGTACACAAGCGGACACATGAACTGTTATATATCCCAGCACACATACACATGAAGTTCAAACGACCCAGTCTCCATTTGCACACTAATCAAGTGGCGTGCTGTGGGCAATTGGCTTCAAACAGCCGGTGCACACACATTCGCATTCTCACGTTCTACCCACACCAACATCTTCACTTTAGTTGTTATACACGCGTCACTACACAGTCCTAACCTATGGTGCATAAACAATACATCAGCATCGACTCAGCTTCAACGCCCTCACTGACCCGTTGATGTCTTTGTAGACAGGTAAAGTGCACTGTGTGAGAGGAGCTGCTTTCTTAGCTAGTGAGATGCTGTGACAATTTAAGGACGGGGAGTGATTGACGCACCTCATTTTCAACGAGATCGGGCAGGTAGGAGGATGCGGGCAATTTAACAGGCGGAGCGACAAGCGGCCGTAATCCGCAGCCCGCGTAATCCGCGGTCATGCTCGTTTTACGCACATGCACACGCCCCGCCCGCTGCCAGAGTTCAATTGTCTTGAACTTTTGTTCTCGTGACGGGCAATGCAAATCAATGGACGAGAGACTGATCCTTGCCGTTTGTGAGTTCCCTGAAAAATAACTGTTTTCTAAACACGTATCGGGACATCAACAAAAGGGCTTTCACATGGCAGAGCATCAGCGCAAGACTGGATGTATCAGGTAACGTATAGTAATAACTTAAGATAGCTAAATTAGCATCGTCATAACATTATAGCCTATCAACAGTAACAGTCTGTGGTTGGCATCAAAGATTAGGATTACCACTATATGTCAACAAATCCACCTGGGATTAGGGATCTATATATACAGTATATCGGAGGTTGCAGCGGGCTCAGTTTTAAAGACAGACTGAAGATACTGGTATCATATGAAACTAGAAAACCTATCTTTATAAATAAACCTATACTAGCTTGTCACGAAGGAGGCTAAAGAATGCTCCAAATTTACGCTACATTTTGGCGAGGAAAAACAGGCATGGCCATTTTCAAAGGGGTCCCTTGACCTCTGACCTCAAGATATGAGAATGAAAATGGGTTCAATGGGTACCCACGAGTCTCCCCTTTACAGACATGCCCACTTTATGATAATCACAAGCAGTTTGGGGCAAGTCATAGTCAAGTCAGCACACTGACACACTGACAGCTGTTGTTGCCTGTTAATCACGATTAACTATGGACAATAATGTGATAATTGAGATTAAATATTTTAAGTAATGACAGCCCTAATATATATGATACCATATACAGTAGTGCACAGAATCTGTTTCCATGGTTACCAAACATAAAGCGCCTGGTGTTTACACATGGATTGCTCGTCTTCCTGTCTATTCACTTGAGGAGCTCAGTACCAAGATCCAAGCGGGCACGGGTACGCCTGTCGCTTACCGTCTGAATAGACCTTAAGACTATACACAGAAAAGGCTACCTATCTTACAACTAAAACTGTATTTTTTTTTATATACATGAGCTTTCAAACTCGTCAAAAGTCTGTTTTCAAAAAAGGTTGGCTGTGCATAATGTCCCAATAAAAGAGCCACACAAAGAATGAGCCATAATAAAGAGTCACTGGCATCAACAGCTAAAAAAACCTGATTTAATTAGGCTAAAACCTCTAGCTGAACAGGAGGAACAAAACACTTGCGAGCGGCCTTAAATTAGATTGACGTCACTTAGTGAACCTGCATTTGCTCTGCACTTTTATTTGTCTGATAACTGGAACCTGCTGCAGATGGAATTAAATCAATTGAGCCAATTGAATAACAGAGTAAATTGAGAGACTGTGTGTGTGTGTGTGTGTGTGTGTGTGTGCATGTGTGTGTGTGACAGCACCAGCAGAAGCAGGGTGTGTCTGATATGGCAATTAATGTGTTCATCTATCTCTCTACCACTCTGCTGATAGCAGGCCTCAATTAAGGATTGAGGGAGGTTGGAAAAGGGCAAAATCTAATTAAAGCAGAAATTGATGACCCTGTCAAAGCACATCACATATACAAATGCTGACGTGTGCACACACACACACACACACACACACACACACACACACACACACTTTACAAAGTATGCCTACAAGCGTACGTGGTACTGTCAGAGGAACCTATCGTCAGTAATGGTTATACGTCTCTCGTGGGGATTCTACTGCAGATAAATCCTTCTCTAGGCTACACATCCTCTATGTGTAACACATTTTACTGACTCATACACTAGCACCACAAAATACTGCATATAAAGTGCACTTAGACACACACAGTAATAATCCAATCTTAACCTGATTAGCCTCGGCTGTATTTCAGCTCAGTGTTTTTGACAAATTTGCTCATTAGTCTTTGTATTTAAAAGCCCGGCTAGTCACTTAATGAGTGTTCTATGAGTACAACGAGGGCAGCGTGGGAGCATGAGCAGGGCATTGACTTACTGATGAGGGGTGAAAAGGGGCTATTGATAGGACACATACAAGCTCTTCTTGTCCCTAACTTGGAGTCATACAGTTCAGGGTCCTACAATTAACACTGTGGTTAGGGATGTCACAATAACCGGAATATTGCCATACAGCGCTATTCATAAAACAACCGCAAGGGATGGCAAGCAACCGCCACAACCGCTATGCCTATTTTCACGTGTTTTTTTTTTAACTCTTTGCAATGGGAGCGTTGTGTATTTGAACTATGCGACAAACGTCAACAGCATGACGAGGCGTTGAGCGCTGCACGTATGGGTTTTTTTCTGGTCGCCGAGAGTTGAAAAATGTTCAACTTTGGGTAAAACGCTGCGTTCTGTCACTTTTTTAACACGTCGTCCAATTACAATGGAGGATGGGCGGGACAAATACCACAAAGACCAACAGTCACATCATACATGTAGGCTAAAAGTGCAGAACAACAACAATAATGGAGGAGAAATTAATACATATAGACCGGCGGGTTCGTCTTCTCTCCCTATGTGCTTCAGCCTTCCTTCATCCAGAGCAATTTTTACTTCCGCGCATATTCCGTATCATAGCAACCAGACGCAACCAAAGCGTCCCAGCTGACAAAAAAAACGCTGCGCCTCATTGCCCTTCTGTGTTCTGCATTTGACAAAAAAAAGGATTTAAAACTGTAGTCTTTGTCATTTAAAAAGCAACATAAATGTAATAATAGCCTAACAATAAAGCTTATTTTTATAGCACTAAAATCAGGATAAATGAAGTTATTTGCAAAAAAAAGAAAGAAATTGCAATAATACCACATATCAAGCTGTTGAGCCAATCATTATTACAGCAGGGGAAATCTAACTGTGGTCTGGAAGTGTTGATCTGAACTCCAATAGTGGTGATTTTGCTTTGTGGTATTTTATATCCAAAGAAGTGGTGATGTTCCATGTTCCAATGAGAACTGGGTGAACATGTAAAGTTTGTCAGTAGTTGTGAATGAAATCACCGTGACAGTTCATAAAGGTCGCACAATGAGCGTTCTGTACTACAGCGGCGATTACTAGCATGCCCTTGTGTAATACTATTAATTAGATGTTTGCACATCAACCGTTGTATAAAGCTGTAATCTGAGTGTAATCTCAACAATCCAACTGCTACCCCTGGCACGTGGAGTGAGTGTGGGTGGGTGTGTGTGTGTGTGTGTGTGTGTGTGTGTGTGTGTGTTGGGTGGTGACCTAAGGGATTTTCATGGGAAACGCCTTGCTGCCAGGAAGAGGGAAGTGGCTGGCAACTTAGTCTAACGTTAGTCTATTGGCAATGACTGAAAAGAGAAGAAAATAAAAAAATGATATACTTGTGATGGCATCTTTTAGCTTTTTTGTTATGTATGTACAGTATATTCCATATCTCAATCAGTGCTGTCACCTGTTCAGTTAGATTTCTGATGCCAACAACAATTTTCATAATTGACAGCTCAAAAATCATCTGGTACCAACATATCGGCAGAAATGTTTCACATAAACCCGTAACATAAACAAAGATCCCTTAAATTTGGTGTTTGGCTTGTCAGAAATCTTTGGTGGACAAACTATGTAATGTTACTTTCAGCAAAGAAGCAAATAAGCATAAATTTCCAAAACGTCAAACTATCCCTTTTAGTGTTGTCACGATACCAAAATTATGACTTTGACACAATACCATGCCTAAATATCTCGATAGCGATATTGAAACGATACCACGGCAAAAAACTAAAACATCAAGAAAAGTAATGGAATAATAGATGCCAGAACATGGAATATGTCAAGAATATAAGTCATGAATATGCGATTTCTTTGATAGTTAACTTCATATTTGCAACCGGATATCACATATTCTCCAACAGCATTTAATAAGGATTTGTTTTGTAAAACAACGCCGGTGCATCAGTAACAGTTCAGGCGGAGAGTGGTACTGCAGCACAGGAGACGGCGAGAGGCTTCCTAAACAAAAACCCACAAAATGATAATAAATTCAGATGAAGTTCTGTGAGAAGTTGATGAGGGAAAAGCAGCTAAAGTCAGGAAGACACCACAGTAACTGTAGAAAGTGCTGTGTTGTGTCGAAATGGTGTGAAGAGAACCACTCTCGCCGGACTACTTTTCCTTTCCGTCCACGAAACACGGCAAAATATACTTCAACACGTCCTCTTTAGTAGATTATGTGTTTGCCGAATTACAGGAGATGCTTGGATAGATTCAGAAAAGATGGTGAATCTAATTTAATTGGTACATTTGTTATTAGAGCCGCGCTGTTATTTTCCTGGTTTATTTGAACGGAGTTCTGCTGATACAGACGCCTGCTTCCACCCGCAGCAAAGTTAACACCGCCCGCTCCTCTAAATGCCAATCTTTAAAGAAAAGCGCTGCGCAAACACTACCCTGCTGTCGCACATCGCCTCAACTCATAGGAAATAGCCTACGGCTGTTGTTCTTTAATAAAATGGGGTATCATACCGTTTTTAACGGCAGGGTTTTGCGATACCTTTCCAGTATCGGTATACCGTGCAACACTAATCCCTTTAAGCATCTTCCTTTGATTGCTTGCAGTGTGTGGCTGTTTTCCTGCTTTCTATTTGTTATAACAACTTTGCTACAAATGGTCCAATCTGTTTGACGCAAGTGTTTCTGACTGAACAATGTGTCTACACAGACATAGCAACATGGTGACATAACACATCATACCACACACCATGGTGGCATAGCAGCGAGGAAGAAAGACGCTATTGCTCCGACAAACAAACAAACAAACAAACAAGAAGCGGAGGCAGCGGGATGAGCCCCTGTTGAAAGAACAGTCAGACTTCCAAAGGCTCTGATCAAGATCACCACTGCTGCCTCAGACAAAGGCCTCCTTCAGTCTCCTCTCCTGGTCTATCGCTGAGCCACCACGGGACCCAACGCCATGCACACAGTGTGACTCAGGTGAGGAACACATGTTGACCTGATTGCACAAAAACAGGCGCTCATGCTGGTATACATAAACGCCCCCTCTGAAGAAACAAAAACATTAAGAGCATTCTCTTGTTCTCAGTTAAATCTTCAACAGGCCCTCCTCCTCTCTCTAAACCCCGCTCCTTCCCTAAACTTGTTTTATTAATAATGCTGCTGTATAATGCTTGCTCTGGTGAAACCCTGCGAGGCATTCCTCTAAGGCTTGTTCTGACATTGGCTGGTCGCTGGCCTACTTATACGCGGCCCTTCCAGGCCTCTATGTGGGAGATCATTGTTCCTCAGTCCTCCAGGGTGTTTTCTCTTAAACAGGGTCGTCTTTGAACCTGTAGCCAAGTGAAGCCTTTTGAACCGACTGCTGCTCACTTGGCACTGAGGAGCTTTATCACGCCGCAATTCCTATCTATTTGGCAATTTATTCGGATTTGCTACCGTTCTGAAGCAAATTTGCTGATTTGCTAGGAAAGGCTTTTAAGAAAAGGAGCCCACTCATAACACTTTAGCCTGAAGGATTTCTGAGAGGAGGAACTATTTTAGACAGCTGCCTGTGCTATCTACAGACACACAGAAAATCTCTTTCAGACACATGTGTGCTTATACATATACGCAGACACACACTCCAGGAAGGGCGAGGCTTCACTTCTACACAAGTGTCACACCTACCTGGTTGTCTTGGAAACAGGGGGCTTAGTTGAGGCAGCAGAGCTAGGCTTGGTGGGAGTCGCAGACGCAGTCTTGGGAGCTGGAGGAGAGGAGAGGAGAGGAAGTGGAGGGAAGAGGAAAGGAAAGGAAAGGAGGGAGAGGAACGGAAAGGAGAGAAGAGGAGGTGGAGAGAAGAAGAAAGGAAAGAAATGAGAGAAGAAGGGAGGAGATGGAGAGGAAAGGAAAGGAGAGGAGAGAAAGTGGATAGAAAAGGAAAGGAAAAGAGAGGAGGTGAAGGAGAGGATAGGTGAGAAAGTGGAGAGAAGAGGAAAGGAAAGGAAAGGAGTTGGAGAGGAGAGGAGAGGAGAGGAGAGGAGAGGAGAGGAGAGGAGAGGAGAGGAGAGGAGAGGAGAGGAGAGGAGAGGAGAGGAGAAAAAGTAAAGAAAAATGTGAAGAACAATATTAGACCAGTATTCTACTGTATAGTATAATATAGTACATGGTAATGTATATCACAGATATAGGTCATGTCATAAGGATATAGGGCAATGCATTTCTGGATTACCAGCAGCCACTCTGGCATGTGTAATATGTGTGCTGAATCCATCCCGTGTGCATCTATTTGCATGTCATCACATTATAGTGAACGCTCCTCATTAAAGTGGATCTGTGAAAACATTTCATGCTGCGCTTACTGTGGATGTTTTTTTTCCCACACAGCCCAGCCTACATTCTGAAATACACTACAACTTATGGTTTTTGTGATGACATTTTCACCAACCTGGGGGCTTTTTAGCAGCAGCTGCAGCGGTGCTGGTTTTGACACCATTAGCGGTTGCGGGCGCCGTCTTCTTGGCGGCTGTTGTTCCGGTCATCGGCTTTGCGCCGTTGGTGGCAGCCCCTGTGGGTTTCTTCTCGCCCACTTTGCTCTTGGGGGCCGGGGCCAGGTTCGTGGCTGTTGGTTTTTTGTAGGGAGCTAGGATTGGGGAGCTCTTTTTGACCGCGGCGGGTGCGGGTTTCTTAGCCGCTCCGTTGGTCTGGGGCTTGGACACGCCATTTGAGAGGCGGCTCTGGGTTGTGTTGGGCCGCGACCCAGGTGTGGTCTTGGCTGGGTTGGCTGTGCCAGGTTTTGTCTTGGCCGTGGCCTTGTTGGTAGTCTTGGCTTTGGGGTCTCCTGAAGTCTTGTTGCTGGCCTTGGCAGCTGGGGTTTCCTTGGCCTGCTCTGGCTGGGGTTCCGCCTGGCCTGTCTCTCCTACAGGTTGCTGTGGCATCTCCTCCACCGGACTGGCCGCCTGGTTGGGCTCCTGACCCACGGCCGGTGCTGCCTCATTTACTGGACTGGATTCCAATGTTTCCATTGGCTCCAGCGCTGCCGTGGCGACCCCATCCGGCTTCATCTCCCCTCGAGTGGTAGTGGTCCGTCTCTGCAAAGCGGAGCTGACTTAAATCTCACAGGATAGCCACAGGTCTACAGGCTTTCTGGAGACAGCGAGGTCTGGTCTGGAAAGAGACAGGAGGATAATATACAGTACGGTTAGTCAACAGCAAGACCAGACATGAAAAGCCGTTTGCAGCTTCTCCACCAGGAATGTTGTTAATCCTAGGAATCAGATAAAGTGATGACTTGTATCTTCATACAGCTTCAGCATCACACACAGAAATATTTTTATGTAAGCGTCCAAGTGTTAGCAGGCAAACTGACATATTGCCGGTCTGATGTATAGGAGTTGGAGACTGAACTGCTGCATAAACCCAGGAGAGGACAGAAGCTTATCTAGGACAATACAATACATAGAGAAAGACATCACAGCTTCATAAGTTGTACTCAGAGGGAAACAATTAGATCAACACATTTTATGTTATGCTCAATGTCTCAGGGACCACAGAGGGATGGGCAGAGTAGGGACATGTCCACTGCCGAAACAACACATTCTACAAATACCCTTCATTATTTTCAATGCCAACTGCAGTGCAGTGGCAAATGGTCCCCTCTGTGAGACTAAAAAGCTCAGTGACACACTTGGCCAGCGTAGCTAGCTGCTACGGGTTGACTTTTTTTTTTCTTGGTTCAAAATGGCATCAGAGTCACTAGTGTGGAAGACTAGTTTTCCGGGATAGTACTCTTAAGGGAGCGCAAAAAGCTTTGACACGCAAACGGCACACACACACACATGTACATGCCACCTGTAATAATGTTATGACACGCAAGTTTTGAATCTGCACATGGATGAGAAAAGCTAAGCAATACTGCTCCATACTATTAGGCTATAAAAAGAAAAGTAGGTTGAGGTGGGAAAAAAGGCTTGGATGTATTTGCTAAGTGGGTCAACGCATGTACAATAAACCCAAAGATAGGCAGACAGTTTGACTCATGGGCCACAAACAGAGCAGCCAGAGACATGAGCAACCGAGGACGAGAAGTGGGACGTGAAGCATATGAGGCCTGATGAAGGGCAACCATCTGGAATACGAGCTGTCATACATTGTCTGCATCAATATTACACAACTGTTTCTTATTTTGTTTAATCAGCTCCTTGCAAATGGGAGGAAGAGAGGAAACGGATAGGTTTTTACAAGTTGGAGAAGGCAGAGGGGGAAGTGGGGGGGGGGGGGGGGGGAGTAGCAGGAAACTGGCTTGTCAAAGTTTACAAACAGAGCGAGGAGCCGACTGTGCAGGAGGCTAAGTGGTGAGACAAACTCTGAGGCAACGCAGAGGCCAACCCAGAGGAAGAGGCTTGGCTTGTGGAGCATGGGAACAGACGGGGAGAAGGTGGGACAGAGAGAGAAAAGAGACAGGGAAAAAACAAGATGTAAAATGAGCTCACTATTGGCTGATCTTTGCCGGTCCAGCTCTAAAATCCAGACAACGCTAGTCATCCTAGTTTCCACTGACCTAAACGTGCACACACTCACTTTCCTATTTCTAGAGGACAGACATCATCTTTATGCCCGCTGGCTTCCTGGAAACAATTCCCGCTGCACACTCTTCCTCGTCTTTCTTTCCTTCTTCCGTCATCCTATACTCATCCTCTAAACTAAATCTCACATGTCAAAAGGCCTTCTTTCATTCTCCGACGATCCTTCCATCTCCCAAACATTTTCCCCTCCTCGATTTCTTTCCTCCCCCACCACTACCGCTCTCCTTCCATCCCTCTGTTCTCTGTTTGCCTTTGCACAGATGGTCGGAGCAGCTGAGCAGGGCCGGAGGGCGAGGAAAAAATATCCAAATATCCCAAACAACACATAAGAACGGATACACACAGCTAGTGCAACAGGCCGCCACCCGAAACAACCGGAGGGGGAAATGACGGGTAGCAATGAGATGCGATTTCATGCTGCACCCTTTAGTCATAACTTAAGGTTTTTTTTAAATGCCAGTGAGGCTACAAAATGTGGACAGTTGGGTTAATTATGTAACTACCCACAACCAGTCACAGCTTTTAGGAGAGAGGGTGGACACTGGTGTGAGTGAGGGAGGGGGGATAGAGACGGTAAGATAGAGAGTAAAAGATTTGTTTGAGTTCCACACTGTTTTGTCTGCCTTTCATTCAACCTCTGCACAAATAGCACTTAAAGGTGCTAAATGTGAGATTGGGAGCATTTCTATTGCTTCTGCAGTCTGCACGGCTCTCATCACGGTGACGGCTGAGTCGGTGTTCTGACAAATAGAGCTACCCGCTTTGATTGACCTACCAGAAGCTCATCCTGTCAGACTAGTCTGATGGACCTCTATAAATGTAGTCAAGTAGAGTAGCTCATTCTGTCAAGGAGGAAAGATACATCAGGATGGCCTACTGCCTCTATAAATGTAGGTCAAACTATGGGCGTGTCCTCGTGTCCATGCACACATCGTGTTGGTTGGTCATTCTGAGTGGTAATTCTATTTTTTTTAGAAATAGGGATGCTAATTTTGAAAATTGTTTTAACCGAGAACCGACCCTTGTTAACCGATTATTAACCATTAACTGACAAGATTAGTGCATCGCATGCAGCGGTGCGCCAGCTGCAGAAAACAGACAACTCTGTGAGTGCAAGAGTCCCCAGTTCACCCGACCAGAAGAGTTACTGTAGCAGCCACGATGCTGCGTGTATTGTCGTGGACACATGCAGCCACTTTCCCAGTAAGTCTCCCAGTGTGCCTGCCTGGCGTAACGATAGCGAGTGACCGACAGACAGTGTCTGTTTGGTTTGTGTTAAGAGGAGATGTAGTGTTGCTGGTTGCTTCGTGCTCGCCGTCGTCACACACATACGGTCTGTCAGCGCAGAGTAACGTTAGCGAGTGCCCGACAGGCCGTGTGTGTGTGGCGGCGGTGAGTGTGGGGTTGTCGGTGGTGTTATAGCGGTGACTGAATGTAGCAGTGATAGTGTGTGTAAAGTTTATTTGTTGGTGAATAAATGCTACAACTCCTCAGCTCAAGACCCTAGCCAACTTCCTGTATCTATCAACCCTGGCTCAGACTCTCTTAAGGTGGGCTGTTAAGGTGAACCAGCTTTTCTCCTTAAAGTGACTCCTTACTCCTCTGAGTTTTGCTTGGCTTTTTAACAGAGTTTTTATATTTCTTTTAACCGCTTAACCAATAGCATTAATCAGTTAAAATTATTAATTTAGGTTAATGGTTAATTATTAATATCCCTAGGCAGAACACTGGCAGCTCGCAGCTAACGGTGCTAACAGTGAAAACAACAGCGACAGTGCTGACAGAGCTAACAGTGTTAACCATTACCATTACATAGCTGTAATCCTCCAGTAAACGGAGTAGAAGAAGTAGAGGTTACGAACTTGAGACAAAACAAGTCGGCTTGGCAATCTAACAATCTATGAAAGAAAAATGAAGATGACATCAGGAATTTGTTTAAATTTGTTTCAGTTGGGCAAGTTTTAATTGTTCTTTCATGTCAGTTAGTATTGTTCATGTTTCATGATGTTTGGAGACGAAGATGTTTTGGGAATATCTGAGAAGCGGAACAGCGGAAACAGCTGATCACTCATGTGAGTTAAATGGTCGCTACTAATCCATTTAGCGCGCCAACTTTTTTTCAACAAAGGCAAAAACCACCTCAAACGAGTTTAAAAACTTTTTTCGCAAATTGAGGAAGTTTTAGCGAATTTTGCCATTTCCATACAGCTTTTCTAAATGTGATACTTGAAAATACGCATAGAAATATGTGAATGGAAACACGACTAGTGTTTGACCCGGCACAGCTATCAACACTATGACCTAATTCAACCAAGCAGTGAACCAGGAAATAAGACTGTGTCCAATCACCATTCCCTCCTCTATTTCAGACTCTGGTGTTCTGCTCTTCCCACAGTAGACTAAAGCATCTGGCCTGGCTGTTCCATTTCACTGCTCCTCTCCATAGTACCCCACACTGCTGCTGTGTGTCTGTGTGTGTGTGAGAGAGAGAGAGAGTGATAAATCCTGATTGCACGGCCACAGCCAGAGGAACATTACTCTTTCTCCTGCAGGTCTCCAGACAGCTGTGATATTGCACTTCTCTCTATGGCTCTATAGCTCACTCAGCCGGCGTTACGTCATTAGGACCATCAGTCAGTCGTAAGCATAAACAGGCTAGCAACCAGGGCAGGAACATAATTTTTATCTACACAGAAACTGGAGGTGGTGGTGGGGGGGGGATTAAGACACATCGAGACACTTTCACTATTTCAGCAGCCAAATAAATAGAAATGACGGTTGAGACAGTTCATTTGCTGCCAAAGTGAATTTCCCACCCTGGCCCTCACCCCTTAACACGTCAGTGACCCTTGTACATACATTTCTCAGGATTTTACCTTCCTTAAAGCATCTTTCTCAGCACAATTACTGAAGCACTACGGTTTAACAAATCAGAGATTACTTATTAAACATTTGTGCTTCAGTAATTGTGTCCGACATAAAGAAATCTGATTTAATTTATAAGCTACAGTGTGTGCTACAGTTTCTATTAGTAAGGCTTTTGGGCTGACGAATTGTTTCCTCAATGTGTTGCAACAGCTTTATACTATCTTAAATTTCATCCCTAATTACTGCAGCACTCCCAACTGAAACATCCAACCCATTAAGGCTATTACAGGTTTTCATTAAGGCTAATTAGATTGAAGAGAGTTATTCCCTTGCAAACGGACTGAATGAGCAGCTGGTACAAGGGCACACATTTGGTAAGTTAGCCTATTCAGAAGCTGTAAAATGTTTGCTGGAAATTGTAATGTTATTCAAAATTGTAAAGCTGAACCATGTTTTCTAACAAATGGCTACTATTGGAAGTTAAATTCCTCCATAATCAATTTATTCTACTTGGATTTTGCTGAGGAATCCTCATTTTTACGATCCTCATTTTTACCCTGCTTCAAAATTACACACATCTGGACCATAGCGCTTTGTGGCACAACCATTAACAACTAAGCAGCAGCTGGGGATTAAGTGTTTTGCAGGTTCATTGGCACCTCAACTAGAGCTGCTGATGGTGGATTTGCATTACTCAAGGGGGTTATAATGGGATTACATTGCCATGCGTTACATTACACAAGTCCTCCCTCCAATCATAATATTTAAGATGGACCAGAGGGGACCGATTCAGTCTTAGGTCAATGCCTTTACCTGTAATCTACCATTTTAATGTGAATAAACCATAGACTGTATTTAAGAAGTGAACGTAGTCAACGTGACGTCACCCATTGGTTTGTGGACTGCCGTTTTGAAGCCTCGAGTTTGGCATTTTGCCCGTCGCCATCTTGTTTTTTTTTGGAACCAGATGTAACACCAGAGGGTGGAGCTAAGTACAACTAAACGGTGAATAAGACCATTTTAGGAGACCAAAATGTTAATATTAACTTTCATGAACTGAAAACACACTGTGAAAGGGTTAAAGTTGTAAGTCGAAAACACGACAACACCCAGACCAGACAACGCCCTGGAAGCAACCTGTCAATCCCAAGGTAGCTACACCCTAAAGAATACCCTGCTTTATGGTCTATCTGACTCTAAATGGGACCATCATTTACTAAATGAACATCATGCTGTATTGAAGACCATAAAGACCATTGAGACCATAAACTCATGTTTACGATGTTTACTGAGGTAATCAATCAAGTGAGAAGTAGGCTCATTTTCTCATAGACTTCTACACAATCAGACTTCTTTTTGCAACCAGAGGAGTCGCCCCCTGCTGGCTATTAGAAAGAATGCAAGTTTAAGGCACTTCCGCATTGGCTTAACTTTTAGAACCGGAGGTTGACCTCTGGAATAAACCTAAATTTATGAGGCAAAATAATTTGTGGCTACATCCAAATGTCTTAATTCGTATAGGCTTTCCTCCAAGAACCAAAGGAAATACCCAGGCTGGCTCCTAGACATCCTCTCTAACACCAAGGCAACAACCTGGGCTGGAACACACAAGCTGGCATTTTCAACCCATAAGGGACAGAATGTATTCAATGACCTGATACTGGCTTGTGAGGTAGTGCATATTTCCAGCAGCTAATTCCAGACAGATGGCTATGTCAGCTACATTAAGTCCATTTCAAAACATTCAGGAACAGCGTGTGCACTGTGTGAAATGTTAATAACATTAAATGGCTTAATCTGAAAAGAATTGCCGGTCAAGCTACATCAGAGCAGGCAGCCAGTCAGCTGTCCTGACCTCCTGTGGCCTGAGCAACACACACAAAGGATCTGTAGGAGAAGAACTACTTCAACAGTTGTTGTCCTCAGTAATTCAGCTAAAAACAATAGCTGGAGATAGAACAGAGTAGCGTGGAAGTGGAGTGGGAGTCTTTCGCTGTAAATTTCTGAATGTAGTTGACTTTGCAAAAATGTGTTTGTTGTTGGCCTTCACAATGTGTCCAAATTATGTGGTTGGTGCTTCCAAGCAGCGTCCCACTCCAAATTCCCTGCAAGCCTCAATGATGAGCTACACAGTAACTGAGAACAAAGGAAACCCACACAAACACCAGAGGCAGTGGTCGAAGCACAGGATCAGGAAAGACCAGCGAGGGACTCCTTTCCTCCAGTACATTGGTCTGATCATCAACAAGGTCTGCTCCATTCTCTTAAAGGAACAGTGTGGAACATTCGGGGTATATAATAGTGGAAATGGAATATAATATTCATAACTATGTTTTCATTAGTGTATAATCACCTGAAACTAAGAATTGTTGTGTTTTCCTTAGCTGAGAATGAGCCCTTTATATCTACATAGGGAGCGGGTCCTCTTCACAGAGTCCACCAATGTTTCTACAGTAGCCCAGAACAGACAAACCAAACACTGGCTCTAGAGAGAGTCTTTCACGTATTTACTCTTAAACTAGTGTTATTATGGTAAGGATGGCCTCTGTGCGAGGCGAACGGCGTTACCACGGTTTTGCACTCTGCAGCTCACGTTACAGCAGTATTGGAAAGGGAGGCGTGAGCGGAGTGGTACTCAGTTGGTTGCAAACTGTACCTTTAAATGCGATTTTAAAGACTAGCTTTAATGTAACAGCCTTTGTTTCAGCTAGTTTTAATGCTGTTTTGTTTTTCAAACATGTTTTAACTATATTCTGAAGTGCATCTATCTTACATACATTAACAGAAACACACACATATATAGGCTACACTGTATGTGCACACAGTATATAATAGTGGGTGTGTTACTTGTGTATGTATTGTGCAAGTACATACAGCACGTAGTTTACTTTTTAAAATTGTATTTCATACTTTTAACTCTTCTTGTTTTTATATCATTACAAGGCTTTTGTATTTTAAGACATTTTGTAAAAATTTGCTTTCAGGGAAATGCCGTCTGTTTTATTTCTGTTGTTGTTGTTGTTGTCATGATTCTTACACTTAATCGGCCTCAAGCTGTAAGCTAATGATGGGCAAGCCAGCTCTGCAAGGTGTGCTCATCCTCCTAGGCATCATCCCTTCCTTTAATACCCACACTGGGACACAGACAAAATGTGTGTGTGTATCCCTGACACACACACCAGTGTTCGGGTCTATACTGTCAATAACTGGAAGGCATCCAGCTCTGCTGAGGGATCTAAGCTTTTCTGACTGTCTAGACATAAACATGCGGTTCTTGAATAATCAGCTCATCAGCATAATAAAACAGAAAACTGCTACTTTGACCTCCTTTTGGCATCAAGTACAATCTACTACTGTGTGTGTGTGTGTACAGGGGGGTGCACATGCACTAAAAATGCCTGTTTAGAAAACAGCAGGAGGTCATATTTAAAGAACTGCTCACTGGAAGATACCACATTTCTGTATCTTAAAGGGGACCTATTTTGTTGTGCTTTTTCCCTTTCCTTTAGTGTGTTATATTGTTTTTTGTGCATGTAAAAGGTCTACAAATTCAAAAAGCCCAAAGTCCACGCCATAGAGAGTTACTCTCACCCACAGAAACACTGCTCCTGAACTGCCTGAAACGCCTTGCTTGAAATCCTGCCTTTTCATCCGTATTGTGGTGATGTCATCAAGTAACACACTTGCATAATACCTGCCTCATGACTACTTTGGCACGCACTCAAACGAAGCTAGTTAGAGCGGAGCTGGAGCAGAGTCCGAAGAGTTTGGTTGACCCATCACAACAGAGTGGGCCAGCTGACCAATCAGAGCAGACTGGACTTTTCGGGAAACCCAAAATACAAGTATGAACCTAAAAATAAGCATAATAGGTCCTCTTTAAAAAAACAAAACAATAGTGCTGAGGGTAGCTGTGACTCATTATGCAGATTCAAATTAAAAAGCAGCAGCGAGGGTTATTGAGCTAAATGTTAAGTTAATGTCAAATCTGCTCTTTAGCTGTGGTGTGTGTTCACGTCTATCCACTGTCAGTTAGAAGCAACAGACTCTTCGCCTTCTCTACACAAATGTCGAAATCAAAACACTCCAGCTCATTCAATCACTTTAGCCAACCAACCATTCAATATATGAATCGCTGTGGTAGAAAGTCGACTGTGCTTTCACAGTACACAACGGTGTACTCACACATGCATTCTGTGAGCCTTCTCCTATCCCCGGGGCCTACTCTAAATAGAAGTCAAAGAGAGGGATTGTGGGGGAAGGAGGCGGTGGGGGTGGGGGTGGGGTGGCGGAGGCGGTAGAGAAAAAGGATGCAAAAAGAAAGTGAGCTTTTGTGGCCGATGTAACACACCGCTGACTCTGACACGAACTCGTGCAAGCTTGATGGTATCATTCGAGACATAACTAATGACTCCGTGAGAGGATAGAGGGTTGGAGCAAAGACGTCTGCGGTGAGGGGAGAGGATGTTTGTGGCTCGGGTCTGGTTTTTGAAGACATTTTTAATGAGCAGTCAGTGGCCTCTGACCCTGTAATTGACATGCTTTTATCTCTACAAGCAGCAAACAGAAGATGCTGAGCTGCGGTGTTTGCTCTTTGACACTGCTAATAAGCTGTGCTCCGACACAGCCAGGGTACGATTTACAAAGCACATCTCATAATGTAAAATCACAAATGTCAACGCAGGAAAGTGCAAGCGCTGCCTTGACTGTCTTTGCTTGAATAGCTGTTCATTTAATTTAAGATATATTGGTTTCGCAAAGATAACATAGCTTGGACACTTGTGATGGGTTAAATGTTTCTTCCTTTGCTGACTATGATCCAATTTATTTAAATCAAACCGTAAAACAGCAAAGATAAGATTTCTTTAGTGCTCTTCACATGAAAATTACTTTCATTATACTCTGTAATAAATGTATTAAGTCCTTATTTGGAAAATGATTAACAAAAACATGTCATGATACTCAGTTTCTTTTAAAATATGTAAAAATATACAATATCAATATTAGACATATCCATGTATTGGACATCAGTCTAACCTTTTAGTTCTTCCTGTCTTGTTATCATGTCAACAGCTCCAAACTTGTCTCTTTGAGGAGCACAAGACTTAACTAGCGCTGCTGCTTCAATAATTTACTGCTCTCTTGCTTACGGCACTGCCTGCACATGGGCAAGTGGGCTGGCGCCTCAGATATGATGCAGTTTTACTTGTTGTGACTGAGTCCAAAAATGACAAAATAAGGTGGAATGTGAGTAATGTGTTAATGTGTATGTGTATCACTCCTCCTCTTTGCAAGGGAGAGAATGTCAGATTCAAGACACCACATGCTGGCATGGGGCCTGAGATTGTCCATTTAACCTACTCCAAATCACAACAGTAGTCTCAGTCAACTCTCCGCCCCATTTAGGCCTACTTAAACCCATGCTTTCTATACTATGCCCTACTATGAACTAATAAAAAACAAAAATGTATTGATTAGTTGTCAAATATTAAATTAATTGCCAACTATTTTGATAATCAATAAATCAATTTGAGTATTTTTTAAGACAAAAGAAAGTAAAAATTCTCTGATTCCAGCTCAAATGTGAATATTTTCTGGTTTCTTTACTCCTCTATGACAGTAAACTGAATATCTTTGAGTTGTGGACAAAACAAGACATTTGAGGACGTCATCTTGGGCTTTGCGAAACACCAATCGACATGTTTCACCATTTTCTGACATTTTATAGACCAAACTAATTGATTCATTGAGAAAAAAACATCGTTAGCTGCAGCCCTATTTTGGACAGTTGGTCAGACAAAATCAGACATTTGAAGACATCACCTGGAAAATTATTAGGATTTTTTTAATTTTCTAACATTTCAGAGACAAAACACTTAATTGATTAATTAATTAAAGAAAGTGATTGATAGATTAACAGACTATCGATAACGGAAATCATCATTAGTTGCAGCCTTATTTTCATTGTGTTTCGTGACAGTTTAGGTGAGCTTTATTTTGTGTCTGTCCAGTTTGAAGTGTTTTACGATGCTCCGCTACGTACAGCTGATCTCAACATAAACAAAAACACACGTGGATGATGGCACAAACTGAACGGAGACCTCTGCCAAGGTACTCGGTCACCTTGGCAGAGGTCTGTGCTCTCCGAGTGCAATTCTAGTTTAGAATTGCAACCAGATTTGGAACTGGAAATGGCTATGTAGCAAAATGCTAAAAGAAACATTCAACATTATAAGTTGATGGGGTAGCACCCAAAATTAATTAGAACTGAGACTAACTGTTAGTACACTATTAGTACAAAACAATTAGCAACTAGAAGGTAGGATTAAGATCAGGATAACACTACTAAGAAACGGTGTTGAGGAAGATGCTAAAAGCAAGAACATGAGTGCAACAGGGGACTGACAGGGAGGAAGATCCATCTTCACTTCTTAGAGAAGTGAATCAAAGGAATAGATGTACAGCAAAGATGCCCCACGGCTGAATGTTTCATTTACTCTCAGCCAAATCTTGGCAGAACACCAGCAGCAGACTAACAGCTACCATCAGTCACAGGCGTACACTGTTTGAACAGGTAGAGCACAAGAAATTATCTCCACAGTCAATGAAGCCATTTGTATTGGACTGTGAACTGTCAAATAAACCCATTCTGTCTATAAAGTCAGCTTTCTCTTCTGGACTCATCATTGTCGAGGAGTTATGTAACAGCCGTCCATTATCACAGCAAAACCTTTCAAAGCCACTTCTACCCACCATCACTGCAACCGCTGACTCTCTCTCTCATGACACTTAGTGGGATGGTTTCTCTGCATGTCACCGCCTCTTCCTCAGCCTCAACACGCATCATTACGGCTTGCTGCTGGGGCTGAGTGTTACCAAACACATCCCTGATGAGGATGTGCATAGGGATGGAGGGATAGAAATGATAGGTGTTATGTGTAGGAGTCGGATGAGGGGGTGCCGAAGGTACATGACACCCAGTTAAATCCAGCTGGGGGGGTTCCCATTTAGTTGCCTTGATTCTAATCACAACTCACACATTCCCTCAAACACCCCCGACCTGAGGTCAGGAAACCGCCTCTGACCTGCACACAAATAAACTCCAAACAAAGCCTGCTGCTCTGCATGGCCCACATTCCCCACAGACTGTGGGAGGGATGAGCAAGCAGGGGAGAGGGAGAGAGGAAGCAACCAAGAGAGGGGAGAGAGATACAGGAGGTAGGCTTCCATCACCATGTTGTGCAAAGTTGTGAAAAATCTGGCAAATTATGCAACCCAGTGTCTTTTACCACACTGTGATTGTTGCAACTTTTGTTTCTTTTGAACTTTTCTGTAACTTCAAGGTACATTATTGCTGCCCTATCTACCATCCTCTGCATGTTTTAGGGTAAAACAATATATCATTTAATACGTATTTTTAGTTACAGTTACATTTAAATCAATCTAGCAAGTAAGAAATTATGATGAAATGTCATGAGAACCAATACTTTGGTACCTGGGCGATGAAAACGTGACGGTACTCCTTTTTCTACAGTAGTGAAGGTACTGTCGAGACTAACGGCGCCCCGGGGAGGACAATAAAAAATGTGTTTGGGATGCAGTGAACTCACCATCGATGCATCCAGGGGACGCACCCTATTTTTTCCCTGAAAATGCTACATTACGATTCAAGATGTTTTCACAGCAATATAAAATAGATAATAGAGAGGGCATTATGACCTGTTTAACTTCCTAACAAACACCAGTATGCAAACGGTAATAAAGGAGTGTATGTTGAAGTACATGGGATTTATTGTTTTACTTTTGTTTTTTACCGTGGTATTGAATTGGTATTGAGAATCGTGGAATTTCATTGGTATTGGTATCGACTACTAGGTTTCTGGTATTGTTACATCCCTAGATGAAATTGGTTATTGTGTTTTTAATGGTAGTATAGCAAAACCTAGAAATGCTATATAAACCTCAGCTGTATTGTTAATGTATTAACTCTACTTTAAATTGTGTCTAGTTTCTTGATAGAGTGATTTATGATATATAATGTTGTATTTCCATCTTCAGCCCTGTGCTTTACCAACATTTTATGAGAATATTAACTGTAACAAATCATAGAGCGTGTTATTTTCTCCCGCTAAACAAGCATTAATGGTGAGCTACTTTTTCAACCCTAGTAAGTAGTGTCTGCAAGTCTACCCTTCAGGCTCCATCCAGCCCCATCAACCTTCACTAATAAGGCAGGGCAACCTGTATGTAGCCTTAGAGGCAAAGCTAGGAGCAAAAAGCACCCGCTGCTGCTCGTTGATTGTTGTCAGCGTGCAGTGATAATTGAAGGCAACTCGGATCAATATTTGTATCAACTCTGATCTTCTCTCATCTAGACCACGGTGGCCGGACAGCATTTTTCTCACATTTCCAATCAGGTCTTCTTGTGTGGTAATTCAAAATACACATAAAAACAGGTGGATGGAAACATACTGAACACTATGAAGAAAAATGTGGCTGCCGATGCCATTAGTTATCCACACCTACCGTTTGCACACAGACAGCGAGGCGACACGAAAAAACAACAACACACCAGTCTCCTCCCCCGCTGACTGTCAAGTGAACTCCTTAAAGGTGTATAGTACAGTCAT
The DNA here is from genome assembly GCF_043250625.1 of Sebastes fasciatus. Taxonomy (NCBI): domain Eukaryota; kingdom Metazoa; phylum Chordata; class Actinopteri; order Perciformes; family Sebastidae; genus Sebastes; species Sebastes fasciatus. Next base: position 13,930,219 of record NC_133807.1, read on the forward strand.
TCCTATCACTTGATTTCCAGTGAGTCAATGAAGCTGCTGGGATGCTCAAAAAGACAAACTGAGCCAGAACAAAAGGCCCCGCTGGGAGGAAGTCTTTTTCTGTCTCCTTGTTTAGTTGGCTGCTTCTGGCATGAGTGAAAAAGAGCAGCAGATTGTGCGACAGACACCTGGATCACAGAAACATGTGACCAGAGAGGCTGGCACTAATCCTAAGGACTCTTTGCAGCATTGCACTAAGATTTTAAAGTGTCCCCAAGTGATAACTCAACTGAAATTAAAGGATTGCAAGACCATAAAAACAAAATAACAAATCAGCAAAAAGGCGGGTAAGACTGCCATAATTGGCAGAGAATGCTAATGGCGTCACAGTTTAGGGCTGTACATTGTGTGCGTTCACACACTACCCCCTCCTTCTAACAAGCACCACATAAGTTGATGCAGACAAAACGCACATACATACACTCAAACCCCGTCCTTCCCATGGTGTGCCCGGGCTCGGAGAAACTCGACCCCCTGGGGACGGGCAGATTAACACATGACAGAGCTTGTTAACCCCGGACAAAGAGAGATTCTAATCTTGTACAGTCGGCTTCGACGGTCCTAAAACAGTGCACAGACACGGCTACAGGGAAAGAGAGAGAGGGGGATGCCTAAGAAAGACAAGAAAGAACAAGGGAGGGATGTGCGGCGGTAACAGAGGCCTCAGTATGTCCCAGAAACTAGACAATGCTCCGTCAGCCCCAAAACAAAAAGGGCAGAGACAGAGCCCGGCGAGGGCCCTACGACAGCATGGCTGAGCTCCACCGCCCGCAGGGACGACCAGCAGGGCAGCGCAGAACTCAACTGTGTGGATATTGATCACACAGGAGAAAGTGGGGAGCCAGGCTAGCAGCTCTACAGATGGGAGGGACAGAGAGAGACAGAGACAGACAGAGGAAGTGCATTAGTGAGGCCGGTTCCACTGATGCTGTTAGCTCTCTCCCCTGGGAGATAAGAGAGATAGTAGTGACATGGTTTTAAGGGAGGATAATAAAAAGGAGGGTGGGGTGGGGGGGGTAAAAGGGACTGAGAGAGTGGGCAAGGAAGAGAGAGGCAGAGGACCCAACTGAGAGGCAACAGAGAAACTAAGGCTAATTTGTAACTTGAAGAGCTGCTGGATCATCTCCATAATGGGCCGTCTGCCCACAAACAAGCTCCTCTTTGGGGGTAAATGAGATCAGGCCAGCCCGGGACCAGCTGGTGGCTTGGATCAATGACACCAGATAGAAGCAGATATAGAGATGGAGGAAGAGAGGACAGAACCGAGGCATCTGGACAGGATGGCGGAAACGCACTGGAGAGGCTTTGGCGTTCTCTCGAGATTTCGCCCGAGGGACACCGACGCACGCACGCACGCAAAGGACAAGTGGAACGTCCATAAGAGGATTATGTCCTCCTGTTTGAAGTGGAACAAGGCACGTTCCAGATGGAATCTGATCCCTCGCAGCACGGCGGACAGGTTGGAAGGTTGACCAGATCAGCAGCCAGTAACTACAGCTTTTCTAAGAGCAAACGATACACCACACACAACTGGCATCAACATCTGCCAAGTCACTGTCAGAAGCTCCTCTTTCACCACATCCACAAAAACTAACTTTTTACAGTGGTTGCACTGGTGCGTCTAACTTTTTCATTTAGGTGCAGCAGCACATAATTTATGTGCACCGAAAAATTTTCACCACACCTTTTGGCACCCCAATAATACCTTTTAAGAGTTTTGTCATTTCCCATAGGCCTACACTAGGGATGAGACGATATCAGAAATGTAGTACTCGATACCAATACCAGTGAAATTCACAGTAACAACAAAAGTAAAACAATAAATCCCATTTACTTTGCATACTAATTTTTGTAGTAAGCTAAACAGGTCACAATTCCCTCTCTATTATCTCGTTTATATTACTGTGAAAACAGCTCCTTCAAACAACTGGATTAATTCAAGTTTCTCGCCAAAAACTACATTTTACAAGATTACATTTGCCCAATACTCATCTTTACTGAATGCATAATAATATAAATCAATGGCACCTCCCGTTAACTAAGGGGAACTCAGGGGAACAATACGATGGGTCCCCTGGACGTCAATAGTGAGTGTAACAGTCTACCTACGGTACCGTCAGGTATCCACATGTGTACATATTACGTTGGTATAAGAGCAGCGTAATGTAATGTGTTTGTTGCGAGTGTGTGGTCAAGCGACAGAGAGATATGCGCTCAGAGCAGATCAGCCGTTTGGCAATCATCGGAGCAGAAAAGGAAATTAGCGGTAAAGTTGCCTTGTGTTATTAAATGTACAGTGTCACACACACACACACACACACACACACACTTTTTTGCCCTTCCCACTTGTGAAATGAATCTTCCGCCGTGTTCAGGATTAGGCCTCTTACCGGGGACTGAGGAGACAGGTGGTGGAGTGGTGTTCTGCCGGTGAAGCCGGTCAGGTCCAGGAACAGGTTTAACGGGCACAACAGCATTTTTCTTGACAAAAAACAATTACTAGTTCTCTTTATTTTGAATTACCGGTATGTTTTATGGTTGTGGTGTTGCTCAAGGAGAAATAGGCTACAGGGCGCGGTTTCACTCATACTGTAAACACACAGTCAGACCTGTCAGGCGCACTCACCAGATTTTTGCTTGCATATTCAACCAAATGGTCGCACTCTGGAGCCCTGAACAACCATAAACATGCATTTAAATTAGCACTTCACAGAGAGTCAATAAAGTATCTTTACGGCATCAATCTAATACATTGAGACAGATTTAAATGTCACCAGGAGAAATTGATATGACAGGGAAATAAATCGGCCCCTACAGCTGCCTATAATAAAGGGAGTCTATCATTCTGTCAGCACCAGTGTCTGGCAAGAATACCTATCATTCCACAAGCGGCTATGGTGAGGGCAGGCTGGGTAGCCTCTGACATAATCTGGACCACATCAGGCACTGGGCCAGAGCAGCAAAAGTACAGTAAAGTCAACGTAAAGAGGGACCCATTGACACAAATATCTGTGAGCCACAGGTGGTAGGGCAAACCATGGTTTTTGGCCCCATTTTTATCATCTCCAACACTGCATTACACCAAACAACCAGGCACCGCTAACACACTGTACCATGCAAAATTTGGTCTTGAAGCCTAGCAACAAGGCTGTGAACCACGTCTATTATCCATCCTCCCACCAGAGGAATTCAGAGCGTCCCAAACACAGCAAATTACTGCAGCTGCTGGCAAATACGGCCTCGAAACCACACCGCCAGCTGCCAACTGCATGCCCTGACAACTGTGACAAACCGAGGCTCATATCACGACTGGGAGCACGAGACGACAGCAGAGTTTCCTGAAGCCTCAATCACCCAGAAAACAGAGGAGGAAATTCAGCCAAATGTGGTTTCTGTTGGTGTTTTGATAATCTCTAAACAAGAAAGCTATTGTGCCGTCGTTGCCAAGGATTAAAACAGGGCTAGAGGGTGATGGTGGTCATTTTTTAAAGACGCCAAAAAGTGCAAGGGTCATGTGTTCGGTCTGGAAAAAAGCCTGATGACCAGAGGCACAGGCTCTCTGTTGTCACAATTGAGAAGTTCAGAGCTGGAGGGGCTTTCAATCTGAGTCACACACCAGTCCTTAGGCTGAGGGCAGGCCGACACACTGGTCTATTAATGCGACAATCGTCTCCCCTCTCAGAACGATGACATGGGTCAAGAGGCCAGCTGGGGGCAAAAGAGGATATTAGAATTTAAATTGCCCTAAAATGCAAGCATATGAAAGACAATATTGTGACGACAATTTTTAAGCATGATTTGGGAACAATAATCTCAACAGAAGAGGCGCGTTGATGGTTTACGTTATATATCTGAGTTATTACAATGGCTCTCATTCTCATGCTGCTGTTAGAACTGCAACTAAGGAATGTAATCATCATTATCACTAAATTGAGTTTAGGGGCCAATTAACACGTATTTTCATTATCTATTAATCTGCCAGCCATTTTCTCATTTACTTAATTAATCGTAATTGTCGTAAAATGTCAGAAAAGATGAAAAATGCCCAGAATAACTTCCCAGAATCCAAGGTGGCATATTCAAATTGTTTGTTTTATCTGACCAACTGTCCAAAATCCAGATAGCTATTCAGTTTTCTATCATATATGACAAAGAAAATCACTGAAACAATTAATCAATTATAAAAATAGGTGCTGATTATTTCTAGGACTGCCCCCTCTTCGTCGATTAGTCGACTAATCGGTCATTTTGGTCTCAGAAGACTAAGATTTTTTTTTTGTCAACTAATTGATTAGTTGATTTAATCGACAAATCTGTAAAACTGAGTTTTTCCACAAAGGTTCACACAAAAGCCCCACTTTTCATTCTTTGATGTTTAAGGAAACATCTGACTTGATTTAAACATTGCTTCCCCAACTTTTTAAAACAAAATGTAATAAATAAATACATAGATGAATATTTAGTGAATTGTTATTTATCATTAAAATAACAAATCGTACACAAACCACTTGGCCAAAAATCTTCAAAATTAACAGGAATTACAATTCAAGTGTAACCTTTTTCATGCAGCAACAAATTGGTCAAAACCTAAACAGGAATTAAAATTACAGTATATAATATATAGAGTATACAAACATAGAATTTAATTGAATAGATCGACCCCTGTCACTGATATCCAATCCAGCTATTTGAGTCAGTATCGGCCCGATATCCGATCCGATATCGGTGCAACCCTAGTGAGACATACAGCTTACTGATTAAACACTGGTATCTGATCGGTACTCTGTATCGGCTGATACCCAAAGCCCAAGTATCGCTATTCGTATCGCAACTGAAAAAGTCATATCGGTGCATCCCTAGAAAAGACATTATTGTACCCATTTTTTCTTTATTTTCTTTTCCAGAATTACAATAATCTGCTTCATTTATTCATGTATAGTTTCTGTCAAATCCTCCCCACACAGAAAAATGCCTCAGGCAGTAATCCACATCCTCCTTCTGCATCCTCCAATAATCTCTTTAAGACCATCTTAAATAACTTTATGAAAACAGAGCTGCGGTTTTTAATGGCAGCTAAATTTAATTTCATGATTGCATTAGGCCGCCTGTCGGTCCTCCATTTCCCTGCCTCATCCACCAACACTGTGAGTCAGCCATTCTCTCATCCGTGCACCATGGGGTGGGGGGGGGCGGTCTAGCTGATGGCTTAGCCCACCACTGACTTAAGAGTCCTGGAGTGTTTCCGAGCCCCTACGTGGCTGAGTCTTAAAAGTGCTCATATTAGTCGCCCCGGGATGCCATTTACTAAGGATGACATCAATACCTCACGGTTGATCGCCACACACTATTGACCCGATCCAATGCCCACCATGGCCACAAAAGCTTTAGACAATTTATGTCCCTGTCTGCCAGCACATCAGGGGAGGAGAATAGAGTTGTGGGCTGAGGATAAAGATTTCCAATGCTTGCATGTTTTTGCAGTTTATTAAATGCTCTTGGCCAGGCTTTGTGGACTGGCAGTGTTCTCTCCTCTCCATTGTTCTACAGAGGGGAGTGTAATCTGTCTCACTCACCAGAAAGAGTCAGTGGAGGAGCAGCTATATGGATGGGCCCCTCCATCCAGCCTCCAGCCTTTTACTCTCACACCACAATAGCTGATCACTTTTTGGGGGGGTGACATTAATCACCTCTGATTACATGCCAGCTTGAATCTGTGCAACAGCCATCTCAAGAGATATTTTCACACACACTCCCTTCGAGGTCTGAGAGAAAAACTGTTGCTTTAACATGCTACAAATGGCCCCTAAGGTATTAGTATTTAGTTGACATGAAAACTGCATCTGCTAAATGATTAGCCTCCTAAATTTTGCCGGCTTTCCCCCCCCGGAGGACACATTTCTCGGCCCATCACCAGAACAATGGGCATCCACGATGGAGGATGGAGAAGAAGGAGGGAGGAGATAAGAAAAGTTTAGGGAAGGAAAAAGCAGACAAAATGGTTTCAAAAAGAGGGGAAAACGTTCTGTGTGTTTTATTATTATTATTATTATATGTTTTGTTATGTATTATCTGTTTTAGGTTAAGCCTAACAGGGCTGTTGAGCACTTCCAGCCTGACCACGCAGCCAGCCTGCCACCGCCCCATCATCAGACCCTCTCAACGGGATCACACTGAAGCTGAACCAGGGCGGCAAAAACACACCATGATACACCAAAACAAAACCTTTTTACACATTTTAAACTGCGTATTTAACAGAAATATTCATTCAAACAAAGAGACACCATATTTTAGTTTAGTGTTATAATGTGGAAACACGTGTAATAACACGTTAAGTACAACTAACGGTTTGTAACGGACATTATGGTTTTTAAAGATAACCGTTAATTAGCCTTGGCAACAGTTACTATTTGACGTTAGCATTGTTAGCTAAATGCTAACACAGTCTCGCCCTTACTTACCAGTCAGTCAGTGCTAGCAAGATCCTCTCCAGCTATACGCCCCAGTGTTAGCAGCTCAGCACTAACCACCGGCTGAATCCTCCGGTCAGAGTGAGAAGATAAAGTGACGGTGAGGGTAAACCGGAGAGAATCACGGAGAGAACCGAGACGAGCCGACAAAACGGGAGAAACTTCTTCTGGGTCTCGAGCGCCGTGTTTCTCTTCAAGTGATGCGCGTTCACTGAGAGGAAGAAAGGAGGAGAATGACGCTTCAGTCCACTCTCTCTCTCTCTCTCTCTCTCTCTCTCACACACACACATAGACAACCACGTACACACACACACGGTAGTAGACCGGTGAGCGGATGGATGGACAGGCGGAGGAGAGGGCTGCTGCTGCCTTCAGGTGCTCCAGGAAATGTCGGAATTATGAGATGTTGTAAAAAGGCAATATTAATGTACAACATACCTTGGATTAGTTATATAGAATCTTCTTAATCTTTCTAGGGTATTAACTTAATTATTACCGCATCAGGCTAAAGAACGCCTTCCATCAGTCTATCTTGTTGCTAAATAATAATGAATGTGCTGCTAAAGACATGTAAATCCAGAGGACAGTTGGTAATTTTTTAATGGGTTATGTATGAATAATTGTGATGTGTTTTGTTTTTTGTCTGATGGGTCTTACTTGTCTGTCTGTCTATGGTAACAGTATGTCTATTGTATGTGTACTTTCTCTCAAACTGAGTTGCCTATGGATGCAAAATGAATTTCAGTGCAAACTGACAATAAAGTCGTATCGTATCGTATTAATTATTATTTTCTACTTGCTGTTTTCTTTTTTCCCCCCCTCTACATTTATTTAATTAATTAATTAATGTATTTAAGGTTTCTATCTTACCACCATGAACTATACTAATGTAGTACTTATTACTTTTAATTCTAACTAATTCTATTAAATTATTTTTAGAAATATTTTTATGTCATTTTTTTCTGTAACTTTAATAATGTATAGCACATTTCAGTAACAGGGCAATTCAAAGTGCTTTACATAAACATTCAAGAACATTGCGACAAAGTGCAAAAGAACAGATATTTGGTGCATAAAAAGTGAACGCTGCTTCTGCATGTTTAGTTCTGACTCTGGGGACACTAAGCAGACCTGATCCAGATGACCTGAGAGGTCTGGATGGTTCATAATGTATTTTGGCCCTAAACCATTTAGTGCTTTGTAAACCAGCAGGAGTACTTTGAAATCAATTCTCTGAGAGACAGGGAGAGACCTCAGAACTGGACTGATATGATCCACTTTCTTTACATTTATTTAATTAAGTAATTTGTTTAAGGTTTCTATCTTACCACCATGAACTATAGTACTGTGGTACTTATTACTTTTAATTCTAACTAACTAATTAAATTATTTAAAAAAATATTTTTATGTAATTTTTTTCTGTAACTTTACCTCTAAGGGTGGGAAGAAGGCTGGACCTGTCTCTGTGTGGGAGTGGGAGGCGATGTGTATGTGTGTATTTATGTATGTACATATAAAATGTTAAATGTAAGATATAATTTTTTTGTATCATGGCACCGGTGTTATGTTTTCTTATGTTTGTTATGCTACATGTGGAACCGGCACCCGGTCGGAGACGATAACGTTTCTCGCTGTGGAGCCCCGTCACTTCACAAGACACGGAAAACCTCTGTTGGTCTGGAGGAGCGGGCTGAGTGAAGGCAGGCAGAGGAGCAGAGTACAGCAGAGACTCCGGCCCTGGAGACCAAAGCTACGGTCTCCCCCGCGTCCTCCAACCACGGGCAACACTGTTTAACAGACGGGCTTCACTAGATAGAACTTTGGTGCTTCCGTGTAGTTTGTGTTGGAGTCTTGTCTGAACAACGTAGCCACACGCGAGCACGCATGGGACACCGACCTGCAATGATTTGATTTGACTCCGATGACAGTCCCTTTAAAACAACAATCAGATAATTGAGAAAAGTTATATATTATATATATTAATCATTAATGAAAATATTTATTATAGTTGCAGCTTTAGTTTGTTGATTTTGGACAATGTTGGGGGACTTCAGAGAGACAGATTTTAAAATATGGTCAAAATTGAAGCAGCAGAGGAAACACCTGATATTGAATATTACACTTCCTGGACAGGATTGGCCTAGCTGGTATCTGGAGCTTTAGGAAAAGTATAATGAAGCTGTATAATGCACAAAGTGAAAGGACAGGGTGTTAATCACTGGGGATCCATCGCAGGTGAATTACAGTCATACCCACAGGTACTGGCATACCTAAATGGATTGCAGTGGTTATTAATTAATAATCAGTTACACCCAGTCTAAATTTCCACCTTTAGAGATGTCTTTGTATGGAGTCGGGATCCGCCCTAAACTGGTCAGTTGTGGGTGTGAATACATACAAAATAAATCAAAAATAAATTCCAACAAAGGATTAAGAAAACAAATGGAGAAAACAGAATGTCCTGTAAAAATGGGCAAACACTACACTATAATTATGTTAAAAAAGGCAGGCCCTACTATCTTCCTCTGCCTTACCAGTCAGTTTACCGCAAAGTAAATAAATGCAGGGTGGAATGGTTGTTTAGCTTATTATTTGAGGCATGGCAACACCTAGCACATTCTCACACCACATAAAAAGAAAATAAATTAAATTCTGGGTGCCTTCTTGTAAAAACTACATCATACCATAGGCTCCTTTCTGGCACAGAATAACTCCACTTGATCACTATAAATGACATTACAGCTAAGAAAAAGAAGTCAGAATCATTAAAACCATATTCTACAACTTCCAACCTCAGAAGTAGGAGGCTGCCACGAGCCCTTGAAAGCAGCATTCGCACACGACAGCGCGCCACGCTGAAATTGAAAGGGGTGAATAGCGAATAGCAGGAGAACTCTGCTTTCTCTAAGCGCAGCCAATCGCCTCCCGGGCTGGGGGATTATTCAAATTAAGGATGATGTCACCTCTTGCAAGTCACCCTACTCCCTTGCCCGAGTTCCTCCCGGTTGTGTGTTGCCCTCCCTCTTTAGGCCCCCTGCACCCCTTTTTCTCTCCTCTTCAAACCCTTTTCTTCCTTTCTCCATGCCCCACTGCACACACACACACTCTCTCTCACACACACACACACACACACACCCTTTAACGGTGCATTACTGCTGCCCCACATGCATCAAGTTGCAGGCATTGTCTGCCTTCAATGTGACTGTTGCATCTAGGGTTTAAAATCTCTGAACACATTTCAGACCTGTTGATTGTAGTTATTGAAGTTGTTTCCAAATGAGGATGTAATCCTGCTACTAATGCGTACGAGAGATTGCACTTTTTATGTTTCTTTGTCATGAAAGTCAAATTGCAATTTGAAATTCCCATGCAGTTTAACATGTGCACCTGTCTGCCAGTTCAGTCAGTCACAGCCTGAGTGATCGGAGATGAAATTGGGAGAAACTAATTGTAAAGAGTGAGCTCGCCAGCAAGAAATTAAGACAGCAAGTAGCAGATATAGTATGCCTTCCTTTCGGGTTAACTTGTGTGTTTTCTCTCAGTCACAGAAGGGCATTGTTTCGTGGTTTTACAAGCTTTTGTTCCCGCGTGCCGTGCTCCTCAACAGAACGGGGCTTTTCATCAGAGACAGTCTGGGTGGGCATGCCGCCTGTCTGCCTGTCTGTCTGTCTGCCTCGCTGCTGCTCGGCTCCCAGCAGCCGCCTGCCCTTGTCTACATGAGCCAGGCTTTTGTGTGCTGGTCTGTTGTGGACGGTCTCCTTTTCATGCCGAGCCCGCGGTTGCACTCTTCTCTTTCCAAGTGCTGGAGAGGGGAGATTTGTTTGAGCACAGGGTGGAAATGGTCCGGCACAAAAGCAAAAAACATGCACCTGATTGCATCTCTCTTTATCTGTCGGATTTCCAGAGGAAGATTTGTTTTTGTTCCTCTGAAGTTAGGGTGACCAGATCCCAACAAACCAAATGTGGGGCAAAAAATATGTTTTTGTTGGACAATGTGGGACACGTTACTAATGCTGATTGGTAGTCTTCAATTTCAATATGATTTCTATTCAACTTAAAAAATAAACATTTCTATTCTGCCCCTTAGCTCGTGAAATCTCTATGCTTTGCCCTCTGGTTGAAAAATAACTAATTATGACAGGAACAGAAGCGGAAGTCAGGAGCTTTAGTATAGATAGTGTGAAACTCCAGAAAGGGTGGAGGTCAGGGACAATGGATGGGACAAAAAACACAGGGTTTTCACCCAGGAGACCAGGATTCGCATCCCATGTGAAACCAACAATGTGTAGTTGTCTTTGTGTTCGTAGCTATTTTAACCCAAAACACAATATTTTCCCCGAAACTTAACCAAGTGTTTTTTGTTGCCTAAACCTAAAGAAGTTGTAGATGTGTTGCCTAATCCTAAAGAGGGTGTAGTTTTGTTGCCTATTCCTAAAGAGGGTGTAGTTTTGTTGCCTAAACCTAAAGAAGTTGTAGTTTTTTGCCTAATCCTAAAGAAGTTGTAGTTTTGTCCCTCAACCTAAAGAAGTTGTAGATTTGTTGCCTAAACCTAAAGAAGTTGTAGATTTGTTGCCTAATCCTAAAGAAGTTGTAGATTTGTTGCATAAACCTAAAGAAGTTGTAGTTTTTTTGCCAAATAAATCAACTTTGAATTATGGTTTCACACAGGAAACGAACACCGGCCTTCTGGAAAAAAGTCCTGTGTTTTTGGCCGCTCTCTAAACTTTGTGGTTCACAATCACGTGGATTACATACGAATTGATTTCGTGCTGACCATCACGAAATTTTTTTTAAATTCGTGTCTATGTACACGAATCAATACATTCAATTTTGTGCCTATTTCACAAACTGCTGTGCGACTGGGCTGTTATTGCTCAGTGTTATCTGCTGTTCAACAATGCCACCTGTCTTGCTTTTGAACCATAAATGAAGGTCCATTCATATCTGCAGGATTAATCAAGTCATTTAAACTGAATTTAGTTTCAAATGAAACCCACATACTGTAGCCGCGTGTCATTTCATTTCATTGTGTGACCACGTGATCCATACAGTGTGCATGCAGGTGTGCAAGTGTATGAAAGACATGGAAGGAGACCAGGAAGAGGGTGGGAACTCCGGGGGATTTCGATGCCTGCTGGCTCGATGCTGATGGACGTATTGGCATGGTCAACCAGCCGCAACAAAGAGAGGAAGGTGTTTTTTTCTCCCCACAGGCAGTGGTGAGCGGCAGCGGAGACAGGAAGAGGCAGGGCTGTGTACTCCCGCTGCACAGTTCCCGTGTTATTTATCTCATTGTTTTTTCCCCTCCCGGCCCATAGTCCAGCTGGGGCAGCCACAGCACAAAAGGGGCTGGCGCTCAGTCAAGCCCCCCAAAACCTGGCCTCCAGTCAAGGGTCTGCTACCTCTGACAACCTCTTGCACAACACATTAGTTATTGAAACATTAGCAAATACAGGCATGCTCTCATTGTGTTTCATGTACAGTCAGATTGCACAGAAGTCTCCTGCTAGCCAGCCAAACCACACAAGAAAGCACTGGGAGACACACCCATCACATCAGACACTCAGTCGCCATCTTTTTCAAGAGGTATTCACTAATCGAACCCCTCTCAGCACAATTGGCTTCAAAAAGCATGAGAGATATTACTACTTCACACTCTAATGCCGCAAATATTAGTATAATAAATCAATTAATTTATAAATGTTGTGTGTGTGTGTGTGTGTGTGTGTGTGTGTGTGTGTGTGTGAATGAATGCCAGGCAGACACAGGTTAGCACACGCGGGCGCAGCTGCTGCTCTCTGTGCACAGCGTGGACTCCCTAAAGAGCGCAACGTGCCAGCACAGCATGTCATTAACATGCAGCATGCTACAGCGCTCACCGACAGGCAACACATGAAGAAGAGGAACGATGCACAGGCAACATAGAAGAGCCTGAGCAATACATTTATCAGTACATCATGTGTGTTCTCCTGCAGTGTGTGGGCCAGGCACTGTATACATACGATGATGATCTTAATGCAAATGCAGATAAAGAAACAAGGATCAATCAGGGATGTTTCTGATCTCTCCTAAAGGGGTCTGAGGGCGCTGCAAAGCTGGGCCAAAGCGGGCTCAGTTTTAATGGTAGTGATGATCCTCATATCATATGAAACTAGAAAACCTGAGGAATCCATCGGTACCAACCATGTCATACTAGCTTGTTGCAAAGTAGGTTAAATATCGCTCCAGCTGAAGTTTGGGAAGGAAAACCTGTCATGGCCATTTTCAAAGGGGTCCCTTGACCTCTGACCTCCAGATATGTGAATGAAAATGGGTTCTATGGGTACCCACGAGTCTCCCCTTTACAGACATGCCCACTTTATGATAATCACATGCAGTTTGGGGCAAGTCATAGTCAAGTCAGCACACTGACACACTGACAGCTGTTGTTGCTTGTTTGACTTGGGTTTCCATTGTTATGATTTAAGCATATTTTTTATGCTAAATGCAGTACCTGTGAGGGTTTCTGGACAATATTAGTCATTGTTTTGTGTTGTTAGTTGATTTTCAATAACAAATATATACATACATTTGTATAAAGCAGCATATTTGCCCACTCCCATGTTGATAAGATTATTAAATACTTGACAAATCTCCTTAGGTAAAGAATAGAATTCGAACAGATAAAAAAGATTAATTTGCGATTAATCATGGACAATCATGCAATTACTCGCATTAAATATTTTAATCAATTGACAGCAATTATATATATATATATATATATATATATATATATATATATATATGGAGAGCGAAAGAGAGCGAGAGAGAGAGAATGAATAATTGCATAAATACAATTTCATATCCATAACTACAAAATGAAACGATGACCCTGCTGACCCATTCTGGAGGTCCCTGACGGTGCTCCGGTTATGCTTCGCTGCCAGTGGACAGGGCGACGCCCTCCCTTGACTTTAAAATTATTATTACTGTTATTATTATTATAATTGTTGCTATTGTTATAATTGTTGTTATTGCTATAATTATTATTATATTATTTATCTCATTTATTTATTAAGTTATTCCTTCCCAATGCTTTCCCATATGAATGCAGTTAACCAGGATGGGAAATCAGCAGCCAGCCTCTGTCCTACTGTAGTTTATGTATGTTTTCTCTATGAGCCTGTTTAATCATCTTTACCCTGAAGGAAGGCCAGTTCCTGTCAGTCTGATTCTAAGTGCTTCGTCTCAGCCCCGGTTGCATCCTTGAGTAAATAATGCATGCAGGTACTGAGGATATTGGACAGCTCTTCTGCACTAAGAGGAGTGAGTGTGCACGTATCTGCCTTGATCTTTGTCCATCCCATATTCTCTCTCATTTCTGTCCATTTGTATCTCCAGTGTGTTTTTCTCTGGCTGGTACAGCCTGACCCTGACTCTACGCCCATTTACCTTGTGTTGAGAAAATGAAGTTGGTGGTAATGGTAGACTTAAAGGTTAAGCACTTTACTTCTACAGTCAGCATTATTTATCTTTAATGAAGGCAACAAACCGCTCCCTTTCTTAATGTTTCATTCACCCTCATCTCCTCCTTAAGTATCTGTGTTTTTTATCTTCCTATCCTATTTCTTCTCTGGCTCTGCTGGATTGTATTGATTTCCTGTGACTGGTTGCTTGGTGACTGCAGACAGAGCCTGCTCTCTCCCTCTAGTGGTGCCAGACCACCACGACACACTAAGGGCTCATCAGCTTCATGCAATCCAAGCTTTGTATCATATCTATTATTTTCTATAGCAGCCTATCTCAGCACACAGTGCAGAGTACACCTTAGAGCACACCTTTGGCAGATCTTATGTATTAAATTTCAATAGCATTATCACTGTGAGCATGTTTGCGTTCCTATATTAGTTTTTTGTTTAAAACACAACTGTGTTTTAACTTCCTTTAAAGTTGACCTTTGACCTTTGGCCTACAGATTCTCTCATTACTGCTTACATTGCTGAAACTGAGGTTTTTCTGGGTATTTTTGGTGGCAACGGTGTAAATAATAAAAGTATTTTAAGCAAACATGATGCTTATCTCAATAACACTATGACATATCATTGTGGTGATAATATTTTAGATGATTGAATATCATATAAACAGCTGGTCCTTTTATTAATTATCTTGAACACACAGACTTGGAAAGTGAATTTGGAGATGGTTGATATGCTCCTCTACTAGGAGCAGGATGGAAGCCTTGTTACCTCGCTTTATGTTGACTATGGTGGAATGAAGTTGGACATTGGTGATTACTAGATGTCGGAGAAACATTTTTTAAATGTATTATTAAATGTATTTATTATTTTTGTATATATTTTTAATGATTTATTGTTTTATTTCTATTTATTTAATAATTAATATATTTTTTGTTTTGTTTTACATTTGTCTTGTGTATGTTTTTGTATTGATATAGTTATGTATTGTTTGTGTCTTTAAAATCAAAATGTTATATATAATATATATATTTTTATTAATTAATTTAGTTTTATTTCTATTTATTAAATTTTAATGTATTCTTATTTAATTGTTTCTTTGTCATGTGTATGTTTGTATATTGATATAGCTATGTCTTGTTTGTTTATTTAAAATCAAATATTTATATATATATATAAATATATATTATTCATTTATTTCTATTTATTTAATTTAATGTATTCTTATTTTATTTTTTTCTTTGTCTTGTGTATATTGATATAGTTATGTCTCATTTAAATCTAATGAAGTGTAAAAAAAAAAAGAAAAAAAAAAAAGAATTTGAGCAGCTGACTGTTAAAATGGACACAAAATGTGTCTGCTGTGTTGATACCATAACACTGGCCTTGGGTTACTTATCTCAACAATATTGACACAATTTCAGAGTCTTTCCA
Source organism: Sebastes fasciatus (assembly GCF_043250625.1). NCBI lineage: Eukaryota > Metazoa > Chordata > Actinopteri > Perciformes > Sebastidae > Sebastes > Sebastes fasciatus. The sequence goes on from NC_133807.1 coordinate 13,945,613, forward strand.
GTTTATTTGCGTGACGTGTACTTCAGAACTTCAGTACTTCATTCAGAAGGCAGCATCGTCACAGAAAAGATTCAATACAAATGAGGTTCCTCCTATACAGAAACGTAGAAACTTCCTGTTAGCCATTACTTGCTTCTTTATCAGAACGAGGTAAAAATAATTAAGACAGCATAAAATATAAGGAAACAACTGTAAAGAAAAACACCGTTAAATCAAAGTGCCATTGAAGAACCTTCCCATAAGTGTCAGGAAAACACCAACAGATGCACATTACTTACAGTATACAGTGCTTTGCTCCCATGTGACACATTTAAATCAAGTGAAGCTGTACATCAGTCTCCATTAAGTGCAAATAAGTAAGTGTGAATAAACATTCATTAAAAGTAAACACATGTTGTCGTGACTGTAAACAATATCCATTCATTTAAGGTAGCATGTCAGTGAAGTGAACAATATAAAAAAGTACCCTTTAGTCCTGAAACACATTTTGTCCATTGAGCAGTGCCCTTCATGTGCCTCCACGCAGCAGCACGCTGAAATGACATTACTGCTTCAATAAGTTTCTATAATAAGATATTCTGAATATAATTTTTCTTTTAAAAGGGTGAATGAAGAAGTGCTGGGTTGCAGAGATACCCTATAGATAATAAAAAAAAGAGTTATTACCCTTTTACACATGGCCTCAAAGTCTGACACATTATATAAAATATACACAACTCTCTAAGCTGCCTACGCACTAACCTAAAAAGCCAAAACACTTTAACTACATAATTTGGTCAAAATGTATGTAAAACTGCATCTGACTTTCTGACATTTTACCGTACCATAAAAATGCATGAAAAATTCACAAGAACAAAAAAAAATGTAAGAGGTAAAAACAATTTGCAGTGACTGCACTCCAGCGAGCCTTAGCTTCAAGTAATTCACCCTCTTGTTCCAGGAAACTCCTGTTCTCTTTCTGCCAAAACGTAACACCAGATAAACTAAGCTTAGCAGAGTAGCAGTAACTAGCACCTCTGCAGCGTCTGACTCTAATGGAATTTGTGTGATTTCATGTGGTTAAACTACAGTTTAATCATGTATTTACAGGTATTTTAGTTACAGATTAATTATTAAAGGTGCTAAATGCCAGATTGGGAGCATTTGTATTGCCTCTGCGCGGCTCTCAACATGGCGACGACTGAGCCAGTGGCTCGTAGCTAACAGAGCTAACAGTGAAAACAAAGGCAACAGCCGGCCCGGCTATGTCAACAAAGCACAGAGAAGCTCTGATTATAACACACTCAGAGAGAGAGAGACTTCATTCTCTTCTCAGGTAGACATTACTCCTCTATAGAGAGGCAAAGTCTCGCCCCTTCCGGTGGACCCCATGGGACCTTATTATACGGAAGAAATATGAACGGTAGTCAACAACGAGAGACAAGTACATTTTTTAACCTGAATTGTGCCATGAATCAGACATACGATGTTTGTCAATTTAACAGATTATTTTGCAAGTCGTGAAAGACGCAGTTTGTTGTAAAACTGTTTAAGTGTCAGACTGTGAAATTACATAATTAGAATAAGACTACACACCCAAAAGTCGTGTGTAAGTGTCGTCTCTCTCTCTGAAGCTACGATGTCTGTGTGTTTCGTACTGGGATGTACTCACACCAGCAACAGGTCTTACTCGTTCTTTCTCTTCCCGGCTGATAAAAATACCAGGAGTCGCTGGATAAAAAACATCAGGTAAGATAACGTTTCATCTGTGCATGAAACATCGCTAAGTTAGCTAGCTAGCTAGTGTTGGTGACGTATATTGTTTGAGACGAGAGATGTAGTTCACTGAGCGGTTTCACACAAAGCTAAATGGTACTACGACAAACTGTGACTTTCTTGACTTGCAAAATTATCTTTTAAATTGACAAACATCGTATGTGTGATTCATGGCGCAATTCAAACGGGATCAAAAAAAATATTTGTCTCTCGCCGTTGACTACAGTTCATATTCTTTCCGAAATGAGGTCCCCTGGGGTCCACCGGAAGAGGAGGGACTTCACTTCTCCATATCTTAATGTACCAAATAGTTGTTTGATGCTATATCAATGCTCTGGATATTATATAGAGCACCTTTAAAGTAGCTCATTGGTTCAAATGGACAAGACAGCTGAAGAAGAATCAAGAATATATCTTGTTTGTAGATGTGTTTTCCCTGCGCCCTCTCAAAGGGTGTGATGATGACTAATAATCAGCATAAAATTAAAAGTTTTATCATTTATATATATATCTTTCACCCTCTTTTCTCAGCTTCACTGTTTCTGTAGTTACTGCTCTCTGCCTTTAGAAGGCTGGATATAGTCTAGCACATTGTTCAGCTCATTGCTTGAATCCTACATTTTCTATAGGAATATTATTTTGCAGCCTTTGCAGCACTTAAAACCAAACAGTAAAGAGTCTCTGTCTTGATGTGCATTAGTCACCTGGCTCTGAAACAGTTCATACATATTGATGACTAACTGGTTGGCTGAGGGGCTCGTCCTTCCTCGTGCAGCCATCCTCTTCCTCAGGTCAGAGGAGGATGTGAACAAAGCAAAGAATGAAAACTGGAGTGGAGGAACAGCCTTGTCTGAAAACGAAGCTAATGCATACGCACGGCGGTTAATGATCCCTCTTTTTTTTTTTTGAGTCATCTCGTGTCTATTCTACTTCTGCTATGAAGATTCAGAGGACGTACACATATTTACATAATCAAGAGGCAACAAAAATCCTGTAACCTAGGTAGCCATGTGGACACTAAAATGATAATAAATACCCGGTGTGTATAGTGGATCATTCTAGTGAAAATGCGCATCCATTTTACTTAGTGGACCTTGTGTCCAGTCTAAAGCAATGAATACGTTTACTGGCATCTACTCGTCATCAAAGCTCTAACAAACTGACATCTCAGGAAGAGACGATAAATTATTCATACAGTACAAAAAGCCGAAGCAGGTAATTGGGCTTGAGACTGTGCGGTGCGCTCGGCCGTTCCACTACAAATCTAAATGCAAAATTCAAACAGAGGACAACCTGGTCCAAGGTCAGTCTGTTCACCCTCAAGGCATTTATCGTCCCTGCTGGGTATTTGGAAAAAGAAGCGCAATTGCAGACAGCTGTCACTAGAGTGGAAATATAGTGCTTTAAAGAGAGACAGAAATCCCACTGCTTACTCCCTCTGTGCATCCACTTCTTCTTCTTCTTCTTCTTCCTCCTCCTCCTCGTCCTCCTTCTCCTCCTCCTCCTCACCACTCACAGCAGCAGAGGAAGGAGCACGATGACCCTTCGGGCCCGCGGAACTTGCCAGAGCTGGGCGTGTCCGCGCACTCCGCAATGAACGCGTGCAGATCGGAGACTCGTACCTGCTCCTGTGTTTGAGCCTGTAGGAAAATAACGTAAAGATGAACATTTTCTACAAACTAATGATTCACAACCATGTTGCTGAGTTTAATTTGGACTGATGACGGCTGCTGGCATAACGGCTGAAAATTAAGGCCGTCAAAGTAAACGCCATAATAACTCAAATTTGTTTTAACGCCACTAATTTCTTTAACACTTGTGATTTTTAGGTTGTCATATGAAACTACAAAACCTAAGGAATCCATTGCTACCAACCATGTCATACTAGCTTGTCGGGAAGGCGATTAAATAACTTTCGCTAAATTTTGGCGAGGACAAATAAGTCATGTCCATTTTCAAAGGGGTCCCTTGACCTCTGACCTCAAGATATGTGAATGAAAATGGGTTCTATGGGTACCCACGAGTCTCCCCTTTACAGACATGCCCACTTTATGATAATCACATGCAGTTTTGGGCAAGTTATAGTCAATTCAGCACACTAAAACACTGACAGTGTGTGAGTGCGAGTTTGTCATGTTATGATTTGAGCATATTTTTTTGCTAAATGCAGTACCTGTGAGGGTTTCTGGACAATATATGCCATTGTTTTCTGTTGTAAATTGATTTCTAATAATAAATATATACATACATTTGCATATAACAAGCATATTTGCCCACTCCCATGTTTATAAGTGCATTAAATACTTGACAAATCTCCCTTTACGGTGCATTTTGAACAAATAAAAAAACGTGTGATTAATTTGCGATTAAATATTTTAATTGATTGTCAGCCCCACAAAAAATGCTCAGAAACGAGAGTGCAACCAAATGAAACTGTACCATAATGGTGTCGTAGGCTCCTGTGATGAGCGCGATGAAGAGGGACAGCACCATGTAGATGAAGAGGGAGATGAAGGTGTAAAGGTAAACCTGGCTGAAGATCCACACCAGCGTGCCGCTGCTCTCCATCTCAGCGAACGTCACAAACATGTCGTCCCCGTTAATCAGAGAAAACAGGCACTCTGACACCTTGGACAGGGAGCGGAACTGTACGCAAGCAACACAACACACATTGGTGGAATTAAGGCAAGTTATATTAATACAGTGTTTAAATGAGGATATTACACTGAGGTGAGAGGACAAAGCTTTTTCAGTATGTTATAGGAACAGTTGTACATTTTGGGAATACGCTTATTCACATTCTTGCCAAAAGTTGGATGAGAAGATCGATACCACTTTCATAGAAATACAATAGAAATATAGAGTGCTGCAGGAATGAGTCCTAAAACCCGGAAATGAGTTAGCATTTTAGCACTTCCAGTTCCCTCGTCTGGAAGTCAATGGGTTTTTAGTTAGAGACCAGAAATAAGATCTTTGTTTAACGCAAGCTTAAGAGATTTTAATGTTTTGTTCTACGATATAAAATACATCAGTAAATATCACACTCATGAATTTTGAAGCTTTTACGTTTTTAAAAAAAAGCTGTTGCTAACAAGTGGCTAAATGAGACTACTAAACGTCATCACCCCGACTCGTCCGCCGTTCACCTCAAGCACCCCTTTAATTTGTAGAAACGCCACAAACTGCCAATTTTAGCATGATTCTTTATGGAATTTAACTTTTTTTTGTGAATTTGTTTAACTGCACATTTTCAATCACAGTCTTGTATCATCTCACGTGAAGTTTCATTAGTTTTGTAAGGTTGTTTGATTGCTGTCTTTCCGCCAGAACACATTACACCAAGCAAAACCAATCTATCCACAAAATGTTGTCATGATTCATATTTAATAAATGTCAATTTTTCTTTCTCTCATTAATAATACACAGCAAAAAAGATGATATGCTGGAGGGCAGTTGAAGATAATTAGGCTGTTGTGACTGACTGTCTGAATGACTCATGCTTGCTCATTCCTGGTTAGAGTCAGTGTGTGTGTGTGTACAGTACCTTGGTATGATAGGGCCCCAGCACGATCCATCCACAGAAGCAATATCCCAAATAAATGGCAGCTGCACAGAGGCAGAAGCGGATTACGTTAGGAAAAGCAGCTCTTAGAGTCACGATCAAGATCTGTGAGACAAAGAGAGAGGGAGGGAGGGAGGGAGGGAATGACCAAAATATATTCAGACAAAGAGCAGTGATGCAGACACACAAGACAAAGAGGATAAAAAGATTATCTTTATGTTTGTTTGTGTGTGTGTGTTGTTCACCTACATTGTATTTCTGAAAGAAGCTGAGGTAGCGGATGACTCCCACCCACACCAGCAGAGTGGAGGTTCCCAGCAGGATCCCGCATATGTCATATGATGACAAATTCTGCAACAGCGACGTCATTAATTACCAGAAACCGAGCACTGTACTGCAAAGCTGAACATTTTAATTAATTAAGATAATAATTTTTCTGTGACAGCATGCGTCACACTTTACCTTGGACTCGATCCCGATTTTGATGAAGCTGCCGATGATGGTGAACATGTCGCTGACGATGAGCAGAATGTACCAGCCGTTGATGAACTCCATTCTCTCTCCCCAGCTCACACGGCGGCCAAGTTTGTGTTTGAAAAACTGCACGTACTCCTGGTTAGGGAGATGGAAGATGATCAATAAGATGAGAAGCTGTTTTGCTTAAATCTACCTGAATATGTAATGGATACAAACAATTTAATGCTATTTCCTGTTTTTTTTAGTTCATAAAAAATGGCAGTGTAAAAAGGAGAAGCTGTGGTTTTACCAGGGGTTTAAGAGCTGGAGCATAGACTGTATATAAAGACGGACGACGCGTCTCCACTTCCTCCCACTGTACAGAAGTGAAGCCAAAATATCCCGGATGTCTGTCCAAAATGTCAGCACTTCATCTTTTTCTCGTATTAGACATTGTTGAAATTGTGAAATTGTGAAATTGTCATAATTAGCATATGAATTCTTGAGGTATGACCAAAAACGTACGGATGGACAGACGTACAACCCCAAAACATAGAGTCAAAAATCTTTTATGAGGAAGGAAACTCATTAATTTTTTTCTAAAAGAAAACTCCACGGATCACCTTTAATTTCTGTGTATTTAAATCAACAAAATATATTGTGCACAGTCTGATTGAACTTAGAAAAGTGCATGTAAATGGTACGTACAAGATCTAAATGTTCCTGTCAAGGTTAATTTATTGTAAGTGTACAACACAGGTTTGCACAAAGAAATGGAGTTGTAGTTCCTTTATAATACACAAGAAAAAAACAAAAAAAAAACTATTTTTTATGGTGGAGTAAGGAGGATGAGTTGATGAGTCTCACAGCCTGAGGACAGAAGCCGCTCTGTGCGGTGGTACGACAGCGGATACTTCTGTATCGTTTGCCAGACGGCAGCAGGGGTGGGTGTTGTCTTTTAATATACTTCGGGCTCTGCGCAGGTGCCTCACCTCACTGATATCACTGATGCTCAGTAGATGGGTACCAACGACCAAGTAAAACAGTGTTTTCACAACATAAACACATAAATGTTGCTTTCTTACGTGTTGCAGGAGGATGCCTCTGAGGATGGAGCGCCCACACAGCAGCAGGGACAGCAGGCAGACGAACGCCACCAGCACATCGAAGAACTCCCGAGCGTAGCTCTCCGCTGACAGAAAAAGAGGAGTGGAATTAGAAAATCACAGAGACAGAGAGTGAATATCTGCACAAATCATGTGTTCATTGCAACTCACCATGTCCAGACACGTTGGGGTGTTTACACTCCTTTATGGAGGCCTGGTTCTGCAGACTGATCTTAACTTTGCCACTATGCGCCTTGTTATCCATGACGATCTGATTACAACCAGATAAGAACCAGAGTTAATATACAACCTCTGGGCTTGGAAATGTTCACACATCTCCATCAGTTTATCTCAACTCTCATCTCAAAAGTTCTTTGTCATTTTAACATACAACTTGCAAATACACAGTTGAGATTAACTAGGCCAGATTTACTGATACAGATTTTACTGTAAAGCAGGGTGTTTATTTAAATAGAAATAACAGAAGAGATAGCTCACCGTGATAGCAAAGGTGTAGCAGTCAGGGATTTCATTGTTTATAATCGTCTGAATGTTGATGGCCTTCAGCTGGAAGTCAATTGTTACATTGATCAGCCTGGAAACAAATATGGGAAAGAGAGATAAAATTCAATGTGAATAGTTAACACCGTAAAGAAAAATAACACCCTTTTTTTTTTAGGGCTGCAAAAATGTTTTAACGCAACTGATTTCTTTAATGCATTAACGCAACTTGCAATTTTTAGGTTGTAGCGGGCTCAGTTTTAAAGCTAGAGTGAAGAGGCATCATATGAAACTAGAAAACCTAAAGAATCAATTGGTACAAACCATGTCATACTAGCTTGACAATAAAGGAGGCTAAATGGCGTGGCCATTCTCAAAGGGGTTCCTTGACCTCTGACCTCAAGATATGTGAATTAAAATGGGTTCTATGGGTACCCACGAGTCTCCCCTTTACAGACATGCCCACTTTATGATAATCACATGCAGTTTGGGGCAAGTCATAGTCAAGTCAGCACACTGACACACTGACAGCTGTTGGGCTTGAGTTTGCCATGTTATGATTTGAGCATATTCTTTATGCTAAATGCAGTACCTGTGAGGGTTTCTGGACAATATTTGTCATTGTTTTGTGTTGTTAATTGATTTCCAATTATAAATATATACATACATTTGCATAAAGCAGCATATTTTTCCACTCCCATGTTGATAAGAGTATTAAATACTTGACAAATCTCCCTTAAGGTACATTTTGAACAGATACAAAAAAGTGTGATTAATTTGCAATTAATCACGATTAACTATGGACAGTCATGCGATTAACTGCAATTAAATATTTTAATCAATTGACAGCCCTATTTTTGTAATTTCCATGTAAACAAAAAAACAAACATAATATCATCTGACTTGTAAAATTTGAGAGTGAAATTCTTGTAGTCACTGTTTCCTGGAGCAGGAATGTAAGTCAGTGGATTCACTCCAACGCATTCTGGAAAACAAATATCAGGAAATAGCATTAGAGGAACTAATAAAACAAATGGGGAATTTTTAAAACCACCTTTTTCCTCATCACATGAAACACAAACCGCACTTCCTCATGGCATTTAAAAGCAGAATCGTCTCTTTGGAGATCTTTTATTTGTCTTACTTTATTTTTGTCACAAGATTTATCATGAAATGCCAGAAGTCATCTCTGCCAAATCAGCAGCTGTATGCAAATAACTCCTTTCCCAAGGCTACTAAAGTCTATGGAAAAAGCTTTTGTGTTGCGTTTTTGGTGATAGGAACTATTTCAAGCCTTTTAAAGTAGGGCAGAGTTGCAGGGCAACTCTTGACATATGTGGAGCAGCAACACAATGACTCACTCACACAGTCATTTCCTCAAGGGCCGAGAAAATACTGGCACTGAGTAAATAACAAGGCTGCCTGGTTTTAATGTCAAATACCCGGGGACACATTCAACGAACACTAAAGAGAGAAAAGCTGGAAGATAAAGGTCATCCTACCGGTGCGAACATGGGGATCAATGTCAAAGGTGTCGTTGACGGGGTCGATGGTGCCCTTCCTGTAGTACCTCTGGCAGAGGGAGAGCGCACTTCCGTTTTCACCCAACCCGTATGCATACAGCCCCAGTGAGATCTGAGGTAGAGCCAAGTACTGAAGCGGACAAGAGAAGCAGAGAATTAAACCTGAATTTGAGACATGTTAACAAAAAAGAACAGAAGCTTAATAATGGTGCTCTTCTTGGGTATCATATCTTCTTTTCAAGGTGAAAAAAACATGTGACACTGAAACTCTCTCTTTAAAAGGTACCTTGTAGTAGTAGTTTTGATTTTATATCCTCCAGATTTTGGGATGTTTCTGCGTCCACCTCAATATAATGGAGGTGAATTTCTTCTATGGTGCCCTCAGCCTTTCAAAATTCATTTAAAGGTACAGTGTGTAGGATTTAGTGGCATCTGGCGGTGAGGTTGCAACCGAATACGCCACCGCTCACCAGTCCCTTTCCAAGCGTATCGGAGAACCTACAGTGGCCTTCAGGTAATGTAAAAACGTGAAAGGCTCTCTCTAGAGCCTGTATTTATTAATAATAATCGCATTATACTCATCAAGTTAATCGCTGACATCTTGGAAAGCCAAATCACTACAATAGAAGAAGATGCAATAGCAAAAATACTATCAATTTGTTTACATGCAGTGTAGTAATGTATTGCCCAGTTTTTGCATTATTCTGATTACTTTCAGGTAAAGGGATTAAAAACAACTATGGTAACACAGCTAGATTTCTGCTACAGAAAGTTGAGAATTCATGGTGCAGTGTGTAGGATTTGGCGGCATCTAGTGGTGTGGTTGCAGATTGCAACCAACCAAGTACCCCCTCCACTCACTCCTCTCTTTCCAAGACTGCGTCGTAACCCACTTTACCATAATATACTACTTTAGGAGCAACGGTCAGACGGCAGCTGGCGGTACCACGGTTTTGCACTCTGCGGCTCACGTTACCGCAGTTTCACAAGCGTATCGGAGAACTACGGTGGCCTTCAGGTAACGTAAAAACGCAAAAGTCTCTGTCTAGAGCCAGTGTTTGGTTTGTCTGCTCTGGGCTACTGTAGAAACATGGCGGACTCCGTGAAGAGGACCCGCTCCCTATGTAGATATGAAGGGCTCATTCTAGGCTAACGATTCTTAGTTTCAGGTGATTATACACTAATGAAAACATAGTTATGAATATTATATTCCATTTCTGCTAATAGATCCCCCGAAATCCTACACACTGCTCCTTTAAACTAACAGCAATGACTCTTTCCAGAACTGTGTCCCTGTTACTCTGGGATCCACTTCTGTGGATTATCCAAAGTTTTCTGTCTGACATGAAACATCTAAACATCCACTACATCATCAGGTCAATGTTTAAATGTGTCCGAATATTTTGGTTTATAACTAAAACTAATAACATTCCCATCAGTCTCAGCTGTATTTTGTGTTTAGTGCTAGTTAGCAAATGTTAATATGGTTTTATTGTAGCATACATGCATTATTATATATGTGTACAATTGGTATCAATAGCTACATAAAAAATGTTTATTAACCAAATATACATTTATGTACAAACTGTGTTAACGTCTGTCGTATAGGTCTAATGTATGTAATGTAATGCATACAAAAATACATTTGAAGTGGAGATATATTACCAAGATATACGTATAAATATATCCAAGACACATGTGATGATCATGTCTTGCAACTGCTGAAATAGGCTACTGGCACCTTTTTTGGTCCAATTCAGGCACTGCTCAGTGTAGGTCAAGTTTGCATAAATAAAAACTGTCCAGAGTGAAGTATGTGGTTAAAAGTGTGTGTCAGGTAAGAGAGAAAATGTGTTTTTTTTATAGTCTGGGTAAATCCGCCCTTTAAGGCAGTACTATAAAACTCTGAAATGACTCCTCGTAGTTATTATTCGGCTACCTGCTCTATGGCGAAGTCGATGCGGCTGTACAGTTCCTTCTGCGTGTGGACGGCCTGAGGAACGCTGTCCTGATAACCTTTCAGGAAAAGGTGTTTGAATGCAGCCGTGTTCTCCTCTTTAAATGTCACCACCATCTGGTTGCTCAGTCCAAACAGCACCAGCTAAGACAGCAGAGGCAGGGGATGAAACAAATCAGCTTCAAACAACAAACTGGCACAGATCTACACAAACAGACAGACAGCAGCATTCATTGTGTTCTGAAGTAATCAACTCATAGCTTAAAGCTTCATCCACCTGCACGGTCACGATGATGATTTTGAGCAGCTGCAGGCCCAGTTTGAAAGGCTTGCGTCCCTTGGCGTGATACTTGTCACAAGGGCTCATGAAGAAGTACTTGAGCTGCCTCCTCAGGGCCTCCTCCTCTTCTTCCTCCTCTTCCTTCTCTTCCTCCTGCTTCTCAGGGGGCTCACAGTCCACCAGAGCAGTGGGTCGAGGTCTCCCATAGCTGGTCACGGGGGAGAGGAGCCGGTCCTTCTCTGGTGGCAAATACAAAGAAATCCACGGTTTCAGATAATTAACCTTAAACATCATGCGCATTAATCAAATATTTAAAGAGGCACTCAAGAGATCTAGTATAGAACTTTTTATTACGTTGGGGGACTCACAAGAGACTAAATCAGTCAACACTGAAGCAGAAGAGGAAGACATATCAGGACTTTTTGTCCCTGTATGAATCAAGTTCAAAAAACACTTCCTATAATGCTAATAACTGGATATCATCTTTCATTCAGAGCTGCAACAGGTAGTTGAATAATCGGTTTGTTGATCGACAGAAAATGTATCTGTAACTATTTTGACATCATCAGGGTTATCTCGGATTGTATTTGATGACATCATCAGGGTTACTTCCTCCTTCCAGAGCCTCATAAAACCGTACAACCATTTTCACAGGCTGGGAAGTAGCCTATAAACTCATGACAACACAAATGTGTAAAATCAGTGTGAGTGTCCCTTTAAGCTTTGACGCCACCTGTGTCTTTAAATCACTCATTGAATAAATGACATGAGACTTAGGATTGTTGCTTTAACTGGGTAAACGGAGAGATGCAGCAGGAGCATCAATTTAACGTTGATTTTAAGTATTTTCCTTCCGATCACTGAGGACGCATGTTAATGCCAGGTGTGAACAGGTCTTTTAAAATTTTAGGTTTCAAATCCAATCCGAGATAACACCTGATGACATCATCAGGGTTACTTCCTCCTTTCGGAGCCTCATAAAACAGTACAACCATTTTCACCGGCTGGGAAGTAGCCTATAAACTCATGACAACACAAATGTGTAAAATCAGTGGAGTGTCCCTTTAAGCTTTGACGCACCTGTGTTTTTAAATCACTCATTGTATAAATTACCTGAGATTGAGGATTGTTGCTTTAACTGAGTAAACAGAGAGATACAGCAGGAGCATCAATTTAACATTGATATTAAGTATTTTCCTTTCATAAGACAGATAGATATCAATCACATCAATCGAGACATGAACAGACGTGATTCGACCTGAGCAGGTGAGAGTTTGCGGTGTATTTGGAGCAACCATGAAGCAGAGAAACACAGATCAATTGACGCCAGAGAGATATTAAAGAGAAGAGACGAACCTGTGGCGCTGTCGTGGATGCAAGTGTAACTAGAAGCTGCCATGGTGATGGTGATGGTGACGGTCACAAGGGGGTGATGGAGGAGGACATTATCAGCACGGATATCGAGTAGTTAGTGAATTCATCACATATATAAAGGATGCTCGGTGTCGCAGTGAATGGATGACACCTCTAGGTAAACAGATCTCAGCTTCCTGATAGCCACGTGACTCCACCACCACGTGACTAGTGTTTGTTGCTGTTGCTCTGGTCGCTCCTTGGAAAACATGAGTGGTACCATGACATCATAAGTTTAATATGAGGTGTGGTAATGACTCAGACTCACGTGCCACTTTTTCTATTATTACAGTTTTATTCAACACAAATAAACAATTCAAACTTTATTTCAGACACACAGGAGGGTCCATAGCAATAAAGGAAAAGAAAAGAAGAAACAAAAAACATACAAGATAAGACCACAGCAGTTCATCATTCAATTTATATGGAGGCTAAACAGTGCCATCGATGATATCATTAAGCACAAGAAAGCATTATGAGCAGGGCCGTAGCAGCCAGGGTTGGAGATCAACTGAGGTCATCATGAAGTCATCCCAACACAACCCCAAACTAAAGGAATAGTTCAACATTTTTGGGAAATACGCCTATTTGCTTTGAAGAGAGTTAAAGGAGCAGTGTGTGTAACATTTCAGGGGATCTATAAGCAGAAATGGAATATTCCTTACTATGTTTTCATTAGTGTATAATCACCTGAAACTAATGGTGCCTTCAAATGGGGTCGTGTTTACCGTGTTTTTACGAGAAGAGTCCGTATGAATGCCCCCCCTCTTCTGGTATTCACGACTGATTTCACGAGGTTTTGGCCATGGAAGTTAATTTTTCGGTGCATAAGTGAATATATTGTAATTTTAGTCGTATATTGTTTTATATTATATTGTTTATTGTTGATATTCCCAACGGCCTCATTTTTTTCCTCTGTCATTATGCCTTTCCATTTCCTGCATTATGTTACCCGCTTGCTAAATTGTTAGCCTTTATGGCTTCTAGACGCCGACAGTAACATTAATATTGCCGTTTGTCAGCAGCGGTGTTCACACGGCTTAACCACTTGAACGCCAAGCATATCGTGTACACGACTTCTCATGTTGTGAACACAAGCTCACAAGTTTCATTTGAGGGCAGCGTAAGAATCGTTAGCTTAGAATGAGCCATTCATATCTACATAGGGAGCGGGTCCTCTTCACGGAGTCCATCATTTTGCTCCGCCATGTTTCTACAGTAGCCCAAACCCTGGCTCTAGAGAGCCTTTCACATTTTTACGTTACCTGAAGGCCACGGTAGTTCTCCAACACGCTTGTGAAACTGTGTTAAAGTGAGCCGCAGAGTGCAAAACTGTGGTACCGCCAGCTGCCGTCTGACTTCCGTTGCCCCTAAAGTAGTGTTATTATGGTAAGGATGGTCTCTGAGCGAGGAGAACAGTGTTACCCCAGTTTTGCAATCTGTGCCTCCCGTTACTGCAGTCTTGGAAAGGGAGGAGTGAGCAGAGGGGAACTCAGTTGGTTGCAAACTGCAGCCACACCACTAGAGGCCACCAAATCCTGTAGTGTCCTGACACTGTACCTTTAGATGAGGATATTGATACCACTCTCATGTCTGTAAGGTAAATATGAATCTAAAAGCACATGTTGTTTTTACACAGATAAACACACTATATATTACATTTTAATTAGTGAGCTTGGGAGCTGTTGGTAGGCAGATTTTGTTACCTTTGGACAGAGTCGGGCTAGCTGTTTCCCCTTGTTTCCAGTCTTTGTGCTAAGCTAACTGACTGCAGCTTCTTACTGTACAGACAGTGGTGTCAATCTTCTCATCTAACATTGACCACATTTTGGAAAATGCAAATGAGCATATTTCCCAAAATGTCAAACTATTCTTTTTTGGGGGACAGTATAGAGACAGACAGGAAATGAGGAGAGAGAGAGAGGGGTATGTCATGCAACAAAAATCCCCCAGCTGGAATTAAACTGGACACATTGCATTTACATGGTAATGCATCTTAACCACTTGGTCAGCAGGATGCCCCCACCCTCACATAGTTTTTTATCAGAAACCAAAAAGTTGTGTATTTTAATATCCAATTGGATTTTTTGGATTTTATTCATTGATATTCTCTTTAAATTTCCCAACCTGCAGGTCTAAACTGTGTTTCAATGCCTTCATCATGCTGTCAGGAATAAAATCCTGGGGGGAGATGTGCTGAAACCTTTCTTCATTTATTATTTTGTTGGCTTAAAAGTATTCAAATTGGTCAAGATACAGTCTACAGATATTGGAGTCATCTAATAAAAGACCATGTATAAGTTTTGTTTTTATTTTAGAATGTAAACTCCCGTGTTACCAATACCCCCAAAGTCACACACACAAATTAAAAATAACATAATAAAATAAAATGACCTCAGTGTCCTCAACGGTAGCTACGGCCCTGATTATGAATCTATGTTACAGTGATGAAACATGCAGCTGGAGTTGAACTGGAATGACACAGGAAAAGAAAACCTTGAGTCTGGTCCTCTGTCTGTTAAATAAAACATTTTGTAGCATTAAAAGAGGTGTTGTGAAACTAATTTTTATTAACATCTATTTAGTTGGCCACCATTTAGTGGGTTGTTTTTCTTCAGTTTCACTTTCATCCTATGGCTGCACGTCCCAATTACTTTCATTATCAAATAATCTGTTGAGTATGTTTCCGATTCATTGTTTAGTCTATAAAAAGTGTAAATGGGCCATCACGATTTCCCAGAACCCAAGGTGACATTATTTAATTACAATATGTTGACCTGTTGGATTTAAAAATCAGAGCGTTACTAATGAAAATACCAACATGATGTGGTGAAAGTATTGTCCAATATGTTCAATCTTTTATGAATATCTGTGGCGTAAAAATGTGACGTGAAACTACAAATTAAAAGTGATCTTCAGTAAACAATTTCGTGCGCACTTCATGAGGTATAACAGGAGTGAGATGATCCACAAAAACATGGAGGAATGAACCAACTAGCTGCATGTTTTCTGCTCTAGACGTGGCTCAGTGTGGTGCAGTCATCCATTCATCCGTCCATCCATAAAGTCTCATAAGTTACCACAAAGAAATTCAGTCAGCAACAAACACCAGCCTGGACCTGGATGATTTAACTTCATCCTGTATTGATTAACATAAACCACCCTCTCCCTCCAGTCCTCCTTATCTGCCATCCAAAGCCTTGTCCCTGGCTATGACTGACTCGTTGAACTTTATCATGAGCGTGGTGCCTTTGTGCCAGTGGGCGGTGACCTTGGCGGGGAAGCCGCTGTGTGTGAGGATGGCCTCCACGATGCCTGCGGTGAAGGCGGCGCAGTTCAAGCTGCTGTTCTCCTTGGGCACGGAGATGTACGCATTGATAAGTGGCTCCTTCTCTATGATGTAATACGTCTTGTCGTCATCGTTGGCCTGCTCCAGCTTGTCAGCCTCCTTCCCAAACAAAGACTTCCAGACATTAACCTAAAGGAAAGAAAACTGTTAGAGTTCAAAAGCCACTTTAAAATCATCAGCTGTGTTTTACCTTTGCATACCTTGATGAAGAGCAGCATATTCAGCACTTTGGTCTCCCTCTTCCCGTTCTTCTCCCGCAGCACCAGCACGTCCAGCAGGCTGGCTCCCACGCTCTGGCCCATGTCTGCCAGGCGAGTCTGCAGCTCAGACACAGAGTACACGCGGCTCTGACAGTACTGGACCATCTCGGAGAACAGGAGGGCAAAAGCGCTCACGCTGACCTCAGTCTTGGGTCGGGTCAGGGGGCGCTCCAGAATGTTGGATTTCCCTCGAGTGAACCGCGTGTCCATTTTCTGTTGGAAGGTGATGATAGTCCACAGCACAGGTTAATATCTACTGACACACATTTGCATATCATTCAGAACTAGTTAGTGTTGTTATCTAGCAGGGGAAAACTAGATACATGTTCTTTTTTAAACGAGCTGAGAGTTTTAAAATATGATCTCTAGCACATATTTCTGCACATTAGGGCTGTCTAGAATACCATTTTTTGGCCTTTGAAGCTTCGGTGAGAAAAACTCGAATGTATTCGAAGCTTAGTGGAGCAGCGCAGCTGACATGTTCTTCTGACTGTCTGTCTCCATATCCCCTGTTTCAGTCCTGCTGCACTACTGTAAGCACACGCACCTCTGTACACAACAAACAGAGATATCCGTCTGAGAATAACCAATAATAATGAATGTTGAATATAAATAATGAATATTGTTGTGGGATTATTCCTTATTTCATGGGCTATTTTGAGATTTTAACATTTTTATATATATATATATATATATATATATATATATACGAATATATAAAAAAATTAAAACAAAGCATTTGAATGGCAGTTTGGAGGTTGAATACCATGGCAACGGTCGAAGCTTTGAAGCATTCGGGTCAGACCAACTGCACAAATACATGTATTGGCACAAATATCTGCACAATTCATGTATATGACCATTGGCAGTGACTCCCAACCCGGAGTCCTGATATAATGATGCTAACGGACCTCCCACCATAACTACAAGAACCTGTAAGTTACCCGTGGACACGGTGATCTCTGCTATGTAATGTTAAAAAAATACAATTTAAGGGTTTACCTTTGCCACACTAGTCAAAATATAAATTGAAGCAGTCAGTGATCCTCTGGCTTCCAGGCATCACATTTAACCCCACAAGCATCACATTGAACTGTTTCATACAAATATCAGATCTGCAGTTGTAAGATTATGAGGTCTTTTGTAGGCTATCTAAACTAACATAGGGCTGCAACCAGTTTTTATTTTTTTTACTTTTTTGTCTACCTGTCACTGTGGCTGGTGGATTCCACATTTTACCAGCCACTTAATAGATTACCACTACTTTTTTTGGCTGGTGAGTGAAGGAAAATCCAGCAGCATTTGGCTGGTAGCTGGAGCTTTATGGCTGGATATACATGACTGGCTTTTCCCAAAAGTTTCTCATCTGGTAAACTTCTCTCTAAAGGACACTGTTTATGGACTTGTCATGGACAATAACAAAGATGACTTTCTCGTGAATAACATTCTCATTCTTAGAAAATTTTATTTGCACAAATCCAAGTATATGAAAGAGAAACCTAGGTGTTTCATTCTGAGTTTCTTTCTTACATAAAAGCCCTTAAAGACATGAAAAACAAAAATGCATTGAAACTTCTAAGCATAACTTAGCATAATAATGAATTACAGGTATACAGCCCTATAGCCCTTAATTTAATTTATTATTATTTTCATGTATAATTTTACATATTGTATCTGTTCTTGTTCTGTATGCACCTTTTACTCTAATGCATGATCTATGAGCCATGTTGTTTGTAAATTTTAATTTGTTCAATAAAAAAAACTTCTTATCGACAGTTCTCCATCACATACACGGGTTGTTTTCATAACAAACACATATTACATGAGCTTTAACCAATACACCGAGGCGTGCTGAACTCCTCTGTGCCGCTACTGAAGCTCAGTTTGAGCCTCTCAAACACAACAAACAGCTGAGCACCTCCAGATACCAGCTAGCAGCTAGCTACCTAGCCAAACATGCTAGCTGCTACTTCCTGTTAAGTAAACTGCCCTCGAGCGCTCCCAGGAGTGGAAACATTTACGTTTTAAAACTGCAATTACAAAGTCAATAACTTGTGATATATTATACGTATTTCGTTGAAGATAAACGAACCTTGTTGGAGAATAAACGAGCGACTGTCCAGCTAATCTTCTTCCTCCTGCTTTACGTCTTCTTCCTCCTGCTTTACGTTTGGTTTAAACTGCCCACCGCCACCTACCGTACCGGAGCGTCATTGTCATAGCAACAGAATTATAGTCAACGTGTAAACAAAGACAATAGACTGTATAGAGTATGTATGGTCTATACAGGCTAGAAACACTATATAAATAAGTACATATACTGTTTTTACTAACCCATACACCTACATTTTATTGTGTATTGTACTTATTTATTTTGTTGTGTATTGTACTTATATAAATAAGTATATATACTGTTTTTACTAACCCATACACCTAGATTTTATTTATTTTTTATTTATTTTGTTGTGTATTGTACTTATATAAATAAGTACATATACTGTTTTTAACTAACCCATACACCTAGATTTTATTTATTTTTTATTTATTTTGTTGTGTATTGTACTTATATAAATAAGTACATATCCAGTTTTTAACTAATCCATACACCTACATTTTATTTATTTATTATTTATTTTGTTGTGTATTGTACTTATATAAATAAGTACATATACTGTTTTTACTAACCCATACACCTACATTTTATTTATTTGTATTTATTTTGTTGTGTATTTGAGAGGATGTCTATTGATTAGCATGGGAAAAGAACTGCAAATGAGCCAGAGTTAGCCTACTGGGTCACCTTTATCTCTTGTACCTGGCAAAATGTCACCCTAAAATAGAATGAATGATATAAACAACATAATAAATATGCACAAAAAGTGTAAATTCACTATTAAATGATGCCAAAGTATGTGTTCTCCAAATTTCCTTTTATTTCCCCCCTTTGGAAGATGAAAAAAAGGTCATGCCCCCTCAACATGTAAACTGATTGCATTTTTATGAACTGGTAGCAATGTTGGGGAAACAGTCGCAAAAATAGTCCAGTACCAAAACTGCTAGAGTTGTCACATACAAAACCCCAAAGTGGCCTGAATCTGCCACTGAAAAGCTTCATCATATTTTGGCCGCATCATACTGATGTGTGTTGCTTGATGAGCATCACTTGTGGTTCCTGAGTAAAAATCTGTCTTCATTTTTACACTTAACATGCTGTTTGACTTCGAATAAATCTTGCTAACACGAGACTTGGTAATGCTAGTATCAGAGCATCCTTGTGTCTATGCTGTTTCCAAAAGAATCAGATTAACAGACCATTTTCACAGCAGGTATTGTGACTTGTCACGGAAGGAAAATCCCAGATGAAACTTCCAATATTAACGATGGCTCAGTTCCAGGAAACAGTACAACGCAGCAGTTATTAATGTTATTAGTCACACCAGTGCTTGACAGGCCATTTTAGTCCTGTTGTCAACATAACCTTATCTTTCTTGTTCCTCTCTCTAAAGGTCTGTATTATTACAGATTGATATCTTTGACCTTTGTTATTTGCATCCCAGACCTTCTGCAATGTGTTTTCCAGTTCGGCAGCACACTACATCCACTTCCTGTTCCTGTCCTCGCATGACCGCTGCAGCCTAAAGCACTGATCTGTGTCTTTTGGTCTCAACAGTTTGTGCTCCTCTACAGAGCTGCATTTCCAATATAAACCTGACATAAAATCAGTGATGAATAAACCAGTGAGCAGATATATTTTTTCACTGTTACCCAGCAGCACACATGTGATTCACGGTTCTGGGAGTTCCTCAGTTTTGCATCATGGCTTTGTGTTCTCTGGTACTTATTGCCTCAGAGAGGACTGCCAAGGATTTGCACAGTAGCGAACAGTTTGCTACTGGCTGATTTTATTCCCAGTAGGTTTGTTTCACAAGCACCAGCCACATTAACAAGATGACTATGATTTATTAGGGAACTTGTGAATTCCTTGAAAATGCCCATGTCCGTCACATCTACGGTGAGTGTTGTACATAGTTTGACCTTGAGCGGTAAGGACAAACGACTTTACACTTACCACACTGCAGGTGCCAGTTTCCCACATTGCTTAGTGGGCCAGACCAACAGACTGAACGCACGCAGGCGTATCTACAGTATGTCCACAACAGTTGCATAATCACCCACTTACTCTGCACGTGAACTTGTATAAATGAGAGAGAGACAACAAGGTAGCAGACATTTGGAGCTGTTCACGCCTCAGGATGGATAAAGGCTGCTGGAAAGGGACCCTGGCCCTTGTTGTGGTGCTGGTCAGCACGTATGCAGAAGGTAATGACATTTGTTTTCACCAGTTTTGTGAGATGCACTGGATGTAATGTTAGTACATGTATTCTGATTATTTGGAGTGACAGAAACTGTATTGACTATAGTACATTTTTTCTGTTTCTTTCTTCAGATAAATATTCAGCTGAGATTGTGTACCTACTTGACAAATTTTACTCACTTATTGTTATTCAAGCATGAGCAATAGCTAAAATATTTACTTTTTGTCTATGTATGACCTCATAGAGCCGCATACTTCGTCCACAGCTGAAAGGTCAGCCTGTATGCATCTAGTCATTCCTCTTATCAGCGTAGTGACAACCAGCCTCTGTGAGCCCCTTCCCCTTTTAAAGGGATAGTTCAGGTGTTTTGAAGTGGGGTTGTATGAGGTACTTATCCATAGTCAGTGTATTACCTACAGTAGAATGCGGTCGGCACGCCCCCAGTTTGGAGGAGCAGACAGGAGCACCAGCACGGGAGCTAAGCTGCTGTGGATGGGAGCAGCAGCAAAACACATTTTAGACACCTAAAAGAAAGGCCCACCTAAAAAAAATCAATATCAGTTTAAGTGTACACTATATTTAGAATATTTTCGCTGGTTTACTTTGCCATGAGACAGCTATTCAGTCTATGTTTCCAACGGATCATAGTTGCCAAAGCAACCAGACTCCATTGAAAAAAAAAGGAATTTTACCACACAGAACACGGGAATTGCTGGTCTACCTTTGCCTTGATCGATTAGTTTCTTTGTGTGACTTTGGTGTTTTTAAAGGGTTAGTTCGGATTCACCAAAGTCACACAGTAACACAAACAAACTAACCGATCAAGGCAACGGTAACCCAGAAATTCCCGTGTTCTGTGTGGTAAAATTACTGTTTTTTTCATTGGAGTCTGGTTGCTTCGGCAAATATGATCCGTATATAGGTCCTGTTTGTGCAAGTGTGTGTATTTCGGGCCTGTGTAAAAAAAATACTGTGTGTATAAAATAACAGAGTGAAAAAATTGAATTTCCCCGTGGGGAAAAATAAAGTGCCTTTCTTCTTTTTCTTCTTCTTCTGCACATTATTTCTGTCACAGTTTTTATTATACCCTGAGTTTAAATGTAAGGTTGTGCAGGGCTGAAGAGTTTTGATTTTTTTTGGAGAGTTTTTATCTGAAAGATGAAGACATTTATCATGTGTTTTCTGTTGTCGTCTCCAGCTTCATCTTCCTGGCACATGGATGACTTCATCAAGGCGGTGAAGCAGGTGGAGGATGGGGATCCTGGGTCAGAGCCAGTAGCCGTGTTGAGGAGGCTGCGCCGGGCAGCTGGCCTTAATGATGCATTCATTCAGCACTTCCTCGGTAATGCCGACTCCAGTGGTCCTGAAATGAACTCGAACCTCTCAGTTTACATTAACAGGGCTGTGCATCACAGGGTGACTGAAGATGCCAAAGAAGAAGGTGTGGTTCTCACTCCTGATGGCACCACCATTGCCCTGGCGCCCCTCCTCCTGGGCATCGAGGCTGGTCTCCTCTCCAAGACGACAGGCCGTGTGCGGGGCCTGTACCAGCTCACCCTGGCCAAAGACCTGCACAGCTCTCCTCTCACCCAGCATCTGGGACCGGACGGCTGCTGGGACAGCGTCACCTCCCCTCAAGTCTTCACCCTCCTGGACAGCCCCTCTATGCTCACCACCGCTCAGGTCAACGGGGTCATGGACGGCGTGGTTCTAGGTATGGAGGTCTCTGCCAAATCCAGACGTCCTGTCAAGCTCAGCGACCTGCTGATGGAGTATTACTGCCACCAGCTGGAGAGCAAAGGACTGGACGCTGCCCCGCGCCTCATCAGCCGACGTCGCAGGGAGAACTTCAGAGGGCTGGTCGCCCCTCCGGTGCTGGCCAGACAGGTGGTGAAGTCAGTAGAGCTGTGGCGATCACTGAAGGGACGCTCAAAGATGGACGTGAAAAAGAGGAAGCAGCTGATGGCGGTGGTGAAAAAGGGAATGAAAGAGTTCACCCATAAGTACATGGGTAAGTGAAAGAATTCTAAAAGCAATTGTGGTCTTTCAAATTTAGAATAATAAAGGATCCCTTGACTTAAAGAGGACATATTATGCTTATTTTCAGGTGCATACCTGTATTTGGGGTTTCTAATAGAACATGTTTACATGCTTTAATGTTTAAAAAACGCTTATTTTTTTTCTCATACCGGCCGTGCTGCAGCACCTCTTTTCACCCTCTGTCTGAAACGCTCTGTTTGAGCTCCTGCCCCGCCCTCTCGAAAAGCCCAGTCTGCTCTGATTGGTCAGCTGGCCCACTGTTGTGATTGATCAACCGAACCAAACTCTTCGGACTCCGCTCCAGCTCCGCTCTAACTAAATTTGTTTGAGGGCGTGCCAAACTAGCTTCTAGGCAGGTATTATGCAAATGTGTTACTTGGTGACATCACCATGTTACAGAAGAAAAGGCGGGACTTCAAGCAAGGCTTTTTAAGCAGTTCAGGAGCAGTGTTTCTGTGGAGGGGAGTAACTCTCTTTGGCGATGATTTTGGGCTTTGTAACTTTGCAGACCTTTTACATGCACAAAAACTATATAACACACTACAGGAAAGGGGAAAATAACAAAAGCATAATAGGTCCCCTTTAATTCCAATAACATACACAGACCAGCTCCGATCATCCATTATTAATCTGTTTCAGATTGCCCTCCCTTCATACCTCGCTGTATGTGGGGTGCAGAGCCGTACAGAGGGACCCCCACCAACCTGTCTCTCCCTCTCTCCTTCATGTTCATCCATCACACTCACTCGCCGGGCAAGCCCTGTCTGACCTTCCAGCAGTGCTCTGCAGACATGCGCTCCATGCAGCGCTTCCACCAGGAGGACAGAGGCTGGAACGACATAGGATACAGGTACAGGCAGATCTCTTGTCAGATATACTGCACATATGTGGCACCCAACTTACAAATGACTCTGTGTTCCCAAAGCTTCGTCGCAGGCTCCGACGGTAACATCTACGAGGGCCGAGGCTGGCACTGGCAAGGGGCCCACACCCTCGGACACAACTCCGTAGGCTTCGGGGTTTCCTTCATCGGAAACTACGCCGCCAGCCTGCCTTCCCAGCATTCCATGGGGTTGGTGAGAGATCAGCTGGCATCCTGCGCCATCGGCGGTGGGAGACTGGTAGCCAACTTCACCCTGCAGGGGCACAGACAGGTGGTGAACACTTCCTGTCCTGGTGACGCTCTCTATAATGAGATCCGAGGCTGGGAACACTATGGGGTACGTACATAGAGAAGAAGACATGGGTGAGCTGATTTCTGATAGTAAACAAAGCTTGAATATCCAGACTAGAACAGGCGTAGCCTGCTCCAATGATGCAAATCTCTGCGACCTTTTTCCATCAGGGCGCGCCGTCCCTCATTATGTCTCTTAAGCCTTAAGACATGTCAGGACAGACAGGGCATGTCTGATGATTGTGACACCTTGGTATTTGGAGTGTTTGTAGTTGCACTCTTTTCTGTTTTCCAAATTACCACAACTGATAGTTCCTACTGTATTTTTGGTGTACAGTTCAGGTGGATAGTACCTTACTTTTAAGTAATGTTCTTACGTATGATGTTGAGGTACTTGTACCTTATTTGAGCATTTCATTTTGGTGTTACTTTCTACTTCTACTCCACCACAATTCAGATGGAAATATTGTACTTTTTACTTCACTATATTTATCTGACAACTATAGTTAGTGATTTTCTCAACCTTTTTTTGTGTGGTTGGGGCTCCTTGTCTCGTTTCAGATGTCTGTGAGTTGTTAGTAGTTTCACCAAAGAGACATTTCCCCTCGCAACCTCTCAGATAGATTCATTTATATAACTGTTTGAGGGTCAGAGGTCAAATTCTCCATTATTGATTAAAAAAAGGGAAAATATAAATTTGCCTACCCAAACGTTGTTTTTCTTCTTTCTAATACCATCGTTTCATGACCCCCCAGATTTATCTTGAGACCCTTTTGGAGGGGCCTGACCCCTAGGTTGAGAACCACTGGACTAAACTACCAATAACTGTATATAAAGTAGTTCAAACTAGCTCCACCTCGAGCAGCTATACAATAAAAGGCTGTTTACACATTGTATAATAATATCAAAGGGGCTATCTTGCTGCAGAATAAGGAAGTTTGATACTTTAAGTTACTTTTGCTGATAAAAACTGTACTTTAACTGGATTTTTACATTACTTTGATGTATTGTTACTTTTACTTTTGTAAAAGATCTGAATACTTCTTCCACCACTGCATAACTGTTTCACTTATCTTATCTCATATTTCATATTCCCTTCCTTTTAGGAGGTCGAGAAATGAAAACGATCTGCATGACGAGAGGAAGAGCCTTGAATAAACCAAAAGTCAACACAATAAATATTTGTCTTATTCTTGTGTTCTGATTGTTGCTATTTTCTTGTTAACACTATGATTTGTGTTGCATGAAATCTTGTATGATTTTACATACAAAGCACATCTGCATCTAAAATATGATGATTTGTTAGAAACAACACAGCAATATATAAAATAGCTCCAATTCAAGCAGCTTTAAAATGCTGCTTAAATGTTAATGCATCAGTAGGACCAGTTGACATGATTCAAATAAATATTATGATTTATATTACTGTTTTTTTACAGTAATGATACTGTATATGTCACAATATAGCAAATATATGCAAAAGCACATATGCAATAATGAAATTGATGTTCAGTGTAATGCACTACTGTTCCAGTAGTTTCACTTTTGATACTTTAAGTACACTTTGCTGATAATAATAATGTACTTTTACTTGTAATGAAGTGCCTTTATAGTGTGGTATATCAACTTTTACTTCAGTAAAGGATCGGAATACTCCTTCCCAGTGGTGGAAAGTAACTAAATACATTTACTCCTCTGTACTTAAGTACAATTTTGAGGTACTTTATACTTTTACTCCTTTACAATTCAGGGGGGGAATATTGCACTTTTTACTCTGCTACATTTATTTGATAACTTTAATTACTTTGCAGATTCAGGCTATTTATATATAAAAAAATGTAATCAACAAATTAATTCTGATGTATTATTATATGTATATACGTATAGGTTAAGATACTTTATTGATCCCTGTGGGATAATTCAAAAGCTACCCAGCAGTATATAAAGTAATTAAAATTAGCTCCACCTTTACTAGCTGCAACATTGGTGATGTTTACACATTAATGCATCAATAATTCAAATCCAATTACATATAGCAATGCATTATAATAATAATAATAATAATAATATATGTATAGAGCACTTTTCATAATACTCAAAGACACTTTACACAAGTTAAATGATAATATAAAACAACACACTAATAACATACAACACACAACATTATTATTCTGAAATGGGCCAGTCTGCATAATGACTTTATATATATATATATATATTGACACTAATACTTTGTACTTTTATTTAAGAAAAAATTGCAATGCAGGGCATTTACTTTGCAACATAGTATTTCTACACTGTTGTTAATCAACATTAATGCATCAATAATTCAAATCCAATTACATATAGCAATGCATTATAATAATAATAATAATAATAATAATAATAATATATTTATAGAACGCTTTTCATAATACTCAAAGACACTTTACACAAGTTAAATGATCATAAAAACTTTATTGATCATAATGACTTTATATACAGCATGTATATATATTGACGCTAATACTTTGTACTTTTACTTCAGTAAAAATTGCAATGCAGGGCATTTACTTGCAACATAGTATTTCTACACTATTATATTACTGCTTTTACTTTTTAAAGAAATAATCAGAGTACTTGTAAAATGTCATTGATGACCAGTAGAGGGCGCCACATGACCATGTAATAACCAGTAATAAGGCGTTTATTGATTTCCAACATTTAGGGACATTTTATTACACAAACTAATTGACAAACTCATTCCAGCTGTGCTATTACCTCATAGCGAGGGAAACATCTGTAATAAGGTTTATAAACATGTGTATTACTACAGTGGTGGACCAAACTAACTATTAACTGACACTAAATTGGCACAATTTATAATTAATATTTTACCTGTTATTAGAAAAAATGATGTCTGACATGAATAAAGGTCACCAGTGTGACATGTTAGTTCAGTCTCGTTAGAATAAAGTGTATTCATGATTAAAACGCGTCAGAACAGACGCACAAGAGAGCATGCATTAGTGTAAAGGTGATGAAATGAGAATAAAAGCAAAGCAAAGGTAAAAGTTGAACTTATTCAACTTGACTCTGGTGTGTTTTCTACTCGGTAAACTCTTCTCGTCGCCCTCCCTCGTCGACGTTTCTTACGTACGCAGCCGTGGCGTGCCCGCAAGCCAAATAACATGGAGTCCTCTAGTCTGGCATCTTCCAGAGATCCATGAAACGGACCTGAACCTGAGCAGCGACGACACGGAGCGACCTCCTCCTCCAACATGGGAGCAGTCCGAGCCGCCGGAGAGCATCGTCGAGATGCGTAAAAAGCTTCAGCTCCCCCGGCCTCAAACTATGAGAATGAGCGGTGCTTAACCAGCAGCAGCAGCAGCAGCAGCTCAGCCTTCCCCTGACTGCGACCAGCACACCAAAACCAGGCCGAATTCAGTGAGTATTTATGCACTAAACCTGCAGCTTTCTGGGGCGTTTTGTGGGGGGGATGAAATGCATCGTGCACGGATGCATTGTTGTTCTAGTCACCTGACAGCGACTGGATCGATACCAGCACACGTCCTCTGAGGTAAAAGAGAGGCCAGCTCCGTGGGACACCTTGATGTACCCGGGCATTTTCCTGCTGTTTAGAGGGGCCAGCAGGAGAGGACATGGGCCTGAGTGGAAAGGCCACTTATTTATGGAACCATTTGGGCTCCCTATTTCATTCTTTAAAGGTCCCATATTCTAAAAAAGTGAGATTTTCATGTTTTTTTATTATAAAGCAGGCTTAAGTCCTATATAAATACTGTGAAAGTATTGAAACACTCAATCCACAGGGAAACACACACAGCCCGTATTCAGAAACTATGCATTTGAAACAAGCTGTCAGGATTTCTGCCCATTTGTGATGTCACAAATATACAATACTAGACACTTTACACCGATTTTAATGTAAACATTCTAAATGTTTCCCAGTTTATTCCTGGTTGCAGTGTATGTGAATGTCATCAGCTGACAGGAAGTACACATGGACCCAAGCTGTTGCCTAGCAACGCAATTCTGTTGCAATTCCGTTGCAATTCCGTCAAAATGCGCTAAAACGGAGCGTTTCAGACAGAGTGTGAATACAGGCGTATTCAGGCCGACAGTATGAGAAAAATTAAGTTTTTTTTTTAACATTACAGCATCTAAACATGTTCTAGTAGAAACACAAAATATAAGTATGAACTTGAAAATGAACACAATATGGGACCTTTAACACCACTACATGCTGAGAAAATAGGCCAAAAACCTGCAGCTGGCAAAAAAAGAAAGATACAGCCAGAAACACACAGATTCTGCAGATCTGACACTTTCATATAGTCTAATATGCTTTGTGATTCTTCCTTACAATGTGTAATATATAAGTTACTACAGTATAAGTTTGAAGCTGTGAGAAACTTTTATTTTGGTTATATCTGACACTTTCATATAGTCTAATATGCTTTGTGATTCTTCCTTACAATATGCAATGTGTAAGTTACAACAGTATAAGTTTGAAGCTGTGAGAAACTTTTTATTTTTGGTTAGTGTGTGTTCATGTTTTCCAGAAGAAGAGGAGGCTGCACAATGTAGGACGGCTGGTCACCAGTGGGACTCCATACTGCTCTCTGGGGGGGCACCATGGAGCCAGAAGGGCGACCCCTAACCCCAGGGACCAGCTATGGGCCCTCACCCTTCAACTCAGCACAAAACCCCGTCACCCCCACCTCCCTCAACTGCACCTTACAGGTAAGACATCATCAAACTAGTCATCGTTCGTCGCTGTCATTTCCATCATCTGACAATAAGGCGACCAGGTGTCCCACTTTACTTGGGACTGCTCAGCATTTTTTATCCCTTGTCCCACTTCCAACAAATTGAGACGATGTCCCACATTTCTAGTTTTCAAAAGTCAAACCACTGGAGGACAGACGCTTTTTTAAAAATCTGGCTTTTATCCAATGGCTGTGAAGAAAGCAGGGAAGGCTGTCGTCACGGCGCTGTTTGCTCACAAACTTCACAAATGTGGGTCAAGTGCAGGTTGACCTTTCACCGTCTTTGCTACGCTACGCCCAACGGAGAAAATTGCGAGTCACCGTAAAGTCACAATCTATGCAGATTTAGGTGGAATATGATTGAAACTACCACAAAGAAAAAGGAAGAGACTGTGAGACAACAAAGACTGTGAAACTACTTTTAAGTACTTATAAGCCGGTGGAAATATGCCAGTTATTTTTCAATTTCACACGAGACTCCGGGACATGAAGCGACACGTGAGTCTCACAAGAAACATGCGTTTCAAAAAGAGATGTGATCTATGGATGCA
Source organism: Sebastes fasciatus (assembly GCF_043250625.1). Taxonomy (NCBI): domain Eukaryota; kingdom Metazoa; phylum Chordata; class Actinopteri; order Perciformes; family Sebastidae; genus Sebastes; species Sebastes fasciatus. The sequence continues at coordinate 13,974,625 of NC_133807.1, forward strand.
TTCGGGAAAGCATAGAGATGTTACAAGATAAGGGGCAGAGTAGAAATGTTTATTATTTAAGTTAGATAAGCATTAAATCAAAATTGTAGACTGCCTCTCAGCCTTGGTAACGTGTCCCACACAAACATACTCTTTGTCCCACATTTGGTTTGGTTGGATCTGGTCTCCCTATCTGACAATAAGATGTGTGTGTTTTTTTTTTATTATCGCCTCTAGTCCTCATGCTCTCCAAATGTGAGAGACGACCTGATGTCTGCCAAACGCTCGTGGGGCCACGCTGGAGATGAGGAGGGCCCAGAGCAGACTGAAGGCACTCAGCCACCCAGTGCAGAGCCAGGGAGGAGCGCACAGAGGAGATTCAGGTCCTCAGCCTTTCCTTCCTCCCTAAGCTGGGACTCTGACTCTGAGAAAGAAACTCTAGATGGTAACACACGGCTTAATATCCACTGGAAACCTGCTGCTCAGTAGTGGTTAGAACTAGTAGTGAATCTAGCTAATACATGATGCCATCAGTGTACCTATCATTGTTGTCCCCCTTATTGTTCTCAATGTTATTCAGTCTGCATGTAGTCAGAAGTCTCTCAGTATGCACTGTATCTTTGTAACCATTGAGCTGTGAAGTGATGTTCCTGTGGTTCCTGTGTGTTTTGTGTGCTGTTGCGTGTCAGAGGAGGAGCTACAGCACTTTTCTAACCCTCATGGTCTGGCTGCTCACAGCCCAGGATCTCCTTCTTCTGGACTCAGGTGAGGAGGAGGTGCAGGAGGAAGGCTAGCGAGTTGTTTGGTGGTGATGTCAGAAAGGCAGATCATCAGGATTTGAGAAGTATTGAGGTCATGAGTCATAGTGTCTCTTGTTTCCAGCCGCTGTGCCAAGCTAAGCTAAGCTACCTGTGAGACAGCCAGCAAGAATTAAAGAGGACCTATTATGCTTTTGTGCTTTTTCCCTTTCCTTTAGTGTGTTATATCGTTTTTTATGCATGTAAAAGGTCTGCAAAGTTACAAAATACACGCCAAGGGAGTTACTCTCCCCCACAGAAACACTGCTCTTGAACTGCCTGAAACACCTTGCTTGAAGTCCCACGTTTTCTCCGTAACGTGGTGATGTCACCAACTAGCACATTTGCATAATACCTGCCTAGCAGCTAGTTTGGCACGCCCTCAAACAAAGAGCAGAGCAGGCTGGGCTTTTCTTGGGGGTTTTGAACATTAAAGCATGTAAACATGTTATAGTAGAAACCGAAAATACAATATGAACCTGAAAATGAGCATAATAGGTCCTCCTTAACGCTTCTTTACTGACTCTCAGCAAGAAAGTGAATAAACATAATTCCCAAAATGTCAAGTTACTGCTTTACTAACATAACACTATTAGTACTGCTAAAGTCCAAACTATATAGTTATTTCCAGGAAACATCCAATGTACTCTTGTATTCAGACCCATAAAATATATCGTTACTGTTTTACTTCCCAACTTGAAGGTCTAAATGCTGCATTGAGGCCTTTTCCTCACTGCAGTGATTGTAATAAGGGGGGAGAAATACTTCATCCTATGTTTGTTTTTTTATTTAGTTGGCTTAAAGCTGCAGTCGGTAACTTTGAGCAAATATGATAAAGAGTTATTTTTATAAAATGGTCACTATATCCTGACAGTAGTGCATGAGACAAGTAATCTGTGAAAAAAATCATGTTCCTCTGTGTGTGTGTGGCATTTGCAAGATTTCATTGCAGCTGTCAATCACTGCTCGCGAAACTCGTGAACTCTGATCAAACTGTCAACCTAGGCAGCACTGATCAAATATGAATCAAGATTCGGTTACTGTAATGCCTATTTGTTGCCGTTTCCTTGCCAGAAACATATTTTAGTGTGCTGTTTAGCTGTAAAATGAGAAAGTTTGTGACCCGGCCGCCATATTGAAAACAGTCGAGCCAAAACCAAGCACCGCCCACCAGTCGGAGTAAACTTTCAGTAATATATATAAACTCGGGAAAAAAAGTTTGGAAATTTGTGTTTGATGGATTTTTTATTTCTCTGTTGCTAATTGTCATTGTATTTTACATCGTTGGAAAGCCTTTTTATTTACCTTCACAATGATGTCCAACATGTAAGGATCATGCATTTGTGGGATGGGCAGCACAGCTGATTATGTGGGTAGCGCCCAAGAAAAATTTGCAAAAATGCTCTGCCAATGGTAAACAGTGTATTCTCCTGTTGGTGTTGACTCTTGTTTTGAGTTGTTTGGTGGATTGGATGATTGAACTCTCTATCAGTAACAAGGAACAAACAAGACATATTGGCTATTTTACACTTTATTCATTTAATACACCGTCAGGAGCCTCAGTAGCGGTGGAAGATCCATACGCAGCCACAACAGCCTGGCACCTCCTCCTCATGCTGGTCACCAACCTGGTCACACATTGCTGTGGGATGGCGTTCCATTCCTCAACCAGGATTCGGTCAGCCAGCGTGGTTGTGTTGGTCACTCTAACACGTACAGCACGCCCAAGCTGATCCCACAAGTGTTGAATTGGGTTGAGGTCTGGACTCTTGGCAGGCCGTTCCATTCTCTCTACTCCCACATTGTGGAGGTAGTCTGTGATAACCCTGGCTCTGTGGGGGCGAGCGTTGTCATCTTGGAGGAGGAAGTTAGGTGCCAGATTGTGGAGATATGGGATCGCCACTAGCTGCAGAATCTCATCCTGATATCGCACTGCATTGAGATGGCCTTCAATGATGACAAGCCTTGTTTTGCCAGTGACATCATTTAGGGAACACACAACCATGCTGGCTGACCTGCAATGAATCCTGGTTGAGGAATGGAACGCCATCTCACAGCAACGTGTGACCAGGTTGGTGACATGAGGAGGAGGTGCCAGGCTGTTGTGGCTGCGTATGGATCTTTCACCGCTACTGAGGCTCCTGACGGTGTATTAAATGAATAAAGTGTAAAATAGCCAATATGTCTTGTTTGTTCCTTGTTACTGATAGAGAGTTCAACCATCCAATCCACCAAACAACTCAAAACAAGAGTCAATACCAACAGGAGAATACACTGTTTACCATTGGTAGAGCATTTTGACAAATTTTTCTTGGGCGCTACCCACATAATCAGCTGTGCTGCTCATCCCACAAATGCATGATCCTTACAAGTTGGACATCATTGTGAAGGTAAATAAACAGGCTTCCCAACGATGTAAAATACAATGACAATTAGCATTGTAACAACAGAGAAATAATCCACCAAACACAAGTTTCCAAACTTTATTTTCCGAGTTTATTTTTTATCAACTGCAGCTTTAAAAGTCATCAAATTTAAATATACAGAGTCTACAAATACTGGAATCAGCATGACAAATCCTCACTATGTGTTTGATTTTGACTGAACACCCCCAGTTTGCTAAAACCCACATCATTTTCAGAAAAATGGACACAACCTCAATGTAAGAATAAGAAATAAGAGCTCGCACTTCGTCTGTAATTTTGACTTGTTTCAGGCAGAGATGCTGCTTTCACTTGTTACAAATGTCATGTGATGCCTTTTCTTTCCGATGCTCTCCAGACTTGATAGCGAAGATGACCGAGAACCTGAAAAACTGCAGCACTTGCATAGCAAGACTGACTCGTCTCCCGCTGTGGAGGGGCATGATGACAACAATGAGAGCACAAAGACAGGAGAGCCAAATACGTCTCAGCTTGGCCCAACAGACTGTGAGTACCATAAGGAAGACACCAAATCTGCCTGCACTCGTTATCTATCCATTCATAATTCCTCTGTTTTCTCTTCACAGTGGCAGACAGCAACGTGTGGAATGTATCTGAGGGAGCTGAGCTGTTTCTGTCCAAAGTAAAACCAAAGGAAGGCTGCCAAATGGAGGAGGAGGAGGCGGACCACAGCGAGGGAGAGAAGAGGCCCAAGGGAAAAGAAACCAAGGAGCCTGAGAGGGATGTGTACACCTTCCCTGGAGACTCAGACCCCGAGAGTCCCCCTCCTGCCCCTTGGGCTCATTGCACATTCATTCAGCGGTGCAGAAAGAAGAGGGTGCTGCTCAGGCCCTTCTCCGGACTTGGCACCTTGAAGCGCACATCGCCTGAGACTGGCAAGCGGGCGAGAGGGAGTCCTCAAAAATCCAAAAGCACTGAGACGGCACAGCTGAATCAAGGCGGACGGGTGTATGATTTTGAGGAAGTCGGCTTCGAAGAGGCAGCAGTGGAGGAACAGATGAAGTTCGGAGAGACAGGAGGGAAAAGAGATAAAGGAGAAGAAGAAGAAGAAAGGGGGGGAGAGCCAGGTAAAGAAATCTTCACCTGCGTGGAATGTAGCATTTACTTCAAAAAGCAGGTCCACCTGCAGGAGCACATAGTCGAGCACTGTCAGAGTGGGGGCAGGCGTTTAGGAAAGGGCAGCCGTTTTCGGTGCATTGAGTGTGGCTGGAACCTGTCGAATCGGCTCGCGTTGACAGACCACCACAGGAGGCACCAGGAGTCCCGTCTAAAGATCTTGGAGGAGATTGAGAAACTGAATGAAAACGGGAATGCTAGAGAGATCCAGAAGCTGGACAGTAAGACAGTGAAGGAGATAAGCTCAGACTCGGCTATTATGCAAGATGCAAGCCCAACCTCGATTCCAGGCAAAATGTCAGACCCAGAAATAGTCGCATCTCCACCTCTTTCCCCAGCCCCAGTTTCAACACCAGACTCAGCAGTTCTCTGCTCAACTCCTCCGAATTCAGTTCGAACTCCAGCTCAGGCCCGAGCTGTTTCCGCCTGCCGCCGCCGCTTCATCTGCACCAAGTGTAACTTCAGCACAAGAACCTCCCAGGCACTGGCTAATCATACCAAGACCCACAATAGAAAGAAACCCGCCCTCCAGGCTGACTCCCCGTCCCCTGGCTCACCATCATGTTCCCTGGCCTGTGGTCACTGTGCCTTCCTGACCTCCAGTCAAACTGTAATGAGAGAACACCAGAAACTTGTTCACCCAGGACAGGCCACCATCAGCGGGGCGAAGGCTGATGAGACTGGCCGGCATTCAAGGTCTAAAGTGGGCGCTCGAATTTCAAAACCCACTTTAGATTCTGACCATCTCTCTGGGTCTGGATCCTCGCCGGATGCAACTCGAGGCGAAAGCCAGCAGGGAGTCACTGCCTCTGAGGACTGCACAACGCCAGACAGCGCTGCAGCTCGGCCCACAAGCCAGGCGGTCTTCAAGCGTGTTGGGAACAGGAGATTCAGCAGAAGAGTGAAGACATGGACTGATCCGGCCAAGTTTCTGGATGATGGCAAGCTGACCGGGAGTGAAGAAGAAGAGCAGGACAAAGATCAGAGCACAGAGCTCGACACCGAGCGTTCCCAACAACACGCCAACTCTCCTGTTGGGCTGAAACCGCACACCAGAGCACGATCCAACACAGGTAAGACCCAATGTATGACTAAGGACTAGTGCTCAAGTTAGACTAAGACACTTTACACAAGTTATTATGTCACCCAAGACCAGATTATCGTGAGAGTATCAGGTTTGAGCATTTGGATAAGACATCAGTCTGATTTCTGCTTGCTCATAGCTTTTTTTTGTAATTGTACTGAAAACCTGATCATACAAAAAATATTAAAGCTGCACTCATCAATATTTTTTATTATAAATAGGGCTGTCAATCGATTAAAATATTTAATCGCAAATTAATCACACATTTTTTATCTGTTCAAAAGGTATGTTACAGGGAGATTCGTCAAGTATTTAATACATGTACTAATATGCTGCTTTATGCAAATGTATGTATATATTTGTTATTGGAAATCAATTAACAAAATAATTAAAAATATTGTCCAGGGACCTTCACAGGTACTGCATTTAGAGTAAAAAATATGCTCAAATCATAACATGGCAAACTCAGGCCCAACAGGCAACAACAGCTGTCAGTGTGTCAGTGTTCTTGAGGTCAGAGGTCAAGGGACCCCTTTGAAAATGGCCATGCTAGTTTTTGGAGCGTTATTTAGCCTCCTTCGCGGCAAGCTAGTATGACGTGGTTGGTATCAATTTCATATGATGCCAGTTTCTTCACTCTAGTTTTAAAACTGAGGACGCTACAACCTAAAAATCGCAGGTTGCATTAATGCGTTAAAGAAATTAGTGGCGTTAAAACGAATATGCGTTAACGCATTATCACTTTAACTTTGAAACCCTATTTATAAAAAATGGATCAAATGACTATGAGTAATGTGAAAGGTTTTGCTAGAAATGACAAAACCACAGAGAATTATCACCTGACTCCGCAGTTCCCCTCAGCTCTAAGTAGTATTTTAGCATCTTTAAGCGAATTGTTTTCACTTAATGGCCCTGAACTTTACTGTTTAGGCTCACTTAGTGTTGTTTCTATTTTCAGCGAAAAAGCTATGAAAACTTACTGTGCGCTACCTGCCCAGTAACAAACAGCTAACAGTAAAAGCTAGCAACTAGCTGGTGAACATAACGCAGCATTTAGCAGCTAAAAAGCCAGATATTTTTCTTCAGGATCTTTGGTCTGGTGGAGACCAAAAACAGAGCTAAAAGTAGAGTGAATATTGGACTTACTGTACATTCGCTAGGTGGACTGAACACGACTATATATGAATGCTAATGTTGCTCTGTGACAGCTGGATGTGTAAACAGGCAACTGTTTGCTAACACTTTAGCCATTAACAACTTAAAAGGCAAAAGTATGCCAGTATAATGCATTCCTTCAGCAACATTACAGTCCAATGGTTCAAAACTTTCATTCGGCAGGGTTTTCATGTATTTAAACCCTTTAAGAAAACTGGTTAAAGGTGCTCTATACGATATTAAGAGCATTTGATTACTGCGCTCATACGGCGGTTACAGCTGATAACGGCGTCCTGACCGATGGCGCCGTTGTGGAAGCATAACACCCACCTTCCAGTTCCCCTTACGGTTAACACTGTTAGCTCTGTCAGCACTGTTGCCCCTTGTTTTCACTGTTAGCGCTGTTCCGACTCGGTCATGTCTAGAAGGTAACCCGTAAACTGCGAATACTGATCTGAGATCTGCAAAAACTTGTAAAAACTCTTGCAAAACTCGCTGCCCGACGACCTATCGTAACCTTGACTATTCAAGATCAATGCCTAACCTAAACCATCTCACGAGAGTTTCCTAAACTTGCGGGTTCCCTTCCAGACACTACCCGCCGGCTCAGCTGTCGCCATGTTGAGAGCTGTGCGGAGGCAATATAAACACTGCCAAGCTCACATTTAGCACCTTTATAAGGGTTTGTATGAGTTATCAAATTTCTGTAGCAAAAATCTAGCCGTGTTGGCATTGTCATTTTTAATCCCTTTACCTGAAAGATAAATTAAATTAATGCAAAAACAGGGCAATAATCAGATTACTACACTGCATGTAAACAAATTTATATTAGTTCTTGCCGTATTGCACGTCTTTGTAGTGATGTTGTTGCTTTCCAAGATGTCAGCGATTAACTTTATGATTGAAATGTGATTATTATAAATAGGAATGATGTGGTTAATGGTCAAATCTATGAAATTAAAACCCAAGTTGTAATAAACCAGAATTATTTAACTTATTACTTATTATTTTTACTTTAAAGTGTTGAGACATTGTTGAGGTCAAACTAAATATTTTTGACACATTTTAAGAATTGATTTAGGTCAGAAAGACAATAAGAACTTCTCAAAGGAGCCCTACCGGAGCTCTCACCCCAAACCCAATATGCACATGTAGTAGTTCAGGTACGCATACTGTTTCAGTTTAAATAGGATTTGTCTGTTTATTCAGAATTGATTTTTTTTTCTTTATAGAGGACTGCTCGGCACAGCGTAGTGCTACATTATCGCTCCCCTCTGAGAAGTGTCTGAAGGACGAAGACAAGCTGGAAGTGGAGAAAGATGGAAAGGTTTTCTTTTTGAGGAGGAGCAACCGGGTTACTGCTGCTACCGCAGAAAATGACAGTGATGATGATGACGAGGACATTGACGAGGAAAGCGTGCGACGTTTCCTGTCAGAGGGCATCTTGGATGAAGACCCGGATGAGATTGATGAGGACTCGGAGGCGCTCAAGAGTGTGGAGAGGAAATGCCCCTACTGCCCTGATCGATTTCATAATGGCATTGGGCTTGCCAATCACGTGAGAGGCCACCTGAACCGAGTGGGCGTCAGCTACAATGTGCGTCACTTCATATCCCCTGAGGAAGTCAATGCGATTGAGAAGAAGTTTTCCTATCAGAAGAAGAAGAAAAAAGGTCAGCCGCTTGTTGCATGTATTTCTTTAGGCTGTGTAGATCTTGTCTGAGCAGATTCTAAAGCCCAGACAGACTGTTTTTGTTGTCTTTGTTTTTAATATATGCTTGACATAATCACCCTGACATGAGCCAGAGGGTATATTAGCTATACCATAATACTAATAATGAATGCCTGTTTCAGCCACAGTAGAACACATTCTGTAAATTTAGATTGTCTTTGCTTTGTGGACTAACTCTGAGGTTCATACTTGTATTTTGGGTTTCTACTAGAACATGTTTACATGCTTTAATGTTAAAAAAAACACTTTATTTTTCTCATACCAGTTACTGAAGAAAAGCCGGGGCTTCAAGCAAGGTGTTTCAGGCAGTACAGGAGCAGTGTTTCTGTGGTGGAGAGTAACTCCCTTTGGTGTGGACTTTGTAACTTTGCAGACCTTTAACAGGCACAAAAAAAACGAACAAACTAAACTAAAACTAAATAACAAACTAAAGGAAAGGGAAAAAGCACAAAAGCATGATAGGTCCTCTTCAAATTTCTGGTGACCAGCTGGGAACACTTGATGTGAACTGCTTTTAGAGGTGGTTACTATAACATAAAGCAGTGGTTCCATCCCTGGGGAAGCAAGGGTCATAACTCTGAGGGACAGCAAGATGATTAGCAGAATAAGAAAATAAAAAAAATGTTTACCATGTTCATCATTTTAGCTGAGCATGCTAACATTTGCTAATTAGCATTAAACACAAAGTACAGCGGGTGATGGGAATGTCTTTAATTTTGCTATTAGGTCATAAACCACAGTTATCTAGCCTAGATCAAGAGTTAAAGGGGACCTTTTTATGCTTTTCCCCTTTCCTTTAGTGTGTCATACAGTTCTTATATAGCCTAAAGTCCACACCAAAGGGAGTTACTCTCCCCGACAGAAACACTGCTCCTGAACTGCCTGAAACACCCTACTTCATGCCCCGCCTTTTCTTCCGTAACATGGTGATGTCACCATGTAACACATTTGCATAATACCTGCCTAGCAGCTAGTTTGGTACGCCCTCAAACAAAGCTAGTTAGAGTGGAGCTGGAGCAGAGTTTGGTTTGGTTGACAAAACAACACAACAGAGTGGGCCAGCTGACCAATCAGAGCAGACTGGGCCTTTCGGGAGGGGGAAGCTCAAACAGAGCGTGTCAGACAGACAGTGAAAAGAGGTGCTGCAGCACAGCTGGTATGAGAAAAATAAAGCGTTTTTTGAACATTAAAGCATGTAAACATGTTCTAGTACAAAGCCAAAATACAAGTATGAACCTGAAAATGAGCATAATAGGTCCTCTTTAAGTGGTCATCAAAGTGATTACAATTAATCCGGAGGGGAACATGAATGTATGCACCAAAGTTAATGGCAATCCATCCAATATTTGTCGAGACATTTCACTTAAAATCAAAAATGTTAACCTCCTGGTGGAGCTAGAGGTAAAGTCAGGCGATCACCAAAGACAGTAGGATTCACCCTCAGGGGGCCATGATTGTCTGCAATAGTTGTTGAGATAATTCAGTGTGGACCAAAGTGGTGATCAAAGACATGGCTGTGATTCAAGGGGTCATAGGCCAAACAGGTTGGGACCACAGCACAGCTGTTGTTCACAGCTGTAAAGTATAAACAGTATCAGTATCACATTCAGTCACATGTCTAAACTTCCACTTGTATTGCCTGTCCTCTCCCGCAGTTGCCAACTTTGACCCCGACACATTCAGCGTGATGCACTGCGAGTTCTGCAGCGCCGGCTTCGACACCCGGGCCGGCCTGTCCAGCCACGCCAGGGCCCACCTCCGCGACTTCGGCATCACCAACTGGGACGTCACCATCTCGCCCATCCACATCCTGAGGGAGCTGTTCTCCAGCAGGCCCGACCTCGTGATCCCCACGGCTCCCCCCCGGAGCCCCGGTTCCTCACCGGAGGAGGGAGAGGAGGAAGAGGAAGAGGAAGAGGAAGAGGAAAAGGAAGGGGAGGAGGAAGGGGAGGGAATCATCGAGGTAAAGCTAGAGAGGGAGACAAGTGAAAGGACGCCGAGCGCTGCTGTTTCTGACGCGCTGCCTTCAGCATCTCCTCAACGCTGCAAGAAGGAGGACGGTGGGGAAGAGTGTGAAGGTCAGTTTTGCATTATTGATCCATCCTTTAAAGGTAGTATTGGTTGTTATTGTGTTTGATGCTGACAGTTATTACCTGGTGATCTGGCACTTTGAACTTGGCACAGGTTATATAGTAGTGAGTAATGATGGAGGGATGGAGAAGATTGTAACAGATGCATAAAGCAGTGTGAAATATGAGTGTAGATGCTGTTACTGTTGTTTTAAGTGCTTTTTGCTTTTTTACTCTGAATAAAAATCCTTAAAAGTAGTATTGGTTGTTATTGTGTTTGATGCTGACAGTTATTACCTGGTGATCTGGCACTTTGAACTTGGCACAGGTTATATAGAAGTGAGTAATGATGCCTGGAGGGATGGAGGAGATTGTTACAGATGGATAAAGCAGGGTGAAATATGAGTTTAGATGCTGTTGCTGTTGTTTGAAGTGCTTTTTGCTTTTTTACTCTGAATAAAAATCCTTAAAAGTGGTATTGGTTGTTATTGTGTTTGATAGTTTTTACCTGGTGATCTGGCACTTGGAACTTATTGGCACAGGTTATATATAAGTGAGTAATGATGGAGGGATGGAGAAGATTGTTACAGATGCATAAAAGCAGTGTGAAGTATGAGTTCACTGTTGTTTTAAGTGCTGTTTGCTTTTTTTTACTCTGAATAAAAAAAAAGTAGTATTGGTTTGTTATTGTGTTTGATGCTCATAGTTATTACCTGGTGATCTGGCACTTTGAACTTATTGGCACAGGTTATATAGAAGTGAGTAAAGAATGCCTGGAGGGATGGAGAAGATTGTTACAGATGGATAAAGCAGTGTGAAATATGAGTTTACTGTTGTTTTAAGTGCTTTTTGCTTTTTTACTCTGAATAAAAATCCTTAAAAGTAGTATTGGTTGTTATTGTGTTTGATGCTGATAGTTATTACCTGGTGATCTGGCACTTTGAACTTTGCACAGGTTATAAAGAAGTGAGTAATGATGCCTGGAGGGATGGAGGAGATTGTTACAGATGGATAAAGCAGGGTGAAATATGAGTTTAGATGCTGCTACTGTTGTTTTAAGTGCTTTTTGCTTTTTTTACTCTGAATAAAAATCCTTAAAAGTAGTATTGGTTGTTATTGTGTTTGATGCTGATAGTTATTACCTGGTGATCTGGCACTTTGAACCTGGCACAGGTTATATAGAAGTGAGTACTGATGGAGGAATGGAGAAGATTGTTACAGATGTGTACAAGCAGTGTGAAATATGAGTTTAGATGCTGTTACTGTTGTTTTAAGTGCTTTTTTTTTACTCTGAATAAAAAATGGGACTGTCTGACCTGTGCGACACCGCTGTAGGCTACAGTGTGTGAAGTGTTTGAATCAGTGATGTCTGACTGTGGAGAAAAGCAAAGAGAGAGTGTGTGAAAGAAAGAGAGAGTGAGTGAGACACACAGAGAGAGAGAGAGAGAGAGAGAGAGAGTCACCGATGCCCGCGGTTGATGTGGCACTCGGTGCATTTATCCTCCAACCTCCTCCGCCTCCACTCGATTGGTCACGCCTTAGCTTAGCGGTGCATATGGGGGCAAAATGGCTGCTTCCACCTCCCCGTAGACCCAAACAATAGCAGGGAAAAAACTGTCTGGGCTTTCAGCTGCCGGGGAGTCCGATGCACTGCGGTTGCGGACCGGTGAGTAACCGCGCGCTGGAATCATTCTCACCCCGTGCACCGCGTCCCATCCTCGGATCACACCGCCGCGTCTCTCCGGTCACCATCATCATCATCGTACATCCAGACAAGACGTTCAGCCATTAAAAAACTCCTCATCATGTGAGACTATGTATAGAAAATCAATGTCGCCATGCATGCAGGTATAGCCCAGCAGTGACACGCGTGTCAAAAAGCTCACAAAGAGGGTCATTGTTATTGTTTCGGGTGGTTTTTACGCACGGATAAATAGTGCTGATTTAAGGCGTTTTTTGTTATTATAGTTTTCTTTATTAGTGTTTTTTTTATTGTGCACGAATGGGATGACGTCCAGTATTTTCAATGCTGCAGGATCTCTCTATAAAATTACCTACAGTTGCCCAATCCTCGCCATTTTACTTTTGCTTTGATTTTTTTGGATAGAGGACACGCTGTGCTTTCAAGTGCACGCATTTGTGCATGTTTAGAGGCGATATTAAAGTAAAAAGATGCTCAGGAAACATTGTAACTTTGTGCACTGAACAGCAGTGATGTTATTACAACTTATAGAAGTATAATCGAAGTATCACTTTTTACTTGGAAGTGTCGGGTTGCTGCTTTTTTTTAGTGTCACTCCGCACTGAATGGAATGGAATGGAATATGGAATATGGAATGGAAGTAGCGCTTTGCTACTTTTAGTCCCGTTTATTATAATAATAAATAAGCCGGCTGATTGTGATGTTGCCATTGTGTTTCCTTATAATAGACGGTGTTATAACGCTGCGCTCCCGAGGTGTCACATCGCTCTTTTACAGTCAAGAGATGAACTGACAAGCGCAGAGCCGCCCACCAGACAGAAAGCATTGTCTGTCTCCACGTCTCTTTTGATTTACGCGATTTGTCGCAGAAAATGGCACTTTTGTCCCAGGAAATGCCTGACTGCGGGGGAAACCAAAGACTGCCATGTTTGTTTCATACATACAGTATAGTGCAATTATTACTTTTTTTATTTTTATGACAGGGATTCATTACTTGGATTATTTGGAGACGTTATATTAATGCGCCTGTTATTATAAGGAGTGATAAATTATATAGACAATGAGCTCACAAGACTGATTCTGCTTGTCAGCCTGCGGCTTTTTATTTATTATTCTCAGAGATGCATTCTTATGCTTTCAAAGACTGACTTATTTTAGAATTATGGAAATTAAAATCAGATTGATTTGTTAGACATTTTTAAATGTAAATCAGCTTTTATTGTCACACATTGTATTGTGCACAGCACAGCACACAGAAGTGAAAATCATTCTCTGCATTTAACCCATCCTAGTAGTAGTAGTAGTTACTCGAGGGCACCTCAGCAGTGTATCCAGGAGGTGAATTGGCACCTCTACAGCGTGCAGGGACTTGAACCGACAACCCTCCACTTCCCAAGCCAAGTTCCTACGGACTGAGCTACTTGCCTGATTAATACCACAGTTACTTAAACCTGCAGTAGGCAGAATATTTTTGGCATCATTGGGCAAAAAATCCATAATAACCTTTCATCATATTGTAATTCAAGTGTTCTGAGAGAAAACTAGACTTCTGCACCTCCTCATAGCTCTGTTTTTAGGCTTTAAAAAATCTGTGACGGGAGACTTTGGCCAATCAAAGGTCATTTCATTAAGAGAGAGCGTTCCTATTGGCTGTGCTCCAGCTTGGTATTTCCTCAACTGATCTCAACATGGCTGCCGGGTCACAAACTTTCTCATTTTACAGCTAAACAGTGCACTACAAGATGTTTCTGTAAACATCTGAGGAGAGAAATAGGCATTACAGCCCTGACTGACCTGCAGAGAACAGCTTCAGCCTCAGGAATGTCCTGCACATGTCTGCCTCTGGAAATCAATACATCGGAAAAGAATGTAGCAGGCCCCACTCCTGATCAGTTTGTGGACTGCATAAGGACAGAGAAAATCTGAATATTGTTCTTTACTAATTTGTATACGCATGAAAACATTTTTTTATAGAGAGCTGCCTAGTTTCAGCGTTGCCTAGTTTGACCGTTTGATCGGAGTTTGCGAGTGATTGACAGATGCTCAGAGACGGCAAGGCTCCAGCTCGGCTCTGATTGGTTGTTTTCCTCCGGTCTGTGAAATCTTGCAGATGCCATTAGGAGCACCGGAGGACACAGAGACACATGAATTATTTTTCAGATTACCTGTCTCATGAAGTACTGTCAGGATATAGTGACCGTTTTATAAAAATACGTTTTTTAATCATATTTGCTCCATTTCTACCCCGTGCAGCTTTAATAGGCCTAATTAACATGGCGTTTCTACTCTTATATGGGTTTCGTCTGTTATGTTTTTAGGTGAGGAGGAGGAAGCAGCCGAGGAAGAGGATGAGGAGGAGCTCCAGCTTCCAGCTCCGGACGGTCTGAGCTCGACACAGAAAGCAGGGCTGTGCAGCGTGGACTCAGACGGTCTCTCTCCCGGGGAGGATGCAGACTCCAAGGGTGAGGGGAGGAGAAAAATGGGAATGCTGACCCCCAGAGTGTTGACAGGGGATTGGATTTGCTACAGCGGAGCCTTATCAGGGCTGTCAGTGGGGGAAATTGTAAAACTGACCTTAGGTCGGCGTTGAGGAGTGGCGACAGTACATCAGAGAGGGTTGTCCCCGGGAGGAATCGTCAGAGGTAGACAAATGTGTTTAGGAGCTAATGAGAGCACCTCTTAACACTTGGCTAGTGTTCGTGCAGACTGGGTGAAGATGTAGACAGGGAGGGTAAGTGAGGTGACGTGTCCTCTGGGATATCGGTGGCCTCTGAAAGGACCCCAGCCACCTGCTGTTGCTTTGCAAACTTGGTGTTAATGCTGTACTTGGTTAAAGTGGGGATCCATTATTTTATTTATTTTTAGGTTTTTAAACCAGTATGTAGCTTTCTAGTGGTGTTTCTTAGTTTCTTATGTATTCAATTCTGAACATTCAAATGTTGGTCAAAGTATGTATATTTTAGCATCAAAATGCTATTTTCCCAAGCCCTTCTAAAACCTTTTTCCCACGTGACCGTACATAGGTTACTGCATGATAACGCTGCTACATGTACAGTATATATACATCCTTACAGTTTAATGTTACATACAGTAACTTAGATGACAGTCGGCACGCTCCCAGTTGGGAGAAGCAGACAGGAGTACCGGCACGGAAGCAAAGCAATATACTGCTGAGGACGCCACGTTAGTTCGGATCCCAAAGTTACAAAATAACACAAACAAACTAACCGATTGATGCAGCGGTAGACCAGTAACTTCCCTGTTCTGCGAGGTAAAATGACTGTTTTTATGAATGTAGTCTGGTGGCTTTGAAGACAGCGACATAACAGCTTCAGTTCCCCGTCAGAAAGGGCTGGCTGATGGCGAGGTAAAGCGGTGAAAATATTCTAAACATAATGTATACTTAAACTGATACTGATTTTTTTTTTTTAAATATATTTTCTGCTGCTCCCGTCCACAGCCGCTTTGCCTCGCTGTCAGACCGCTCTTTCCGTCGGGGAACTGAAACTGTCATATCACTCTCTTCAAAGCCACCAGACTCCATTCACAAAAACAGTCATTTTACCTCACAGAACGCGGGAGTATACATACAACCCCACTTCAAAAAATTCAAACTAACCCCTTGAATTATTTCCAAACTTAGCACAGCTAACTTTGACTCAACTAGTGCTCAGCTAACTTCAATTAGCTTACTTTGGTAACCTACGTCACTGCTTTTTGCTTTGTGCGTTTCCATTTGAAGAAACGCGACAGAACGCAGATGGACCTGCCCTTTAAGTTAATGTTGTAACTTTTAAATCTTTATGAAATGTATAAGATAAGGCATATTTATAATGTCTCACCAGCTGTTCTCGCCTTTTTTTTTGCCTCTGCAGTCCACAACTTGAAGTGTGAGGTGTGCGGAGCTCAGTTTGAGACGAGGCGCGGACTGTCCAGTCACGCCCGCTCTCACCTGCGCCAGCTGGGCATCAGCGTTTCGGAGAGCAGCGGGGCGCCCATCGACCTCCTCTACCAAATCGCCAAAGAGCGCGACATAGACGGCCAAATAAGCTCATCCCCTCTCCAGCCCCTTCCAGCCAAGAAATCCTCGCCGTCTGTTCCTCGGAAAGATGAGGAGTTAGAAGACATGGACTTAGACGAGAAACCCATCCCTCTCTCCGTCCTGGCCAAAGCAGCGAAAGTGGCGCCGCCCTCGTCCTCCTCCACGCCTACTACGCCTTCTCCCGGTGCCTCTCCGGCTCCGCCTCATTCTGCCTCCCCCTCCTCAGTAGTGAGGAAAGCCCCCATTTCCTCCCTGCTGCCCGTGTCTTCCCCCTTGCGCTCCCCGGAGCACAAGGCCGGGGGAATGAAAGGCTTGACCTCTAACCTCTCTGCCACCGTCACAACCAAACCCCTCTGGGCGCCGCAGGAGAATGACGCTCCTCTCAACCTCAGTAAGTGCCTCTGATAACACTGTAAAAAGTTACATTATTCTTATGAATCTTAGTTTAATTTCTTCTTCATGTGCAGCGCTGGAGGTGGACCCCAACAAGGACATCGTTTGCCAGCTGTGTGGCGCCTGGTTCGAGACTCGGAAAGGCTTATCCAGTCACGCGCGAGCCCACCTGCGGCACTTTGGGGTGGAGTACTCCGAATCCAAGGGCTCCCCCATCGACCTCCTGAACCAGCTCATCGACTCCGACGACTTCAAGCACAAAGCCAGTGCGCTGCAGCTCAACAGCCACGCGGAGCCGCGAGGCCTCGGGACCACGCTCTCCTCCCCGAAGCAGTCCCTGCTGAGCCTCTCTTCCTCTTCATCCCTCCTCTATAAGGTGACCACGGCAGGGGGCGGGTCCACATCCAAAGCTACCTCTTCATCTGCCTCGTCTTTACTCGGCCCACCCGCCAAGCGTCACAAGTCCTCTTCCATGAGGGTCTTCCGCCTGAGTAGTGGCGAGCTCATGGCCCTTCCACACAGTGAGTGCTGTTTCACAGGATTGATGGTACATTCCTGGCCTTCACGTGAAGTGGGCTTTATCTGTCATAATTACATCTGTTCTGATAACGCTTTTTCAACACATCTTTTAGGTGAACCTCCAAAGGAAATAGGCTGCGAGTTCTGTGGGGAATATTTTGAGAACCGTAAAGGCCTCTCCAGCCACGCCCGCTCCCACCTGCGCCAGATGGGCATCACCGAGTGGACCGTCAACGGTTCCCCGATCGACACCCTGAGGGAGATCATCAACCGACGGGGCCTGCCTTGCGCTCTTCCTCTAAAACCTCTCAAAACTCCGCCTCCGTCCTCTCCGGGACCCCCTCGCTCGCCTCTGCCGACCTCCTCCTCTCCTTCAGCAACCCTCCTCAGCCGTCTGCCCTTCGCCTTCGCCCGCCCCTCCAGTCCTCCTCAGTCCGCGGCGTCTAAATCAAGCTCGTCTTCTAGTGGGCTGATCCTCAAGCTGAAACCAGAACCGGTGCAGCTGGAGGTCACCACGCCTGGAGCCGTGGGGAGATCTGCTGGCTTCTCCGGTGAAGCTCTCAACTGTAGTTGGAGCAGCTCTGACAGCGTGTTCCCCCTCAACCTGGGTAACTTGGATCCTGTGTTTGGCTCCAGGGTTTATTTAGCAATTTAAAGGAATCGTTATACATTTTGGGAAATACACTTATCTACCATCTTGTTGAGAGTTAAGGCCTTTACACACTGGGGGCTTTTATTACTCCTTTCAACTTTGACAAAGGCAGCACAGACCAGATCTACTCCTTCCGTTCTTACCTTTCACAATAAAAGCCCTAGATATATAGTACTCACAGGCGAGTATTTCGCATTTTCGTGTTGTTTATTCGCCATGCCCCCGGTGTGTAAAAACCTTTAGATGAGATTGATACCACTCTATGTCTGTATGTAAGATATGAAGCCACCAACAGCAGCTGGCCGTTTCCCAAATGTTGAAAGTTTCCTGTGGGAAATTTGCAACATACTTGCAAATGCATCAGACACAGTATATTCCTGCATGAAATCAGTAATGCTTGCTTGCACACTCATACTCTTCCTTTGATCATACTCTTCCTATGATAATTACATTCTCTGTCATTGACTTTCTCCCTCTGGTCTTTCCGTAGCCATGGCCCATGAAGTGGAGCCTACGCGAGATATCCGCTGCGAGTTTTGCGGGGAATATTTTGAGAACCGCAAAGGCCTCTCCAGCCACGCCCGCTCCCACCTGCGCCAGATGGGCATCACCGAGTGGACCGTCAACGGCTCGCCCATCGACACCCTGAGGGAGGTTATGCACAAGAGAGGGGTGGGCACCTCCTCCTCTCGCTCGGACCAGGGAGTGAAGAAGGAGTCGAGCCACGGAGCCAACAGCCCCCTGTGGGAGAACACGGGGGGCACCGGCACCTCAGAGGGTTTGGGCATTTCAGGCTACCATACCTCCAAATACCGCAAATCTCCGCTCAGTTTGCTGCAGTCGGGGTCGAGGCTCCACAAGCAAGGCCTGGGGGCCACATCTGCTACCCCACCCGCGGGGAAGTTTTTCAGGCTGTCCCCTCTGGGGAAGAGGCCTCTGTCTGCGGAGGCCCAGTCAGCGGAGACCGCCAACTCGCCGTCACATCAACTTAAGACTTTCTCACCTCTGCCACAGGATTTCTCCTTCAAAAGAAAACCCTCCCCAGACAAGCACGGACACCAGGGTGAGTAGGTTTTTTCCCCCATCTTGTACTAATCTTATTCTTTAAAAGGAGGTCTCTTGGGGCGTTGCTGTAGCTCACCTGGTAGAGCGGGCGCCCCATGTACCAAGGCTGAGTCCTTACTGCAACGGCCCAGGGTTTGAATCTGACCTGTGGCTCTTTGCTGCATGTCATCCTCTCTCTCCCCCTTTCATAACTAATTCTCTCTTACTATCAATAAAGGCATTAAAAAGCCCAAAAAATAATCTTAAAAAAAGGAGATCTCTCATCACTTTCCTGTGTTTTTCAGATCCCAGTTGCGAGCTGTGTGGCTTCTACTTTGAGAACCGTAAGGCTCTTGCCAGCCACGCGCGAGCCCACCTGAGGCAGTTCGGCGTGACTGAGTGGTGTGTAAATGGATCCCCCATCGAGACGCTAAGCGCCTGGATACGCAGCAGGCCGCAGAAGGTGTTGGAGATGCATCGCAGCTACATGCAGGGTAACCGCTCCACCCTCAAGAAGGTGAGGAGGAAGGTTCATTTTAGCGCGGTAACTCCGGTCAATACAGGTGTTTTTATTGGCTTTGCTACACTTCAGCGAAGTCTTTTGTTGTGAGTGTGAACACTGTTTTTTTATATATATCAGCAGAAGAACTTGTGCCTCCCACAAAGCTCAGCAGCCATACAATACAAGATCATAACCTACTGTGCTACTGTTTCTGACACGCTCTCTTTCCTCCCAGCGTCTTTGAATAGGCGTCATGCCTGGAGATCTAACATTCCTCAGCTGGTGGCTCGACAGACATTTTGTGTCTTGGAAAGCTTCAGAGACGTGTTGTCTAACAGCTTTGAGCCTTACTGTAGATCCTGTGTCTTTACACCCAGCAAAAAAAAAATCACTGTGGGGACAGATGCCAGAACAACTCAGCTATTGACTTGATAGTTGCCATAGTAACCAGGGTGCCTGGCAGCTTATGTTTCATCCTCAGATAAATTATGGCATGCTGTTGATAGGAGAAAACGTACGCTTTTTTTTCTCTTTTCTTTCTTCGCCTCCTGAATTAGTTTCTGGTGCATTTGCGTCACTGTCACACCTTTTCCCTGAGCTGTGATGTGACACACATACAGAACGGATCACCTTTTAAATGTCCTTGTAATCAAGGGAGAAATGAACCCACCTAAGCTGCACATATTGTAACGTACTGTTGATAGCATGATTTGAAAAAGACTTATCATATAGATCATGAATTGATAGTCAATTGACCGAAAATTAATTAGCAATTATTTTGATTTATATTTTAATTGATTAATCATTAATACATTTTTCAGGCAAAAAAAAGCTGAACATCCCCTAGTTACAGCGTCTCAGTGGAAAGGATACGCTGCTTTTCTTTGTGATAGTAAACTCAATATTTTGTGGGTTTGAACAGAACAATTAAACTGAAGACATTATATTGGGCGTCAGGAAATCGTGATGGGCATTTTTTCACCATTTTCTGACATTTAATAGACCAAACAATTAATTGAGAATATAACCGTTAGTTATAGGGCTGCAATTAAATGTCAGAAAAATGTGAAAAATGCCCATCATAATTTCCCAGAGTTCATTGGTGACCAACAATCCAAAGATATTACAGCTGAAGCCAGATAATGTTTGGCATTTTTGCCCGATAAAGGATTAATTAATTATTAAAATAGTTGACAGTTAATTTTACGGCTCTAGTGAGCAACACTGCCAGTCAAAGGTATTTGAGCTGTGTATAGTTTAGCATTCATAATTACATCTCAGGCAATTAGCATGTGTATTAATACCCAAATACTGGAAAGTAAAAATAAGAAATGATGAATAAGTGAACTGAACAATGAAAAATGTTCATTTAATTTATATGCATAATGATTGTATAAGTCACAGTACTCACCCTCACAGGTGTTTTTAATTGCAGCTGATGAGACCTTAGGTCAGGCTGATATTGGGTGGAGCCATGGTGGGAACTGTGTGATGTCACCAAACTGTAACGACCAATAGAAAGGATGAATAAAATAAACAGGAAAGGAGACACGTAATCAGGAAACACCTGTGTGGTTTGACTGTATGTGTGTAGGGTCTTTACAGAGGTTTCTCTGTAAAACTATCTTTTAGTCCTCAGAATTACAATTCCCTGCCTTTTCATTAATAAAAATGATCTTAACTCAAGGTCAACTTGTTAGCTTTCTGTGGAGCTTTCAACCTCATATGTGCAAAATGTAGATAATAAAATAGTTAATAAAAAAATACCAATTAAACAAGTATGCACCCCTACTAAATATTTCTAAAAGTTCCTTTTTATAAATTCCCTCGCTAATATTGGCAGTCAAAATCTTTTCTACATCAAATTAAAGGAATATTTTGACATTTACTGCCATTTACTTGCTTTCTTTTCGAAAGAGTTAGTGCCTTCAAATGAAACTCGTGAGCTCGTGTTTACAGCATGGGAAGTCGTGTACTTGATATGCGCGGAGTTCAAGTGGTTAAGTCGTGAGAACACCGCTGCTAAGCAACGGCAATATTACATTTACTGTCGGCGTCTAGAAGCCACAGAGGCTAACAATTTAGCAAGCTAGCAAGTGGGTAACATAATGCAGGAAATGCAAAGGAATAATGACAGAGGAAGTAATGAGGCCGTTGGGAATATCAACATATATTCAGACATATGATAAAATTACAAAGAAAAACAATATACGACTAAAAATTACAATATATTAACTTATTATGCGCCGAAAATTAACTTCCAAGGCCTCCGCCATTTCTCACAACATCAACAAACACGTCACAACTCGTGAACTCTGAGCTTTCAGAAACTTTCCACTTACGAGGTCGTGAATACGACATGAGGGGGGCGTTCATATGGACTCTTCTCGTGAACACGGTAAACACGACCCCGTTAGACGGGACGATTGATACCACTCTCAGCCGGTTAGCTTAGCTTAGCAAGTAAGTCATCGCGCCAGCCAAGAAATAGTCCAGCACATAATCCCTGTGAAACCACAACATGGAACTTCCACGCTTTCCAGTCTTTATGTTAAACTAAGCTAACCAGCTGCTGGCAGTTGCTTCATATTTATGGCAGAAATGAGAGTGGTATCAATCTGCTCATAAGAGCATGTCCCAAAATGTTGAATAATGCTATCAATGTTATATGAAGAAGAGTATAGTTGATACAGATTTACTATTTTACGCATTATTTGTCCTTATAATGACAGTACAACTAGTTCTGTTTAATATAGTATTATGATATTAACACCAGGACACGGCAGACCACGTGTCTCCTGTTGATGAAATGCTGATTAGAAAACTCTCTCTCTCTGTCCTTCTTCCAGAAGAGCAGCTCACCTCTCACTGCGCTGACGGATTCTGATCATATCCTCCCCATCTCATCGCGGAAGGCCTCCTCTTCCTCCTCCTCCTCCCAGTGGTCTTCTTCTTTGGCTGTAAGCCTGGTGCGGCCGCTGAGCCGCGACGTCAGCCAGAGCTCCTCCAAGACCGCCGAGGGGGAATCCGGTACCAACCTACACGCTCCGTTCAGGCCGGGCCGCGGCAGTCCCAGCCTCTCGCGACTCGCCGACGGCCTCCCGCTTCAAGCACAGGTGGCACGCAGTGAGCTTAACGTCCGCCTGCCCAGAGGTACGTCAGGATGCAGCATATGTTTTTTGCTCCCATGCGCTCAGTCAGGCACATATGCCTGCATGTATCATATACCCACTTCTGTACATTTTGTAAATTGTCTGCAGGGAACAAGGAATGTAGCAATGGGAAAGACAAATGCCCATATAAAGAGAAGCTGACAGAGGCAAAGTGGCGATATATTACAAACCGAAGTTAGTCTATATCGATCGTTACAAACTAGGACAACCTTTCACAACCTTTCACCATCACTTTCACTGATACGTTTTGGCGTTAGCAAACACCTGTCAGCAGCTCAAAATATGTAAATCTTTCGAGACCGTTGTCCAATTTACAAACGTGTAGGTATATGACATCAAAATCTACAAGCCAAATGCCAACTACACAATCATCCGGACTAAGATAAGCAAGCTAGTGTTATGCTAACGGAATACCAACAAAACTTTCGGCTAATACTGCATATTTAATATACCGGTATCTGGCAAAATGAAACCCTTAAAAATAGTTTACATTTGTCTTTGACTGTATAATATACTACAATTCAGCTTTTGAATCTTATTCACTGTGCAGTAGGGGTGTGACGATTCACTCAGCTCACGATACGATACGATACACGATATTGGGTTCACGATCTCGATGCGATACGATATTATAACGCGCTGTTAGCCGCCGAGCCAACGTCACGTTTTTATATCGCGGTATTTCGTTACACAATATTTCGTCACACCCCTACTGTGCAGTGTTTTGTGTTAGTTTTTGACACTCACTAAACAGCCAGCAGATGGCAGTCTTACCATTTATCCTCCAAAAATAAACGACTTCCACTTCGGTGACGTCCCATTCCCTATTGAATTTAATCTTGTTGAGTTGGTAGTGCTAAGCTTGCTAAGCTTCTAAGAAAAACTTTTCAACCATTCGACTCTAAAAACGTTTCTACTATCGAAATACTGTAAATTGTCTGAGCTTGGTTGGCTGTTGTTAGCCGCGCTAATACCAGTAAAACGAATGACTCCCATCAACCTCAGCTGTACTTTGTGTTTAGTTCTAATTAGCAAATGTTGGCATGCTAACACACTACACTAAGACGGTGACCACGGTAAACATGGCAAACATTGTGCATGCTAAACATCAGTCTGTTAGCATACTGACATTATCATTTAGCTAGTGCAACCTCGCAGAGCAGCTAGCATGACTGTTTCTTTAAAGAAAACAGGTGGCTGACTGTGGCTGCACAATAACAGGGTTAAATGTGGGATACATTAGATGTAAGACAGATAAAAAAGAGTCTGTTATGCTACAAGAAAAACACTGAAAGCGAGGTGTTTCATCAGGGGAAATAAATGAAATGTTTGCCACAGAACTGCGCTAGCCTTTGTTTTCAGTGACAGTGCCTTTAATCTTTATTTTTTGACAGGTGAATTGACTTGCATTATTTATTTTGTATTTATTTTTGAAGAGTAGCAAAAGGGCTACATTTTTACATCAGGTGTATTGAAGAATATTTGTACAAAATTAACCTTGGAAGTCCAAAATTAACTAAAAGAGCAATACTGCACTGATATACAAGTGGCTCAGCTCCACTTTGCACCAACCCCGTTTGTCTCATCTCGCTAAGGTTTCGAGCGTCGGCCCTTGAAGCACCCGTCTTGCCCAGATGGAACAGAGAGCCCTCCGAAACCCCCCCGCACAGGCACCGTCCCCGCCCTGGTGCCCAAACCACCCTCCTACCCACTGGTCAAACTGGTGGGCAAGTTCTACACCCTGAAGTGCCGGTGAGTTTTGAGGCGGCAGCATTAATAGAACTGTCTGGCTATGTTTTAAATAGTCCCATAATCCCTCAGCAGCAATCCCCACCCCCACCCCCTGCTGAGCACTACTCCACTTTTAGTGGCTGGTGCACTATATTGAGAATACTGAATCATTTGGGATTTTCAGCCAACACGAATGAGTGCTTAAGTTCTGATGTGACTGCAGTACAAAAGTTTGAACAGAATCGGCTGCTCCCTGGGGAGGCACTGAATTTAACACCGTCAGTTTGTATTTCATTTCTTTGTGCCGCAGCCACGGAATATGTAGATTACTGATGTTGTGTTGTTTTGCATAATTCCATCTTTAATATGTTTTTCTGTCTGCGTCAGGTTCTGCGAGGTGGAGTTTCACGGCCCACTGTCGGTGCAGGAGGACTGGATCAGACACCTCCAGCAGCACATCCTCAAGATGAACTACAACAAGGCCGCTGCACCCAAAGCAGCCTCAACTGCCCCAGTTGATGACCCGGCCCCGGCCTCCACCTCTACCTCCAGTACCACCTCCACCACGCCTGCCCTCACCTCCACCGTAACCTGCGCCACAGCTCCCAGCAGCCGCTCCCCTACGCCTCCGGTGGCCGAGCGCGCTCAGCCCGTCACTGCCACAGAGATTGTAAAGGTCTCGGAGGAGCAGCAGCCCACCCTATCTCCAACATCTCTTCCCCTCCCCACCCAGACAGTGTAAACTCACATTCATCACTGTCATTTAACCCCTTTTGTTTTCTCCTGCCTTTTTATATATCTTTTCGTCCATCCGTTTCTTTCCTTTGGCCTTCACAAAGTGTTGTTGAGGAGGAGTGTTTCCCCTCCAAAGAGCCCTCTGAGCCCCATGCACCTTTTGATGCAGCTTTCTAGACTGTTACTAAGTCCCGTTACCAGGGGAACCAAGCTCTCCTGGCTTATCTGCGCACCGGGAACGGGCGATTGTGGGAAGTGTCGGAGAGATGAACTAATGTTTTGTGTTTGCCTTGTTTATATTGAATGTCCAGGTTGTTGACGTGGACCGTTGCTGTACCTCTCCTCCCATTCACGGGCGATTTAGGGGTTAATGTAGCCCTTTATCAAACTTCGATTCCACCGTTTTTCCACCGCCCCTTTTTCCCTTTATGAACTGTGCGTTACTAAGACCGGTGAGACTTTGACCGTGTCTATCGGCACGCTGGTAGCGCTGGCCTCAGCCTCTCACCCGAAGGTCCTGACTGAGATTGAATGACATTTGTAATCATGCTATAGTCTCGTGGTTGAGACTTCAAACATGTGGTAACACTTGGTGTTAAAACAGGCACTTTTAACGGTGACATTGTCACTTAGCACTTAACTGAAACGCCCATTTAAATGGGCGAAATTTGACTTAATTCGAAATGGTTAAAGGAGCAAGAAGTGGAAGCACACCCAAAAAAGGGAAAAATCCCCCTTGTTAACTTTATAATGTAATGCTTTTCCCCCAAAATATACATTTTGCTTGAATGTAGCTTAAAGCACCTATTAATACCTTTTTATATGCACACAATCAAACATATGCCCCATGTTACTACGCCATTGATAGTTTTCATGATGTTATTACTCCACAGTCTGCTGTTGTGTTGGAGGCACGATCGCCTTTTTAATCTGCATCGGAGAAGCAGGGCCATAGAAAATGTTCAAGGTTACAAGTTTTTTCCGTTCACAGTGTTGCCATTTTCTTCCTGCCTTTTTTTCCCCATTCAACCCAAGTTATTATTTATTTATTCTTATGCATCTGAATGTGGTAAGCTAGGTCATTTTAAAGCTAAAGTAGAACTCTGGAATGTTTGAAAATAGGTCAGCGGTGCACTTTTACACTAGTGCACAATGTGTGTGTGTGTGTGAGTGTTAGTTTGTATGTTTGTGTACATACATAGCAAATGTGCATTTGTTTCCCAATTTAAAGAGAACCTGCTGTTAGGAAGTGGACTAAACGTGGGAGCCTGTCTGCGTGCAGTCTTATCAGGACTTAAATGCATCCGTCATCGTGTTGGGATGTGCCAAAGAGTCTGTTTACTTCCTTGTCTTGCCTCTGTAAAAGCTGTTTACATTGGACCTGATTGGTGGAGGAAACTCTGCACAGCTATCAATTCAAGTTCCTCCGCGCTGAACAATGGACTGAACCGGCGGCGATATGCATCCACTACATGCACGGCAGAGAAGAAGAAGACTTCGGAGCGGCTTCGTGGGACTCGTGTTGTTACTGTAGGGTTAGATTATTCCAATTAAACACGAACCAAACTTGATTTTGAGCAGGGCTCTTGAGAACTGCCAGCCCCCTCAATCCAAACACAGAAACACATCTGCGGTCTGTTTCTTCCTACGTTGCTTCAGAGTGCGTTCAACCCACGACTGAAGCAATAACTAAAGGGTCCACGTAGGCTGGCGACCTTTTCAAAGTTCCAGTGTTGCCCATGTTTGAAACATGACTGTTCGATCCAATCGACACCCAAACCCTTTTATGGAGTATAGATAACATACTATATAACTACATGTACTTAAGAAACTGTTGATGCTAGTAGAGCTATCAGCAGTTCTATTAGCGAGGTAGTTAAAAAAAATAAGTGATCTTAATTCCTCTATCGTGATTTGATTTCAACCTTTGATGCTATGTAATTTTTTATTGCTCTGTGCATTTCTGTATTTGCAGTCCTGCAAGGTGAATCTTTAGAGTATTTTTTATTTTTATCCGTTAGTCTCTCCAAGCTGAAACTTTTTGGTGCTGGTGAGAATGTCGCGGGTCGGGAGCCGGCGAGTGACTGAAGACGTTTTAATGTGATTGTCACGTCCTGGTATCAAAGGACTCTAATAGGCAGGCTTTAAAGGGGACCACTGTGCACGGCGAGATTTGATCCTCTCCTGCGTTCACAGAGTAAATAGATGCCGTGGCCTCTTGCAGGTGTTGTGGCGGTGTTACTGTGTGAGACGCAGGCTGGTGCATTAGAGTTCCCCTTTAAGATTACCTGAACAAGCCTCAGCTGGTGTAACCGGCTGTTTTTGTGCGTATGTGTGTGTGTTTGTGCGTACGAGTGTGTAAAAAGACTGATGATTAAGAAGAAAAAGATGCAGTTGAAGAAAGAACCGTACTGTACACAAAGGGTTAAGTTTTAAGTGAATCAACTCCAGAACAAACAATAAATGTGATTTCAATTTCAGACTCTGAATCGTCGCCTTTGTTGTAACATCGCAGCACATCACCCATCTTTTGGTACGATTGTTGGAGTTGGAGTTGGATGTGATGTTCAATGTTGTGTGGAAACTCTTCAGTTGTAATGTTCTTTGGCCACTAGGGGGAGGTACAGTGTCAGCTTAGTGATGGTTACATGGTTAATTCCAGACAGACTTGAATACACCCTTAGATGGATGGGGAAAACAGAAGCTAGTCAGGAACTTAATTGTCCACAATGTGGAAATAGGCTTTGGCTTCACAACATGGCATACATATAAACACAGAAAAATACAGTTAATTGAGTGACGTCATCTAGAACAAAACAACACATTATAACTGTAAAAGGCATAGATACAGAGTTTTAAACGTCACTTTTGCCGCTGGAAACAGAGGTTGACAAAACAATCTAACACTATCCCAACATGGATGAGATGTCCTTACTGTAAAGTGCTCAGAAAAACCCCCGGAAATTTAAACCTTTACGATTACAACTAAACTCAATTTGCTGATAAAGATGATGTGATATGACTGAAAGCTCCGGAACAGCTACTAAATAGACATTGTGAAGAGATTGTTTCTATAAATGTAGTTATAAGAAACCGTTAATAGATTACAGAGAAGGTCTTAATTCAAATTTGAGTTAGTATAAGACACATTTTTGGTAGCTCTAACTTGTTTATAAACGAGGATCACTTACAATCAGGATCAGTTTTATTTGCAAAGTACATAAATACAAGGAATTTGACTCCGGCTTTTATGCATCCCTCTAAACGTACTTACACAGAAATAGAAAAAGAACAGCTAGGGACAAGGACAACAAAGCTGGACAAATAAAGAATAGTCAGGACTGTTATGTACACAAGTAGCGAAAAAAATGGGTGTATACACTTTCTATAAATATATATATATAAAGCAACAATGACCAACAATCAAATTTAAAAAATAGAATAAAAACATCTTTATATATGAGTTAAGTTCTTCAAGTGTAGACAATACAAATTGTGCAAAGAAATCAGGGGAGAGCGCAGATGCAGTCCCTCACTACCACAAATCATGCAGTCGAGATTTCCACATTTCAGGAATTTAAACAGGTCAGCTCAAGCCTCAGTGCAACGGCTAAGCCTCGACATGGGTGAACCACCTTCATGATCATGGTATCTCCCCTGCTAGGTAAGATGTGAAAAGCATTCATATTTCTCACTTAGTTGCACCTATGTCATGCTTATATATTTTTTTACCAGCTATGTACTATTCATTCTTCTGTTTTTCTTTATTCCTAACATTCAGGTTTACTCACCATATGACCACTAAAACATTTTTCACCAGATTCTTATATATCATCATCTAACTATGCTTAATAACTCCAAAATTATTTAAAATTGCAATAAACAATATTTTTACATTGTATGTAAATGTGAAGGGGAGACTCGTGGGTACCCAAATAACCCATTTTCATTCACATATCTTGAGGTCAGAGGTCAAGGGACCCCTTTGAAAATGGCCATGCCAGTTTTTCCTCTGCAAAATTTCCTTCACGACAAGCTAGTATGACCTGGTTGGTAAAATGGATTCATTAGGTTTTTTCTAGTTTCATATGATACCAGTATCTTCACTCTAGCTTCAAAACTGAGCCCGCTACGATCTAAAAATGTATAGACAGTGTGAAACTTGATGTGGGGTGAAGGTTGGGGTTGATGGATGAACACAAAACATAGGGCTTTCACCCAGGAGGCTGGGGTTCGTTTAAGCCAATACATGATTTTTTTCGCTAAACTTAGTGTTTTTGTTGCCTAAACCTAAAGAAGCCGTTTTCTTTGTGTTCAAAATGTAACGTTTCATTCAGTTTTTTGTGTTAGAAGGTGTTGCTTTTAAGTTTCCCTGTCACTTTTACAACGTAGTAGGCGTAGTAGGCCCCTAATGACCCACAACTATGGTGCTTATAGCAGCCAATAACACACACTTTAATGGCCTAATAACATTCAAAATTGGGTCCACCCACATGCCTCAGAAAAAAAGCTGGAAAGCTGCTGATTTAATCTCAGGCAGAGCAGAAGAATA
Organism: Sebastes fasciatus; assembly: GCF_043250625.1. Classification (NCBI taxonomy): domain Eukaryota; kingdom Metazoa; phylum Chordata; class Actinopteri; order Perciformes; family Sebastidae; genus Sebastes; species Sebastes fasciatus. The sequence continues at coordinate 14,004,046 of NC_133807.1, forward strand.
TCTATGTTGGCTACGCAGTATTCACTTGTCTTTTGATCTCAGCTAAACTATAAAATATCTGTCTCTTTAGCTGCTAAATGCTCCACTATGTTCACCAGCTAGTTGCTTATTGTGTCTGTCTCTCAACAGTAAAGCTGTGGGACGGAAAACCACAACAAATGAGCTGAAAGATGCCAAACAGTGCTGCAAGGCTGATGGAAACTGCAGACTTGGGTAATAATTATATTAGTATAAGTAGTCATGCGATCAATTGTCAATATAAGAATATTGATTATAGCTGCTTTAAGTACAGATTTAATGTGGCGAAGCAAGCCTCCTGTAAGAGTGTTTCCTCATAAGCTCAGAGAGGAGACAAATAAACAGAATGACTTTAATGACATTCATGTTTTATGACAGCAATTCTCTCGACCTGAAACCCAGGATGCCACTTCCTAGATCAATTCTTATTAACCTCACTTGTGTCTTCAAGAAAAAGCAATAATTCTAATCAATGATGAAGTTAATGAGTTCTACTAAATTGGCTGCACAGCGTTGTAAGTTTGTATGCATTAGCAGTAAATTCCAAGACCTTGAAACTTTCAGTCCTTATTGACTGATGTCACCGGACAAACAATATAGTGCATGAACAAAGTGGCTTATATCTTCTGTCAAAATACCCTTGAATCTGGTGTGCAGTGTGTAGACGATGGGACCTCTATGTTTTACTTCCCACACACATCCGAAAGGACAATGGTGTCTTTTGGTCCTGGAACCATGTGCGTGGATCACATTGTTTTTATTCCCTTTAGTTCATTCAGTGATGGGAAACTCACTGAGATAACAGTGTGGGGAAGAGCGAAGAGACCTGAACTACTGACACAGCTTGGAAATGTTTCATATTCAAATTATAAAAGGGGTCATTCATACTGTAATTAGATGTTTAGTTTGGACTTCAACAAAAAGAGAAGGATCGCACCATGCTGGTGCAGCTGCAGATGTTACACCCCCAGACCGCCTGCCAATACACAAACACTTTGAGATCACAAATATCAAGGGGCTGCGCTCTGAGTCCAAATGAGAAACAATGCTGCAATAAAAGAAAGTTTAATACAATTAAATATAATATTTAACCACTGAGACGCAGATGGCATTAATAGGAGAACAGTTATTTGTTAAGTAAATAAATAACTCTCTTGTATTCCGATAAGAGGACAGTTTTATGTAATGCGTCAAAAATGGAATGTGAGGACGCATTTTAGTGAAACATTTATCTGATGACACATGCTGTAAACAGCAGCAACATAATGCATAAACAACTCAATCCCTAAGCAGAGCAGCAACTCTTTTGGGGAATTTTATCACTGTATGGTCACCAGTTCACGGCTCCAGCCATATTTTTGTTTGTAATGGATAAAAAATAAGATTGCACACACGAATTTAGATGAAAGCAGAACTTGTAAAAAACAAGAAAAAAGCTGCTTGAAGTCTTATCAGAAGATGTTCTGCTGGGGATCTTTTGATGGTCTACAGCTTCCTGACTATCATGATGTTAATCAAAGTGCGACAGAATAAATCGCTCCAGCTGTTTTCCCAGATACTTCAGTCTCTTATCGCGTACCCAGCAGGCAGCGTTTGGATACACAAAGCCAGTATTAGATCTGACTGGTAAAAAGGCTAAAAATGAAGCAGAACCTGTGAAATGCGTCACAGTCTTAGGAGAATATCTTTCTTGCTTCTTCCTAACACGACTACATTTATATATTTATATATTGCGCTGTGTTATCACCTTTTTTTTCCTTCTGCCACCTTCTCTTCCTCTTTCTGTCTGCCACCCAGGTGTTTTCCTTTGGTCCCTAACCCACCCCGGTGTTTACTTTCTTGGCTCTGCTCTCTAAAAATCCCTGCAGAGGATTTGCAGCGCTCTCATCTGCTGTCTAATACGCTTGTAAGATTGATAACACACAGCGCATTGATGCCAAAATAAACTGCACTTGACTCTACCCTTTTCCTGATATCATTCATCTATGGTATCAAATCTTTCTTTCTCTTCTTCTTCTTCTTCTTCTCCTTCTTCTTCTTTTACACAATGTTTCAACATGTGGCAGTCGCAAGGCTTTTACAAGGACACCAACAATCTCAACACACTTTTTTAGCTGAGGATCCAACTCTACCTCAAAGTACCGAGCTACTGAAAACACGTGGTCTCTGTTTAGACACACCCGATTCGACTGTTATCAGGCCATTAAATAGGCGTTATTGGTTGCTATAAGCACCATAGATGTGGGTCATTAGGGGCCTACTACGCTTACTACATTAAACGTGAAAGTGAAGCTTAAAAGTAACATGTTCTATGTTGTAAAACTGAATGAAACGTCACGTTTGAACAAACAATAAGGCTTCTTCAGGTGTAAGCAATGAAACAACAACTTCTTTAGATTTAGGCAAAAAAAACAAAACAGTTAAGTTTAGGGAAAAACATTGTGTTTTGGGTTAAAATAACTACGAACACAAAGACAACTACACATTGTTGGTTTCACACAGGATGTGAACTCTGTTCTCCTGTGTGAAAATCCTTTGTTTTGTGTCACATCCTTCTTCCCCGACCTCCAACTGATCTCCACCACTTATGGAGTTTCACACTGTCTATACTGCAGCACCTGACTTCCACTTCTGCTCCTGTCATAATTACTACGGTCTCTACAGACCCCTTGGCGTCACGTTATGGTTGCAGTAAACATGTGCTTAATGTTATGAATTCAAACAAAAACAGTAAGGTTTAGGCAACAAACCCACTTAATTAGGTTTAGGAAAAAAACGTCATGGTTGGGCTTAACGCACAGGACACGAATACTGGTCTCCCGTAGCCCCGTATTTTGGCCATGGGACCTTTGTTGCATGACGGTCATAGTCAACCCTGCTGGAAAAACCAGTATAGACCAGCATATTTTATGTGTTGGTGCCGGATGCTGGTCACTTGCCTCACAGCACGTGAACTTCAAGTATCCTTGTCTGTCTGTGTGTCACTAGCTAATCAGCTACACCAACAACACAAACCAAAAATCCCCAGAGTTGATAACCAAAATTAGCTATTACATCCCGGAGGAGCCCCCATATTGTTACGAGACTAATTGGCCGTTGGTATTAGTGTCTAGCCTACGGTTGTGAAAGAAAAAGTAATGACTAAAGGAAAGAAATTGTGGGTTGTTTGTTTGGGGTTTAACTGGAGGGGGCATCAGTGGCTAGCTTAGCAGCAGCCTCAATAGCAGCCAGCCCAAACAATGTTCATCAAAGAAGTTTTGTTCTTGTTTTGTTGTTTGTGGTTGGTCTACGAAGAAAAAAATCCAGATGTAGTTTAACAGTTCTCAGCTGAAGACAAATAGGCAAACAAGCTCTCTCTCTGTTCAACAGTAGCTCAACACAAGAGCATTTAACATATGTTGGCCACTTAGTTAATTGCTGAGCTCTGCCCTGATGATCAGCATAAAATCAATTCATATGTAATCCACGTAACTGTGAACCGGGAGGTATATAAAGTGGCGAACGCCGCGTAGGAAGGATGTCGGGATGGATGGGTGAGCCAAAAAACACAGGACTTTTTCCAGGAGACTGGTGTTCGTGTCCCGTGTGAAACCTAGTCAAAGTTGATTTATTTGGCACGTAACTTCCGTACTTACATTACGGCACTTCCAGAGTTATTTTAACGCAAACCACAATCTTCTTGTAAAGCTAACTAAGTTCTTATTGACACGAAACTTCCGTATTTAAGTGACGGCACTTTAAACCAAACTGCGATCTTTTCCTAAACCTAACTAAGTAGTTTTGTTGCCTAAGCCTAACCAAGTTGATATTTTCCTAAACCTAGCTAAGTAGATTTATTTTGAAAAGACTGGATTGGAAATTGACACGTGTTGTTGAAAGTTGTGCCGAGCGTCACAAAAAAAAGGGGGAAAAAATTGTGTCTATGTACACAAACTAAATAGATTAAACTTTGTGACTATTTCACGAACTGCTGTGAGACTGCATTCAACCAGACAGAAAGAAGGAAGCTGAAAAAGTGAGCCTACTAGTCTAACACTATGTAGACCTAGAGCAGTGGTTCTCAAACTGTGGGGTGCAGAGGCATGACATGGACAACAATAAACAAACTCTGTATCTATCTCTTTATCTATACATTCAAAACTGTTTCTCACACCTGTAACGGGGCGGTCAAGCAGCAATCGTACAGCATAATAAATTACATTTATATAAATATAAATAGTAATGAAGGCGTTAGGAGAGACCAGTGTGTATTTTATGTCTGAAAACTGTGGCAGCCGACAGAATGAGACCCAACAAATTAAGAAAACATTTAGAAACATCACATCCCAGTCACGTCAATAAAACCGGATGTTTGATAAGGTTTAACCCTCACCCTACCAACCTATTTAACATACTAAGTTACAACCATCATAGGAAAATGTTAACATATTTCTTCACAAAACATTATTAGTTATATATGAATGTCATCTGAAGAAAAACAGATTATTTTTATTTTAGGAAAGGCTATACAGTCATATGAAAATAGACCCGATCTGTGTCTGTCTCCTTCAAAATGACTGACAGAACTACATAGGTTGTAATTGGGTGCATTTGACTGGGATCCCCCCTGGACCCCAATAAATTGGTCTTTTTAAAAAGCACTAATCAAAACCAGGCTCCAAACCAGGGAGGGAATCCTCCCTCCAAAGGGGGAGATGACAGAAAAAGTTTGAGTACCTTGAGAACCACTGGCCCTAGAGGAAGTTTCTATTTTGAGAGTTTCGGTGATGTGATTTTGAGCTTGTTATACTGAATATAATCATATTTCAACCACATCCCTGTATTTTCAAAGTCTTTGAATCACACATTAATAATAATGATAATGTAAAACATACAGTGTTTTGATAGGATGCAGAATATTTTTCCAGGTCAAACTGCATTTAAGGCTATAAAAGTTGCATCAAATGTCAAATGCTGAGGAAAAAAAGTAGTGGGCAGTCCTTCGTAAGTCAATCTACTGTGATTAACTCTTTTCATTTCACATCCATTTTTGGTGCGAGTGAGAGATAATCCCACCTTTAAACTGTTTTCCTTTCGCACGCATCCAGTGAGCCACGTCGAGGGGATTAAGCGTCTGGACTGATGGATCTAAATATTTTAACAAGTTAATCTGTATCAGGATACACTCTGGCCCCTCTGGGCCTCTTTCATTTGGATACTTCAGTATTTTCTGCTTGACATTTGTTTTGAATCTTCAGACGCTAATTCAGAGGGGAACACTGGGAAACGAGGAAACAGGAAAAGTTCAGATATCTCTGTGGAGATTACATCCTCGGACCCCTGAGGTGCCACATGAATGTCCAACGGGACCCATTGTTAGCCTTCAAATTCACACGAACAACCCACAAACCACACCAAGTTGAGCAAAGGGCAGGAAACAACAGGATTTCAGACAGTTTGCTAAACAGTTTCAAAGTAAACAGACTGGGAATAGCAGAACAATACTTTACTGGTCACACAATCACAAATACAATTGATTTATACGCTCCGAGCAGTTTCCTCTTTCTTTGCAAAATACAGAAAACATAAAAGAACACTTGTTTAACATGATCTGCCCCAGTTGTTGGGGATCCATCAGTCTGACATGTCCGTTGAAACCTCTTCCACAAATTTATGAGGGGCCTGTTGACAGATGAAGGTGATGGACGATGGTGGAGGAACAGTACTGTCTCAGAGCTGCTCAGACCGCCATGCTAGAACACACCCTGGAATCTGAGTTCCATCATTCACGCCAGAATCTCCTCTCCCTGCTTAGGTCAGGGCGGTCAAGACTTTTGCCTGCAAAATGCATTATTGACTTGATTTACGAGACATAACTCAAAGAGCAGTGGTTCCCAACCTGGGGTTAAAGATCAAAGGGGGCGCGCCAGGATTTGTCTGCTTTGAAGTCAAAATTAGATTTGCACATGTGTAACTAAAATTATATTAACTAGGGCGGTCAATAGAATAAAATATTTAATCGCGATTAGTCGCAAATTAAGCACACATTTGTTGCACACAAAATGTACATTAAAGGGACTGTTTGTAACTTTTTAAGCGTATAAATGTACTGGGTCGGGACACATGCACGCTCGCTCGCATATGCGCGCTCGCGTGTGGCCGGAGCCTCGTCTCCTCTGCCTGCTTGCCTTCACTCAGACAGCGCGCACGTGTCCTCGCTGTCTCGCTCCACCTCTAGACGTGAACGCGCGCTCACTACACACTGCAGGAGAGTTAGTTTAGCTCTGAGAATATCTAGTGAATGCACAGGGGACGTTTGTGCAGAAATAACTGCTGCAGCTCCTCCAGACCAACAGAGGTTTTCCGTGTCTTGTGAAGTGACGGAACTCCGCAACGAGACACGTTATCACCTCCGACCGGGTGCCGGTGTCTCCCTGCAGGTGCAGTCGGGAGACACCGGCTGCGGAGCTCCGTCACCGACCCGCTTTTCCTGCTTAGCCTCCGGAGAGGGAGACACCGGAGGCTGAGCAGGAAAAGCCAGCAGTGATTCATGGAGAGACCTCCGTCTGGTTAGCTAACATTACTGCCAAGCAGGTGAAATATAGAGTGATATTGTGGTTTTAGCTGACGTGTGTCGCCTCACTGTTTTGAGCGATGCTCGTTCATGTATATTTGGAGCGCGCAAGCCCGACGCTGACTTTCGTTGACTTAACGGCCACAGGTGTCGCTGTTGACAGGCAATTCTGAAAGTTACAAATAGTCCCTTTAAAGGGAGATTTGTCAAGTATTTAATACTCTTATCAACATGGGAGTGGGCAAATATGCTGCTTTATGCAAATTATGTATATATTTATTATTGGAAATCATTTAACACAAAACAAATGATAAATATTATCCAGAAACCCTCACAGGTACTGCATTTAGCATAAATAAATATGCTCAAATCATAACATGGCAAACTGCAGCCCAACAGGCAACAACAGCTGTCAGTGTATCAGTGTGCTGACTTGACTATGACTTGCCCCAAACTGCATGTGATTATCATAAAGTGGGCATGTGGGCAAAATTGTAAGTTGCATTAATGCGTTAAAGAAATGAGTTGCGTTAAATCTAATTTGCGTTAACTTTGACAGCCCTAATAATAACACATTTACTGGATAATTTATACTAAAGTCTGTTTATAAAACTATTAATAGATTTTCTTTGATACAAGCAGGGGGGAATTCAAGGAAAGTAGCTTGGGCACCACTGGTTTAGAGGTCAACAGATGAGGGTCTGCCACTCATTCTGTCAGGGTTTCTGTGGCTGGATCCAATTGCTGGATAACAGGTAGGTGAAAAGGTAAGCGTTTTAGTACAGGAGTTTTTCCTATTGCAGGCTGGCGTTGATGGTGGTGAGGGGAAAGGGGGGTTCCAGGAATGTGAGCTGGCAGATGGACAGGAAGAGAGCTGACCGGCGGGCCGGATGAGCTACGAGGCAGGTAAATCTTTCCTGGAGAGCTGCAGCTAGTTGACACAAACAGGCAGGCAGCAGGCAAGCAAGCAAACAAGAAACAAACTGGCAAGACCACTAGCAGGAGCTGGAAGCTCAGCTGTTGGAGCAGGGTTTATGAAGTGATTGGTGGGCAGGTGTACTGATTGCAGGAGATTGGGAGGAGTGCTGATTATGTCCAGGTGAGTAGTGAGGAGAGAGAGGACAAGAGGGGGGGAGAGGGTAACAAGCAAACAGACAGACAAAACCAAAACACACCAAACACACGTCACTCATTTACTAAAAGGCTGAAAAATAATAAAAACACACTCACACCAGGCAGGCAGGTGTCACGGAGGAAGGACCAGGACACATCCACTTTGGTCCAAACTGAAATATCTTAACAACTACTGGATGCTTTGGTACAAAATGTGACAAACATTCATGTCCCCCTCAAGATGAATTGTTACCTTCTATATAACTTTTATGACCAAATACATGCAAAACTAATGACATTCCCATCAGCCAAACTAAGATGGTGAACATGCTTAACATTATACCTGCTAAATATCAGCATGTTAGCATCGTCACTGTGAGCATGCTGACACCACCGTGTCTATAATTACAGCCCCACAGATCATTGAGCATGGCTGTAGCCATTTACCATCCACCGATTTATTTGAATATCAGAGTTTGTACCCTATATAGTGTCCTAATAAATTCCCATAATGAAACAAAAAAAAGTGCTCACTGTTAACAATCCCACAATGCTGTACGTCGCATTTTATGGACCTATAGTACTATAGTAATAGTGGTGACGGATTCATACTTTTTTCCTTCCTTCTCTTATCAAGGTAACTACTAAGTGTATATTATAGAGGCTACTGTGGTGAGTAGTGAATGAGTGAATGATTTTGGTCACAGCCAAAGTCTTGGTGAAGTACAGTAAGCCTACCTTTATTTTGTTTTACCATTTTAATTGCAGAGAACTTGAACATATTCATTGCATCACTCATTTTATTCTCGGTTGGGTGGAAAAGCCTATAAAACACCCTTTGGGTTATTATGTTGCACCAAAACTCTAGATCATTAAAATTATGCTGTAACACTTCGTGCTCCACCATCCAGAGCCTCTAGAAGGAGATGGTCTGTATTGGAACATACATTATTGGTTTCATACTGTATGTGTACTGCTTTCCAAAAACACAACAGGTAGCGTAAAATACATACACATTTTGGAAGTAATATCAAAAGGCGTTGGAGGGAGTTTTTACATGTGGTCAACCTCCATCATATTTACCGTCTGCTCACTGGTGTCTGATTTTCTTTCTTACACTTATAATGTAGTTTTAGTTTTTCCCTCATGCTAAGTCTGCCTCACACCGCAGCTGAACATTTCCAAACAGATACATGTTATGGTGCATTTCTTCACACAGAACATTTGTATTGCACGGTTCATTTCGGTGGTGTGTTAACACAGTTTTGATGAAGTGATGATGAAGAGAAAATGTTGTGGCTGTGCCCCTTTCTTGACTTATTTAATCCACATATAAAAACAGTGCTTGAGTTGATTGTGTGCCAGGAAAACTTGTTTTTATTAATATCTCAACATTTGGGCACCATATGCATGGTAGTTTAGTCTACATGGAAGATATTGTGGGCTTGATGGAGGAAAAGAAATAGACATTTCCAGTTTTTTTTCTTCAGTTATTCCATCTCTCTGTGTGCTGTTTTGGGATATAGTTCAACAGACATTCACCCATGTTTAATGCGTTGAAGCCCAGCAGGTTATTGTGTGCCTGTGTGGGAATGTTGAATGTGATATAGAGGTTACTTACTGGATAATTTAAACAAAAGTCTGTACATAACACTATTTTAGTAGTTATATTTTTTTTCTCTACTTAGTAGGTTGTATTCTGTTTGAGCCTGGTATTTTGCACAGTTGCAGATAAAGTAGTATTAGCATTATACTTTAATTTGTAGAATTATATTCCAGTGGTGGCTGTGTAGGTTTATTTTTGACTCATGTTATCCAAACATTTCCAATAACCCCAAAGCGGTGTTAAGTCCAAAAGTCCAAATTTATTGAAAAAGGTTAGATGTAATCATTCCAAAAATTCACAACATTTTTTAACTAACAAAATATTCTGCTTCAATCCATATTTGTTGGCGTTTAGCCTTTCAAAAACATAATTTTTTTTCACTCTGCTAAAAAAACGATTTGCTCTCCCGCTTGCCGCACACAAAACTAGAACCGGCACCTGTATTAACAAGGTGGTCTAGCAACATCTAACAAATATTACATAGACCATAAAGCAGGGTATACTTTGGGTCGTGGCTACCTTGTGATTGACAGGTCGCTAACATGGCGTTGTCCGGTCTGGGAGTTTTCCGTGTTTTTGTCTTAGGACTTTAACCCTTTCAAAGTGTGTTTTAAATTCATAAAAAAATAATTATAACCATTTATTACATGGCATTGCTGAATACTTGTTTCTGATTGGTCAACCACTGCATTTTTACAATCTGCTATTTCTTTATAGCAGACCGTTGCTATGTATAAAAGACCGTTGCTATGGTCGCAGTTCTGGTGTCGGACTCCGGCGGACCGTTTTGTGTCAAATTATTGATTTCTTTTGTAGTAGCCGTGTAATAAACGGGAAAATGTACAGCTTGTGGGTGATTGTTGTGAAAGAAACCCCTTCAGGGCGATGTCGGGGTTTCTTTCACAACAATGACCGGCTCGCTGTACATTATCCCTTACTTGGTCACCTGAAAATGTTTTATTCAGCATTTGGTTGTACTTAGCTCCACCCTCTCGTGTCACTTCTGGTTGCAGAAAACCAAGATGGAGGCGGCAAAAATGCCGAACACGAGGCTTCAAAATTATTGGATGGACTGCCATGAAATTTTGTACAGACATTCATGGTCCCCAATGAACCTTTCCCTGAGTGTGATCCCCTGAGTTTCACTTACTTTGTATTTTCCAAAATGTCATCATCATCATCATGGAGATGCACTTACTGCTAGCAGGTCAAGGGGGGGTCAAAGAGTTCACCAGCTGCCTGCCTCACACTGAGTGAAGCTATTTCAGATAAACCGTAATTCGGGAAGAGACAGGATAGCTATTATTAGTCTTTTTAGCCCCATGCTATGACTTGATCTGTCATATTTTAAATTTACGGACTCAGAGGACAGTGAGACACTGAGCAGAAAAGACTTAACAGTCTGGCACCGTTCCTCCTCATGGCGCCTCCAGGATAACATTCATCATCCCGGGCTATGTAAGTGGGCCGGCCAGCATCCATCGAGCTGTAACCCTCAGCTTCTCTGTCCGTCCAACCTGACCGGCTGAAGACTGATAGCTCCCTGAGGCCACTTTCTCCCACATTCACAGTCCCATTTACATCACCACTTCTTGTAATATCCCTGTTTATATGTACACAAAGCGAATAAGTCTTCTTCTAAAACCACTAAAGAAAGAACACCTCAGTCATAACCAGGCTGTGAGCTGTTATTTCTTATCTACAAGTTTATATCATACACTGTCTCCTCTCTATCTGTCTGTGTTTGGCGCTGTTTATTCTGTCACCATGCCGCATCCGTGACTGCTGCTGAAAACACCGCTTTTGCTCACAGAGAAACACGCTACTGTGAAATGTTTGTCTTTGACGTCCCTTGGGAGTAGATGTGTTTATAGTAGATATTTTGGAGTATTAAACAGACTTGACCGAGAAAATAGCCCTAAATTTACGCACTCAGCTTCCTCGCTTTGTCCAGAGTCTCATGTAAACAGAACAGAGTGCAGTAAGGGACGAGTCTCCGGGTGCAGGTGCCTTGATTTTGTTGTGTAGGCTCCCGGGAGATGTATTTTGCGGAAATTAATTTGTACCATAAGAAATTGTCCAAACATTTGACAGTGAACTTCCGCTGAATTCTATTTCTGAGGATTAACAGAATAAACAAGCATAGCTGGAAGGAAATGCACTGGATGACTCAAATAAGGGACTGACATATGAAACCTAGACATATACTATATGAGACACATACTGTAAGTTCTAACAAATTTTGAAAAAAATTGCTCAATGTTAGAAATGACTGCAGAGCATCTGATTTTTCAACACAGTCTCACGGCAATTCGTGAAATAGTCACGAAATTTAATCAATTTGATTCGTGTACATAGACACCAATTTCCCTTTTTTTCGTGACGCTCAGCACAACTTTCATCAACGTATTTTTCGTGCTTTTTCAGTCCAGGAACAATGCTCCAGTCTTTTCAAAATAAAACCACTTAGTTAGGTAGGTAGGTAGGTAGGTAGGTAGGTACTTTCAGCAAATGATAGATCAAGTACACAACAAGAATAAGAATAGAATAAGAGTAAATAGGCATTAGCAATAAATACTCTTAAAAGCTGGTTAGAAAGTGCCAGTACTAATGTCCAATTGTGATGCATGTCTGACTGCCCTGGTGAATGGATGAGTAACAGTGTGTGTGTGTGTGTGTGTGTGTGTGTGCGTGTGCGTGCGTGTGTGTGTGTGTGTGTGTGTGTGTGTGTGTGTGTGTGTGTGTGTGTGCGTGCGTGCGTGTGTGTGTGTGTGTGTGTGTGTGTGTGTGTGAAGGGAGGTGTTGTTCAGTTAGTCCAGAGATGAGTTGTACAGTCTGATGGCAGTGGGTAGGAAGGAAGGACCTTCTGTGCCGCTCCGTGGTACACCGAGGTAGATAGATAGATAGATAGATAGATAGATAGATAGATAGATAGATAGATAGATAGATAGATAGATAGATAGATAGATAGATAGATACTTTATTGATCCCAAAGGAAATTTAGGTAGGATAAGTCTTTTGCTGAATGTGCTTCTCTGTCTGGCCAAAGTGTGGTGAAGTGGGTGGGTGGTGTTGTCCATAATAGCCAGCAGCTTAGCCAGCACTCTCTTGGGTCCAGGTTGGCTCCAAACAGCTTGTCTATTCTGCCAGCATCTGTAGCTTTAATGCCGCTGCCCCAGCATACAACAGCAGAGAAGAGGACACTTCCCACCACTGACTGATGGAACACACTCAGCATTGTCCTGAATACACCGAAGGACCTGAGCCTCCTGAGGAAGTGGAGTCGGCTCTGGCCCTTCTTGTATATTGCCTCAGTGTTCACACTCCAGTCCAGCTTGCTGTCCAGGTGCACTCCTAGGTACTTTTAGGACTGCACCTGTTACACCTCCACCCCCCCATGGAAACAGGGCTGATCGGTGTCTCAGTCCTCTTAAAATCCACCACCATCTCCTTTGTTTTTTCCACATTTAGCTGCATGTGGTTTTGGTTTCACCACACCACAAAGTCACGGATTAGTCCTCTGTACTCTTCCTCCTGCAACCCCCATAACACATCCGACGATTGCAGAGTCATCCGCAAATTTCTGTAGGTGGCATGATTCTGAGTTGTATCTAAAGTCGGATGTGTATAGAGTGAACAAGAAGGGAGCCAGGACAGTCCCCTGGGGGGCCTCTGTATTACTGACCACCGTGTCTGACACACAGCCCTGCAGCCTCACATACTGTGGTTGGCCAGTCAGGTAATCAGTAACCCAGGTAACCAGTGGAGCATCCACTTGCATTGTTCGTAGTTTGTCTCTCACGCGTACAGGTTGAATGGTGTTAAAAGCACTTGTCCACTACGTGGATTACAAGACATTCAATTTTGTTACTATTTCACAAACTGCTGTGTAACTGGGCTGTATTTTTCTTCAGCACTCAGCAAGGCTGCACAGTCAGTATAGCAAAGTGCACATGACAGCCAATTATGGAGGCATACATGCCCTAAATTTTGTCAATGGTTTATGTAAATGTGGATTTCCGTCTGCTCAGACCACCTAGCGAGCAATTTTCATATCTTGTTGGTTGAGGCCTACACTACAAATTTGTCTTTTAAATTAACTTCTTAAAACAAAAGTGCAGTCAACAGGCAGTAATAATGGGAACATGTTTTTCGATGCAGCTCTCCTGGAATGTAAATCATCAACATCACCGCAGCACTGTCACATCTTGCCTGGGTCACCGATTAGGTTATAGCCGGCACATCGAGGAATGATGTTCCCCTTTAGTTAAGCTCAGCGGGTCTCTGCCAGGTTGCTGAGGTAATAACTACCATCTGGAGAGGTGAATGCTGATTGACCGCAGCCCATAAAGATCCAAACGTCTGTGATCTCCGGAGCAGGATGACGAGGAAACACATTAGCATCTCATTGCCTGCTTTTTAATGGCTCCGTTAATGTCACTTGTTCCACAGAGAGCATCAAGAGGTGCGCGGTTTTCTCGTAACTCTGACTCACCATGTGGCCCTATTTGCTCCCATGGATTGTCAGGTGGAGATGTCCCGTCAATGACAGCTCTATTTCAAGCACCAGACCACTTTCTGGATTCAGGATTGGAAATTTTCAGTCATTATGTCCTCGGATGCCTCTTTGCCCAGCTGGGTTTCACTCACGTTGTTGTTAAGTTTCATTGTTTCGTCTGTGTTATTGTGACAGTGTGTCTGCTGAGCTGATTAACATATGATATTTAATAGAAGATCTATTATAAAAAATGGGCAGAATTTTAAACTCAAATCATACAAACCATAGGGATCATTAGCACTGGGCTGTGACATTTTATAAATTGTGCTTACTGGACGCTGTAATTAAAGGTCAAAATGTCACGCCATAACTGCTGTAGCACTGGTTCAATAATGATGAGGTAATGAGGTAGTGGATCATATTACTGGCAGGCCTCAAAATTATTTAGAAGCACACACACTTCTAAGTAATCTTATTATTACTTATCCACAAAAAGAGATACTGACGGCCCACCATCCTCATCTCCTAAAAATAGAGAAATTCTCTGGAAGGTTCCAACACTGTTAAGAATTTCCCAGTAAAATAACAGTAAAGAACTGGCAGCAGGGTTGTCTATGTGTTACTGTAAAATTAACATTATTATACTGTTGCTGAAATTTACAGCTTTGTACTGTTAATGAAAAATACAGTTTGAACTGTTTTCTTTAATTAATTTCACAGTATTTTACAGTTAATTTACTGTTTAAAGATACATTATATAGCTGCTTTTCACCTTTCTTTTACATTATCTTACTGATTTGTTTTAATGCACTATTTAGGTTGTATTTTTTACATACAAGCACAGAATGCAAACCATAAGAACATGTGAGTGAAGAACAGAGCTAATTCACTGATTTTACAATCATGTACAATGTACAAGCCTCACATGTGCAGATCAGGTCCCAGGATTAAACAATACTGCATGAAACTGTTACTGATGATACTTTAGACAGTTGATCAGCAGTAAAGTGCTGTTTTTTAGGAATGTATTATAGTTCAGTTAAAAAACGGCCTATGAGCGTAATTTAACAGGTATTCTTTTGTATTAACAGTAAAGCACTGTTTTTAGCAATAACAGGTTAATACTGTTGAAATCCTGCTGAAAATGAACAGCAATTATTTACAGTGTACATATCTCGTCTGCTATTCTTCATACTGGAAGTCTGTTATACACAGGCCTTTATTTTCTGCGAAACAGTCGGTGGAGCAAATGCTTTATCAGACACTATGAAAGCCATTTTACACTGATAAACTGGAGCCCGTCCAGTTTCAACAACGTGGGCGAAATGTGTGGGATGAAAGTCATTTCCGTGTTGTTTACAGAACAGTATCTAACAACAAGCTTTCAGCTCTGCGAGCCAATATTGATCCATGCCAATGCTCTCAGAAGTCTGGGGATGCATTAAGAAGAGGAGCGCTCCCAGAACCACTTCACAGATGAAAAAGCAAATATGGTGAAATGTTAATTAGGCACCCGGCTATAAGGAGGAAACAAAATAATCGGCTCATCAATTTCAGACGAATAGAGTGCATAATGATATAAGTGATACTCTCTTGAAACACTCAGTTTGGTTCACTTATGAACTTTGTGGTGTGAATTTTCCTGTTGGCCTCTGATTAATATTTAAATGGTTATTGTATGGCTACCATCATAGAACCAACAAATGGTTAGAAATGAGACTACTAACAAGCAACTACTTTCACTTTCCTTACAAAAAGTTAGCTGAGTCAAGCTTTGTAGAAAATTTCAGAAACAATGGCATAAGTGAAAGGAATGGATAAAACCGTGCGTTTTATCTACTCTAATGTAAGCTGAGACTAGTAGTAAATCTACTCTCTACTGTCTTGACAGCAGCAACTTAACCAAGGCTAGCGGCATTACATACCACATTATTTTGTGGGGTATAGGTTGTGTTAAAAAATATATATATACGTTCACGACGAGCACATACACTGTGTTGGATTTCTCCACACGTAGCAGCTCTAGCTCGCTGGCCCACTGTTATGATTGGTCAACCGGACCAAACTCTTTGGACTCCACTCCAGCTCCGCTCTAACTAGCTTTGTAAATGTGTTACCTAGTGACATCACCACGTTACGGAAGAAAAGGCGACACTTCAATCAAGGCGTTTCAGGCAGTTCAGGAGCAGTGTTTCTGTGGGGGAGAGGAACTCCCTTTGGTGTGGACTTTGTAAGACTTTGCAGACCTTACATACATAAAAACTATATAACACACTAAAGTAGTGATTCCCAAAACTGTTCTGCAGGGGCCCCTTTTTGTAGATAAAAAATATTTTGAGGTTGGCCTACAAAAATACATCATCCCTGCACCACTCTATAAGCTATAGGTGGGTGATTTTAATATAACTGACCCAGGGAAATATACGTTGAACATTTGATGTAGGGAAAAAAAGCATTGCTGAGAACATAAAACCCATTGAAACCCATTCTCCTTAATGTGTCATATTGAGAGGATATTGAGTGTGAAACATATAGGACTCTGGGGACAAAGATGATACCATCATGCTCTGTTGAAGATCTTGGAAGCAGCCAGCCGAACACGTACATCCGAGGTAGTGTTACATTCGCTGAACGCACTGGTTGGTTTTAAGTTTCCTAAAAGCCTTTTCTCTTGTAACATCAAAAGTGAAACATGATTTTGATTGAAAATACGAACAATAAAGCATAAATCTAACACCTGTCTATCTTGTGATGATCTTACGTGGTTCCTTATAATAATACATGACTAACTACACTGCAATAGAAGAACAATGCTGTCTCTTTATTTGCTTTCCCCGTCACCTGACTGCCACACCCATCTATACACCTGTTCCCACTTCCCTATACTCAGCTCTGCCTGTCCTTCCTTCCCAATCACTCACCTGCTTCGCATTCCCTCTGATTTGATCCAGCTCCAGAGATCTTTCTGTACAGTGAATATGTACCCAGACACCAAACATGGTCCGATTATATCTGAAAAACAACAAATCGCCCTGCTGATTTCTTATTCTGGGAAAGCCTGAGACCCGATATGTTTCATTACTTGCCCAGTCGTGCGTCCTCCTCCGCTGCTTTCCTGTTTATTCTACTTTATGAGAACCCACTTTTCTGTGATTAGGAGTCAGTCCGCATAACATCATTCACACTTAGTTGAGATTTTATTCACAGTATTTCATCAACGCCTTTAATCCAGTGAGCTAAAAAAAATATATTTTAGCACCAATAGGGTTGATGAGCTCATCTCTACACAAATACTATGATATCTTAAAAGTGTTATTGATAACATTCAGCCAGATGTTACATTCTGCCTCCCCCGTTTCATAGCATTCACTTCACAACAAGTTGTTGCCAGGCACTGACCGTCAATCTCAGCCATTTATCTGTTTTTTCCACACTAACTGACGACCCAGAGATACCACGTGATACCAACCTCAGATATCTTCCACAGACATATTTGGCAACTTTCTAAAAACTCTGTGGATGTGTATATATATAGTATATATATATATATATACTATATATATATTCGTCTACATAAAAATGACTTTAAATGTATTTCCAGTCACTGTTCTCTGAATGGTTTATTCTGTGTATATTCTTCCCTGAAAGGGTATTATTATAATGTTAATTGAAAGTGCATTTCAACCCAAAACAATGTCTAGTGAATGTGCTAGCTGTAAGTGTTTGTCCTCTTCTGTTTGAAAGAAAAAGGAAATAAATTCCCTGCTGCGTTCCTTTCCTCGCCTCACAGGCTTCATTTCTTTTACTGCATATTTATTTCCACGCACAAACTTTTTGGATTGGATTTTTAAGG
This sequence comes from Sebastes fasciatus, assembly GCF_043250625.1. NCBI lineage: Eukaryota > Metazoa > Chordata > Actinopteri > Perciformes > Sebastidae > Sebastes > Sebastes fasciatus. Next base: position 14,021,687 of record NC_133807.1, read on the forward strand.
TCACCGATGCCCACGGTTAGAGAAAAAGGTGTTTGTTTTAAATGGGGTCAAGCATGTGCTCCGTGGGGGCAATTATTGAAGTGTTTCTTTGCCAAATGAAAGGCCAGGTGTTGGAAATAAGATGGAGGCTGGTTAAACAGTTCCAAAGGAAAAGTATACTGGCAGTACTCATGGACATTGGTAAGTGTTGTATTATGTAATGCCGTAACCCCCGAAACTGTTGAGTGTCTGTCCGAATTTTTATTCTTTGATCGCAACACAGTCTAACCACAGTAAATCTGTTGGAGCAACATATGCTTTCCACTCTTTGACTCACATGTACCTGATCAATTAACGTGTAGTTTAGTCATTCTGGAGTGCGCTAGACTGTTTAGTCATCACGCTGGACACTTTTGAGTTTGAAATTGTTTTCTTTCAATGCCAAATTCCACACCATCTTTCATCACGTCTGATTTAGCGTTGTTTGATCTAACTTTATTTAGATGTGATTCCAGCTTCCACATGTTTGTGTGTTTTGTCAGTGAGAGTAGTGAGTAATGCTCCCAGGGTTTCTCAACTCCCCTTCCCGCACTGCGGCTCCCTCCAGCCCCCTTCAAAGACCTGTGAGCAGTTAGCCCTCTTAAGGAAATAACATGTTATCCGCTCCCGACACCTCAGCCAACCTTCAGATTGGAAGGGAGGATATAATCAGTGCTTTACCTAAACAACTTTAATTTTAATCACAAAAGGAATTTGGGGCAACTTTGACTGTTCCTGGGATGTAATATGGTAAACAAAGTAATATGGTAGACACAGAATTAAAATAAGCTTCTTTGTTTTTTTATTTAATGACTAGTTTAGACACAATATTTTCAGCATGTGCTGTGTTTAGCCCGCCTGTTATCCTTGCCTGACCTTCTCCTCTCAGAGCGGAAGGGCTGAACAGAGGCGAGATTGTGAGGATTGCTGGGAATAACAAATTACGTAAACTAATGGCTCCGTAATGGATCCTCTCTACGTCGCAATGAGAGACGTAGCGAATGCCATAGATGTGACTTTGAACAGGACTGTTCAATTTTAAACATAGAGGGAGGTAAAAATAACAACCGAAGTGGTGATGTTGCAATTGAGAGTATATTTCGGGGTTGTTTATATTTTTTTGCGGCTGTAAAATGACACAAACATCTATCACACCCATACTCTGTTCTTATAACGGTTGCTTAGCATCAGTGAAAGTTGCTCAAAGTTAAATGCAGTGGCTCATTAAACATTTATGACTAACACTTAACCATAATTTGTACGGAAGCCCTGAGAGGCAAGTGAGAAAAAACATTCTTGTGATCCATCTTCCATCAAAGTCTGATCTAAATGATTTTGGTACAGTGTGTAGGATTTCGTGGCACCTATGTGGTGTGGTTGCAGATTGCACATGCATGTCAGAGAACTATGGTGGCCTTCAGGTAATGTAAAATCTCTAAAGTCTTTCTCTAGTCTCTCCCTATGTAGATATTAAGGGCTCAATCTAAGCTAACAAAAACACAACAATTCTTAGTTTCAGGTGATTATACGCTAATGAAAACATAGTTAAGAATATTATATTCATTTTCTGCTAATAGATCCCCCAAAATGTTACACACTGTTCCTTTAAGAACAGGAGGAAAAAATATATTTTGATCTGTGAAAACAGGTGGAAAAAGAAGTTTTGGCAATTGTATTGGCAGGATCATTTTTCGAAGTGTTTGTTTTTGTAGGTGAATTTTAGTTTCTCCATGCACTCTAAACATAGTATTGTGTGTTAGCAAGTAAAAATGTGAGATCCTCACAAAAAAAGAAATTCACCTGCCAAAACGTTTTTCACCTGTTTCACAGATATTTTAACGAACTTTGAATGATTTATCCTGGCAAAACCTTTTTTTCACCTGTTCTTAAGTCATAAACACAAGAGAAAAAAACTATTAAGATCAGACTAAAGATATATATATATAATACATAAATATACATAACTTTGGGCTTAATACTGTAGCAGAAGAAAAGCTTCACATAGAGATCTACCGTTGTGATTATTGTTCAGTTGTTGTCACAAGGTTGAGAGATAAGCTTGAGAATTCTTCAGATCCTGATAAGATCTTAAAACAAATATTGTCCATTCAGTATGACAATATAACAGAGCTGGAGTACATTGCCATCAATTATAGGTGTGAGGCAATCAATTATATGGACATTCATTAGGAATATTCATAAACTTATCAACAAGCAAACCCACTTCAAATACAGCTCAACTCAAGGACAGTGTGTTGCCATGTAGGATTATGTCCCCAAAACGAAAACCCACTAATCCAACATAATGAATAGGAAACTGAGCTTGTGGTCAGTGATTCAATATTTTAATTCAAAAGAACTAATAAATATGAGTCTTTAGTAGCATATACATTTAAAAGCCAAATGGAAAAGTACAACAATATAAGCAAACATTGGTTAGAAAACTGTATGTACCCACTGTTGCTAAGTCTTACACTGGACATATCTCCACCCAAATGACTTGGGTGATGGTGCCACATGAGCTAGCAGTTAAAGCACACCTCATATCTCAGTTAGCACATCTCATATTCATAATTTCTCATTGCAATTATTTGATTATTCTACATCAAAGTAGGGCGATTACGCGTTAACGTAAATTTATTTTAACACCGCTAATTTCTTTAACGCATTAACACAACTTGCGATTTTTAGATTGTAGCGGGCTCAGTTTTAAGTCTAGAATGAAGGTACTAGTATCATATACTAGAAAATGTGTCCATTGGTACCAACCATGTCATAGCTTTGTTAAATAACGCTTCAAACTTGTGCTAAATTTTGGCGAGGAAAAACTGGCATGGCCATTTTCAAAGGGGTCCCTTGACCTCTGACCTCAAGATATGTGAATGTAAATGGGTTCTGAGTCTTCCCTTTACAGACATGCCCACTTTATGATAATAATCACATGCAGTTTGGGGCAAGTCATAGTCAAGTCAGCACACTGACACACTGACAGCTGTTGTTGCCTGTTGGGTTTGAGTTTGCCATGTTATGATTTGAGTATATTTTCTATGCTAAACGCAGTACCTGTGAGGGTTTCTGGACAATATTTGTCATTGTTTTGTGTTGTTAATTGATTTACAATAATAAATATATACATACATTTGCATAAAGCAGCATATTTGCCCACTCCCATGTTGATAAGAGTATTAAATACTTGAAAAATCTCCCTTTAAGGTACATTTTGAACAGATAAAAAATGTGCGATTAATTTGTGATTAATCACGATTAACTATGGACACTCAACCATGTGAGGCTATATGGTTAGTCCACTTTGGTTGCTTATCTGTATACCAACTCCGCATTGTTAGAATTTCCCAAGTTGCACTCATGGCGCTGGTGTTCGTTCTGTTTTTTACATACATGGTGGAAAGAGAAGGTCAGGGGTCATTCGGCCTCCAGGTATGCTAGACTGTTTTAGACTTCTGTAATTTAACAAAGCACACGACGTACGGATCGTTTGCGGCCCCTAATTACTTGTAATCATCCTGTCATTCCTGATCCAGATCTGACCCAAACTATTACAGTGCGATGACAAGATACCTTCTAAAAAAGGGCAGAACAGGAAATACGAGACGCCAAGATCCAGTAATTCTTCTTTCCTCATTCCTCCACACTACAAGAGTCTGGTTTCATTAGATGCAGAACCCTTTGTCCTTCACTTCATGACAGTTTTAATGTGTTCACGGAGCAGAGGAGGCTTTCTTCAGTGAGGCTTCACAGCTGTGTGGATTAACAGGGGGTCCGAAGCCTGACCACAAAAGGAGAAATACAGCAGCGACTCACGCAGTCGCACAGTAAATTCAAGAGAGCGAGAGAGAAGATTATCACGGCAGAATGAAGTTAAACCTCTGTAATCAACACTGTAACGTGTGAGCTGTACAACTAGTCTTGTTGGGTTTCGGTAATCATATTCTTAACAATGTTTATGTATTACACACAACATGTGTTCTTAAGCACCTCACACTGAGCTCAGGTGCATCAAAAAACGTTAGCATATCTATGCCTTATTTATTTGACCTTTTCCTTCCCTCAAATGCAGAAAAATGAGACATTTAGCCATTGATACCACAGCAAAGCCTCTGACCTTAGTAGGAGTCATTTTAATTTTTCATCATTCTAGGACTAAAAACGACATGGCATGCATTTGTAAGTTAAAGCTGCACTAATCAGAATTTTTCTAAATGATCAATGAATGAAATGACTGCATGTAATGTGAAAGAAGTCACTTGTACTGATAAACCAACAGAGAATTTACTTTTCTTTAAGTTTCTCCTACAGTACGCCTGTCACGCTTTCTGTTCGTTCAAAAGGCAAATGTGTAGTATACAATGATAATGGTGGCAGATTTACCACTCGCGATTTTTAGATATTTTTCATACAAGAGGTGGGCAGTGGGCAACCTCTTGGACTGAGATGTGAAGCCAATGCGGAAGTGCCTCCAACTTGCATTCTTTCTAACAGCCAGCAGGGGGCGACTCCTCTGGTTGCAAAAAGAAGTCTGATTGTATAGAAGTCTATGAGAAAATGACTCTACTTCTCACTTGATTTATTACCTCAGTAAACATTGTAAACATGAGTTTATGGTCTCAATCGCTAGTTTCAAGTCTTCTTCAATACAGCATGATGTTCACCTAGTAAATTACGGTCCCATTTAGAGTCAAATAGACCATAAAGCAGGGGATGCTTTAAGGCGTGGCTACGTTGTGATTGACAGGTAGTTGTCCGTGTTTTCGTTTCAGAACTTTACATTGTGTTTTCAGTTCATGAAAGTTAATTGTAACACTCTGGTCGCCTGAAAATGTCTTATTTAGCGTTCGGTTAGTCACCATTGTATTTGAACTTCATTTTCCCCCTCAAAAATATTCTTTCTTGACACACGTCCAACCTCGCTATGATCCTTGGCTTGAGGCTCTGGAGCATGTAGGCTATCCCTCATCATGCTCCATAGTACACAAAAGAGGAGTTGAGTGACAACTCAGACCCTCCCTTGTTTATCTCTTCATATCTGTGAGCGAGGCTCCCACTTGAAGTCCTGTTATTAACTCTGAGTTATTGTGCTTGAGTGAGCTGGCAGTGTGGACTATTCAGTGTGTACCTGAAGTGGTCGTCCTCACATAATGACCATTGTGAGTAGCCTGCTCTTTTGCTCTGTTATCTGCTTCCCCTTGCGTCATACAACGAGGTTATACCACTTGAGAATGTGCAGCTCTTTTTCATGGTTATTGTTCTGTTTCTTATGTCTGTATGAAAAGCCCATGAGGGAGCGCTGGCTTTCTCAATTTAGAATCATGACGGAGATGTCTGGCTAAAAAACCCGGACTGGTACGACTGAAGAATGCAAAATACATCCATATTTCCGGCTTCTGGTTGGGCTTAATCCTGCAGGAAAAAGCTCAGCATTTGACTTTGTTTAGATTCCACTGTGTGAAGACCTCGATGGATAGAAATCTCCCTTCCACAACCTCTGAGTCTGGAGTGTGTTCTTCAAGTCAAGTTCTGTTTATGCTCCCAATCGGACTGTGATTTAATGGTTCGTTGATTGTGTTATTTCCCGTTACAGTCTTTCAGATTTCTCTCTGTCTGGTTCCTAGATAAAGGCCCATAGATAGGAAAACACCCTGGTGTTTAAAATCATTACCTGAAAATTGTTTCCTCATACTTGACTCAGCTCTTTTTCTTCCCATCTTTTGGGTAGCGTAATCATGACAATCCTGTCTGAAAGCCATTTCCTTGATCAATAAACGATCATGCTGGTGACAGTAACCATTACCTCATCGGGCAAATGAGCTCATTCACACCCTGATAGCCTCTTTGCCAGTTGGTGTCTATGAGTGGATGTGCTTATTTGTCAGTGGATGCCAAAACATCTGGAGGCTACAACCGATTCTCCTTTGGGACTGGAAGCAGCTAGTACCACGGCACGTGTTTTTCAGATTGAGTTTGTCGCGGTTCACTAAAGGTCCACATTTTCTGCTGAAAATACACTAAACGTGTTTTAAATGGGGGAGCCAATTTGACCAACATCCGGAAAGCTAAATTACACCCCATTGTCTCAAAAGAGTCACTAGTGGATATACAAATTGGATTTTTAAAGGGATATCATGTTATTAGCCAAGCTAGTGGTGTGGCTCTATGGATTGCAACGTCGGTCCACCACTTTGGTCCAGACTGCAATATCTCAACTAGTCTATACAACTAAATATAAAAAACTATGCATTGCCATGACATTTTGTACATTCATGGTCCCCAGAGGATGAATCCTCATGACTTTGTGACCCCTGATTGCCACCAGCATGTTGACATTTCCATTTTTTTGTGAAATGTCTCAACAAATATTGGATGAATTTTCATAACATTTGGTTCAGACATTCATGTTCCCCTCAGGATGAATGTAACACCCTTGGTTATCACTTAAAGGTGCTAAATACAGGATAGGGAGCATTTCTATTGCCTCTTAATGGCAACGAGAGACAGCGAGCCGGAGGCTTGCAGCTAACGGTGCAAACAATAGCGAAAGTGCTGACAGAGATAACAGTGTTTACCTGGGGTAGAACCGGAGTGTGGGTGCTACACTTCCGCAACAGCGCCATTGGTTGGGACGGCATTATCAGCTGTAACCGCCGTATGAGCGCAGTGCAGAGCAGCGGCCGTGAGCGAGCCAGTGGGGCACGCTCACATGCACGAACCTGCACTAAAAACACGCACAGACGACCCGGCGATGTCAACAGAGCAAGGACACAAATCATGCAATCTGGGGCAAGTCATAGTCAAGTCAGCGCACTGACACACTGACAGCTGTTGTTGCCTGTTGGGCTGCAGTTTGCCATGTTATGATATGAGCATATTTGTTATGCTAAATGCAGTACCTGTGAGGGTTTCTGGACAGTATTTGTCATTGTTTTGTGTTCTAATAAATATATACATACTTTGCATAAAGCAGCATATTTGACCACTCCCATGTTGATAGAAGTATTAAATACTTTAATACTACCCTTATGGTACATTTTGAACAGATAAAAAATGTGTGATTAATTTGCGATTAATCGCCATTAACTATGGACAATCATGCGATTAATCGCGATTAGATATTTTAATCGATTGAAGCCCTAATTCACTTATAAGAGCACATTTGTTAAATGGTTTTTAATTATCTTTATCTAGGTCAAAAATTGCCTTTAGTGAGGCAAGGGTACATATTCTGATACACACTATGTACTGTTGCTGTGCTAACGGGCTGAAGGGACCAGAGTTTAAAGGGTATCTGTGTGAAGTGCAGAGACAGCACTAGCTGCCAAAAGGAAACAAATAGGAGATATTATCAGTGGATGGAATGCAATTATCTATCCTATATATACAAGGGCGGTGATGTACTGTACCGTTTATTTTCATCCTCACGCATACAACGCTGCTCCATTTTGTTATTCACATCTGCGCTGCAAGGTTCAAAAACTTAAAACATCATGAGTAACAAGTCCCTGCAGCTGCTGACAACCTTGTTTGCAAAAGCATCCTAAACTGGAACTACAAGTACTCAGTCAGTGAATCAGTCAGTGAGCTCTGAGCTACACTAAAAGCTGCTCAACAGAGGCTAACAGCGACAGCAGAGCCAGGCTTTTCTGTCTTTACGCTCCTCCATGTTGGTAAGGAAGTTTAGCTCTTGGTGTTCTGTAAATAAAACTATAGGACATTCAGGAAGTGTCCCGAATTGTTGTGTGGACCACGGTGCTCAAATAAAAGAGCACTCCCCTGAGGAGGGCGCATTATATTTGGAGGTCAAGAGGAAGTGGCAGCAGGTGATTGGATGAATGCTATAGAAATGAGAATGACTGTAAATCAAGTCTTTGACTTTTCAAGGAGAGGGATAGAAACAAGGAGAGATAGTATCTCTCAGTGGTGTTATTGTATTATTTTGTGCCAGCAGGGATTCTGAGCCAGATATGGACAAACAATGACCTCACGTCACAGGGGACTGCAGCTATTTGTCATGTGAGTTTCTACACAAACTGGCCTTCATAATTCACCCAATGTATACCATCATACATTTGACAAATAGGCTCTTTTCCCAGCAGCCATTTTGACATGTCATAGCAGGTTGAACAGGTGTAATTGATCAAATTAATTACCCTGCCAACCTAAAAAACAGGTAATTTTACCCTGCAATGACATGTCAAAAAGGATGCTGTGAAAAGGGCCTTTTCCTGCTTACATCAGCTGTCATGCACAAATATATGCATTGCAACACTTGATGATCTATGACCACAGGCCTGTGTTACTTTCAACAACGTATTGTTCGAGCGTTAGGCTTAGGAACAGATCGAGTTGGTTAAGTTTAGGCAACAAAACTACTTAGTTAGGTTTAGGAAAAGATCGCGGTTTGGTTTTAAATAATGCCAGAAGTGGTGTAACTTAAGTACTGAAGTTATGTGACAAAAACTGCTTAGTTAGCTTAAGGAAAAGATCGTGGTTTGGGTTACAATAATACCGGAAATGCTGCAACTTAAGTACGGAAATTACGTGACGAATAAATCAACCTTGGCTTGTGGTTTCACACGGGACACGAACATCAGTCTCCTGGGTGAAAGTCCTGTGTTTTTTGACCACACACATCCACCGCGATCTCCTCCTTACGCGGCGTTCGCCGCTCTTTATACTTCTTGGTTCACAATTACGTGGATTAGTTACGAATTGATTTCATGCTGACCATCATGAAAAAAAATTGAAATTCATGTCTATGTACACGAATCAATACATTACATTTCGTGACAATTTCACGAACATGTGTTGAGGGTAAGTTAAATCCTTCAATATTATATTTAATTCATGCGGAGAAAAAATATTTGGATGGACCTCGATTTCAGCGGAATGAAATCCTTTGTTCCAACTGATCGCCGTCATTCCGCATAATAATTACCGAGGCGGATTATTCGCACTGGACACTCATGTGAATGTTCCTGCATTTTCGCATTGCACTGGTGAGAAACGGCTTTACATCTGCTCGTTACTGTAAAATGAAGCCTATACGTGACGTGCAAGAACGGAAAGCTTGACAGGAGTATAGCGAAAGAGGAGCGTGGCTTAGCGAACGGTGAGTTTCACGAGTGGAGCAACTCATCAAGGCACTAGTATTAGCCTTTTGTTCCAGCTATAGGCCCTTTTGTGAGCCAGCATGCACAATACCAGGTCCCTGGCACACCTAAAAGGAACAGGGCCATAATTAATGTTATTTATTACACCTGTGTTTACCCTGCAATGACATACAGTATCAGAATGGCTGCTGTGAAAAGGGCCTGTTGGACTTTAAACCTTTACAAGTTGCAACATTTTAATTGCTCACATAAATCTTGTTTTCATGCAGTATCTGGATTGGTTTACAATGATTATTTAACCCAAGAAAGGTGAAATGCAAATATTAGTCCAGGAACAGGAAGTGATAGAAGAGATAGAGGTCTGCGTTGGGCCGATGTGCTGCAGAGGGAAGAATCTGCAGCATCTGGTCTCAATCTAGGAGGCCACAGGCAGGACCATTGCTCTCCGGCTGGCACTTTGTGAATGAGGCCTTTATGAGAGGTTTGGACACGACTCTGTGAACCAAAAACAGCCAGTTCAAGCCACACGCTGACATTTAAATTAGTTTTTGGCCATGAACATGTCACGCTGCCACACGAACATTTTTGGTAAGTGGGTGAGTGTGGCTCACATAACATTCCAGTGTGTATTTAGTGAAGAACTTACCATTCTTGCCTCAGATGGTCGTCCCTGTAAAATGAACCTCCCATCGGTAAACATGCTAAATCAGCACAGGATGCTGCTGTTTTGCTTTACAATTTAGCTGAGAATGTGATTCTTTTTGATCAGCCTGGCACTGAAACCCTCCTGAAATATGTGTGATGCATTTAAGTACCAGCCTTCCTGTTTTCTTTTCACACCTGTTGCTGCGTCAGCAAAGACTATCGGCTAAATGTTCACTTTTGAGACTTTGAAAATAGTTATGTCAAAGAGAATATCACAGATAAAATACATGTATGCTAGGAAAAGAAAAATAAATTATGAAAAGTTAGGAATGATAAATATAAAATGAAATAAAAATAATAAAGTTACAAAAGCTAGAGTGAAGATACAGGCATCAAACTAAAAAACCTGAGGAATCTATTGGTACCAACCATGTCATACTGGCTTGTTGCGAAGGAGATTAATTAACGCTCCAAACTTACACTAAATTTTGGTGAGGAAAAACTTGCATGGCAATTTTCAAAGGGGTCCCTTGACCTCTGACCTCAAGATATGTGAATTAAAATGAGTTCTATGGGTACCCACGAGTCTCCCCTTTACAGACATGCCCACTTTATGATAATCACATGCCGTTTGGGTCAAGTCATAGTCAAGTCAGCACACTGACACACTGTCAGCTGTTGTTGCCTGTTGGGCTGCAGTTTGCCATGTTATGATTTGACCATATATTTGCTATGCTAAATGCAGTACCTGTGAGGGTTTCTGGACAATATTTGTCATTGTTTTGTGTTGTTAATTGATTTCCAATAATAAATATTAGCATACATTTATATAAAGCAGCATATTTGTCAACTCCCATGTTGAGTATTAAATACTTGACAAATCTCCCTTTAAGGTATATTTTGAGCAAATAAAAAATGTGTTATTAATTTGTGATCAATCATGATTAATTATGGACAATCGTGTGATTAATAGCGATTAAATATTTTAGTCGATTGAAAGTCCTATTTTCTAATCATAACTGTGAGATATTTTAAAATAAACGATGCTATATTATAATTATAAGATGATAAATTACTTTTTAGGTCATAATTATAAGAAATTAAGTGACTTTGATGTCATAAAATATGAGAAATAAGGTCAAACCTTTGAATTTTAGGTCAAAATTATTATGTGGTAGATAATGATGTGAGAAAATAATTCCAAATGTTTTTTTTTTTTAAGTCAATATGAGAATAATTGAAAATTTTGACTTTTTAGGTCATAATTATGAGAAATTAAGTCAGAATTTTGAGTTATTAGGTTGAAATGATTTAATACTAGGTCGTTATGTAAGGGATAATGTACAGCGAGCCGGTCATTCTTTCACAACAATGACCCGCTAGCTGTACATTTTCCGCTTATTACACAGCTTCTTACTTATCAGAAATCCTTAATTTGACACAAAAACGGTCCGCCAGAGTCCGACATCAGAGCTGCACCCATAGCAACGGTCTGTTACACAGAAATCACAGACCACAGAACGCCATGATTAACAAATCAGAATCGAGTATTCGACACAGCCGTGTAATAATATGAAATAATATTAAAAATTTGGACTTTTTAGGTTACAAAATTATTTTCAAGGTCAGAATTATGTACTTCCTGATTTCAACATTATGATTTATTCACTAACTCAATCAATCGTTTTGACTTAGTGACACACTATCTCATGTTGACTCATCATATATTTTATCTATTATTTTCTGTTCCAGGCTGAAATGGCCTTCCATACAGGTGGTGCTGTCATATGATCTCATAAATGATTAAATGATTCACTAGAGGCTCTGTCTGTTGAAGAGATTTTACCGGTAGCTCTGCTCTGTAACAACGCAACCAAAATTGTTCCAGTAAATCATGCACGTCTCTGGGTGTGTGTGTGTTCTTGATTAGTGGGTTTTTTGAGGTGTGGTGTCTGAGTTCCTGTGTTGTGAGAATATTGTGAGGAAAATCCCTCAGGGTGAATACTGTAAATTGCTCACAATTTGAAAACTCTATATAACCATACATCATTTCAATGACGACACCAGCACCACACAATACCTGTGTAAAATGAAATCACGTTGCTGCCTGGGGGGTGTGTGTACGCATGAAATTCACTGGATATTTCACATATAATGGAAGGGGCAGCATTAGCTAATAATATGGATTTCATAGACTAACTGTAAACTGGATAATTACACAGAATTGACTTCATTAGCCTGATTTATGGTGCACTGTAGGGGTTTACTCTGGAGAAATGAGCAGCCGCTTCCCTGTTTCCAAACCACATATACATTATGTTACTGCTGCCTGTTGTCCAAATCACGCTGCACATTTATATATTGTGTTCCTCTTGACTTCCAAGCAGCAATTGCGGTATGAAAATCCACTTGTAAATGAATAGAAACCAAAGCCGACCTAGGAGGTACAGCAGGAATATTTTTAAAAAATCCAAAACACGGATAAGTTTGGAAAACGGCTGGCAGGATTTAAGTATTTGTGGCATATAAACATGAAAACAATGAGAAGAAATCCCGCACACTGTCTCGCTCGCTGCGAAATATTTATTTAATTACAACGTTTCGGTCTGTCCAACCTTCAGCAGGCTTTTCAAAGATCGTGGTCTATAAACATGCAAGAACACTGGAAAAAATATTACAGATGTGTTGTTGTAAAATTGTACATTTGCCCATTAAGTGTAATGATGTGGGGCGAAGAGGAGGCATGTTCTCATTTTGCAGTTTCCAAGCAGTTCTGATGTTTAGTCAAAACAAACAGTTTAAGAGTTGATAGCAGCTCTGTGCAAAAACTCTAGCATTTAACAAGTCTGTGAGCCCCAGTGTGCCCCCTCACTGGGCGAGGTTTACTGTACGGGACAAGCTAAGTGTGTTTCCGTCAACTTATGAAAGACCAGATTGATGTCTAGGCCAGATTCCAACAATGGGACATTTAGCTCACTGCACTGAGAACATGTTGTCCAGGTCACTGAATATTTGTGAAGGAGTTATGTACAGATTTTGCAACTGCACAAGTTTGTAAGGTGTGCACAAAACAGGGGCTCACACTATTACACACGTTTACAGTAACACAAGGTCAAAGATACCAAAATATGAGAAAAATGTAAACAGAATGACTTTTCTGAAACAGGATTTATGTGTAGTGGTTCTAAGGGGGGTGGTGTATGTAAGTTGTGCTTAAAGCTGGAGTAGGCAGATTGTAGCAAATATGTTATTTTTATGAAATGGTCACTATATTCTGACAGTAGTGCATGAGACAGGAAATCTGAAAAAAAATCATGTGCCTCTGTGTCCTCAGGTGACCTAATGGCATCTGCAAGATTTCACTAAATCCAAAAACAACCACTCAGAGCCGAGCTGGAGCCTTGCCTTCTCTGAGCAGCTGTCAATCACTCACAAACTCCGATCGAACAGTCAAACTAGGCAGCGCTGATCAAATATGAATCAATATTCTGTTACTGTAATGTCTATTTCTCTCCTCAAATGTTTTCAGAAACATCTTGTAGTGTACTGTTTAGCTGTAAAATGTTAACGTTTGTGACGGGGCAGCCATGTTGAGATCAGTTGAGGAAATACCAAACACCGCCCACCAGCCGGAGCACACTTTCTCAGCGCTGCCTAGTTTGACCGTTTCATCGGAGTTCGCGAGTGATTGACAGCTGCCTCTGTTGAATGAACGGCCAATAGGAACGCTCTCTCTCTCTCTGAAATGACCTGTGATTGGCCAAAGTCTCCCGTCATGGGCTAGTTTTTCTAAAGCCTGTAAACAGAGCCATGAGGAGGTGCAGAAGTCTAGTTTTCTCTCAGAACACTTGAATTACAATATGCTGAAAGGTTATTATGGAATTTTCGCCCGATGACGCCAAAAATATTCTGTTTTAATGTATTTGCTGCCCCTAAAATCACATGAGGCCTCAGCCTGGCCTCCCCATTTGAAATGGTCTTGAACCACCACTGATGTATGGGTACCACAGAAGATAATTGGGTCTTACATAATGTAACACCTGGTCCAAAAAGAACTGATGACTAAACTTTCCCCTTAGCGGCTCTTAGCAGTCTTTCCTCTGCTAGCATGCATTGCTGTTATGTTTGACTTGTGTTGACAAGGTTTGGGGCTCTGCACACAGGAGTCCAGCAAGTGACTGGATTCCTTTGTGGAAAAACTGATGGCAGAGAAAAAACTATAATTGCACAGGACAGACAATTTGGATTTCACACTTGAGTGAAAGTCTTGCCATGATTTCCTAAAGGTCTCTTTTCAGCTGTGATGGTAAGCCTGATGACAAATGCCAGCATAATCAGAGGATGGAGGCTAATACTTTATATTGCTTGTTGTTTTGTAATCTGTTTCCCCCCATTTTACATAACATTAGGAATGAGGGCAAAAAAAAAAATTTCCAAACTGGAAAAAGTCAATTGTTTTGGAAGCAGCTTTGGGGCTAAACATGACCTTTGTCTATTAAAATCCAAATGTTTCTTTCAAACAGTTTAACTTGATTACGAGTTGTCAAAACTTTAAAGCTGCTCAATGGATCAAATGTTACGTGTAATGTTAAAGGGGTTGCAACAATTATCAACTGTCTCTGGAGTTCCCCTCAGCTCTACGTAGTGTTTTAGCATCTTTCAGCTCATTGTTTTGGTTTTCGGACCTACAACTTTCCTGTTTTGGTTCTCATCGCTATCATCAGAATCGTTTCCAGCTGAAACTCTCTGATACACCAATTACATGCTACCTGCCCAACACCAAACGGCAGAACAGACACAGTTAGCGACCAACTGGTGAACATAGTAGCAAATTTAGCAGCTATAAAGTCAGATATTTCCATCAAGAATTGGTGGTGACCAAACCAGAGCTACAAGTAGAGAGAATATTGGATTTATATTCATTTGGTGAACAAAGACCCAAATCCAAATTAATGTTGAAGTTGCTCCGTGTCTGCTGGATGTGTAAACTGTTTGCTAACATGTTTGTCATATAAACTTCATGATAATGAGATGATAATATGTCAACTTGTTTTGCACTGCTCCCTAGTAGCTAAAAGAAATCAATCAATGCAGCTTTAATGATTTGTAGGATTGTAGGTAAATCAGTTTGATTTACTGTATCTTTTACTTCAATCCAGTTGCATTATTGAGATGATAAAACAAGAAAAACATAATAAATTAAATCTGCAAGCAGCGGTGAACGGGCCATTGCACATTCACGCACATCGATGGGCCGCCAGTCGTCGCGGCCAGGAACAGTGAAACCGGAACTCTGCTGAGTGCAATGATGCCTCCCTCAAATTTGAAATTGATCGAATGAATTTTCTAGGAGGAGTTTGTTAAAGCACAAAACCTGTAAAACGCTGAAAATGGGCAAAAATGGCACATTCAATTCAAAATGGCTGACTTCCTGTTGGGTTTTGGGATACCTCCAAGAGGCTTTTTTGTGCGTCTACACATGTTACATCTGCCTACCAAATTTCATACATGTAGGTGAAACCCGAACGAGGGGCTTAATATTCCCAACTTTGTAGGGGTCACCAGCGAGACATGTTACCACACCCAAGCCCGAGACCCCAAAAATATCAAATTTTCCACCACATGTGATGAGTGTGCAAAGTTCAACCTCACCTCACATCAAGACCCTCAAAAATGCGATTTATTTTAATAATAATAATAATAATTCCTTCAGTTTCAATAGGGCCTTCGCTGCCCGACGTTGTTGGTGCTCGGGCCCTAATAAAACAGCCAGTTAAATGTATTACACATTGGTAATTAACCTACTAAGTCATAATGTCCTATGACTTCATTTATTAGGAAAAAGCTCTGGTTATTAAAATGTGCTTTCCTTCTGTAGTCGACATCCATTCATACCAGAGGAGACAGAGAGCTAAGTGAATAACCATCCAGCGCCTACCATTCAGCACAATGTGAAGACAGTTAAGGGCAAGGACAAGTAGGAACAAGATTAATGTTACAGCCTCGAGCTGAGACCAGCAGTGAAGATTAAAATAGCTCAGACTCACCACATGTCAGTGTGTTTTAGAATGGGAAAAGTAGCTGTGAGAAAAACCCAGCGTTTCCCTAAGGAACAATGGTCTGTAAGAGTGAAAATACCGTTAAATAATGGCTCACTTTCCACCGAAGTTCATGCATTTTGAAACTTTGTAATAGCATGTAATGATAATAACAATGACTTAAATAAATAAAAAAACACACATTAAGGAACTATTTTAAGAAAACTGACCGGTTCTCATTGAGCTTGAACTCTGTTTGTCAGAGCATTTATTCCCTTGATATTGCACATATCCGTCAGGCTAACCATTACATAATCACACATGTCACATTACCAGCCTCCCTAAACCAACATTATTTCTCACTGTCATGACTGCAGAACGTTGAGGCTCAAATTAGACCGTCTTATGCTCCTGCAATGGCGACTTCTCTATTTCAGATGCAGTCTCTCTCACACACTGGAGAGAGAGAGCGATCATTTTTTTTTCACATTCATATCCAGTAATGGAGTTTTGATTTGATTTATACAGTAACTGAATGATAAGCGGCCTCTGCTCTTGTGCTGCAGCTATTTCACACTTCGGTGAGTCAAGGAAGCGGCCATTAATTACATACGCTTGGTGAAAGACAGGAATGATAATGTGAGCGGCTCAGTGAACTGTTCATTCAAGCAGCGGAGGTTATATAGGCATAGCCAGGCATACATGATGGATGGGAAGCAGAACAGATGTCACATGAGTGTGTTTGACATGTTTGAGAGTGCTTTGACAACAAGTCAAATATGCCAATATTTACATTGTAAGTGCGTCACCATGCAATGATTAATGGAGGTTTAACTCTGCAATGGCAGCGATGACGTGCAGCACCCATACACTGTATTGTTTTACACACAGAGACCCACGCCGCTGCCCGCTAGAATGCATATCATGCTCCTCCGCACCTCCAGCAAGGCTTATGGAAAGGAGGCTGGGTCACGGGCGGACATGGGTCTTGGGGTATAGGGTATAACACATGCGCAGTGTAACTGAAGCTGCGGTCGTGCGTTGCGATTTGCTCAATTTCGGCGAGTGCAGGCCAGATTTCACTGTGCATGTGTTATACCCTCAAAGACATGACGCGTTGATGACGCGTGACCCAGCCTCCTTTCCATAGGCCCTGACCTCCAGTGCTTGCACCTCCAACAACAATGGCGCCCGACCCCAAATGCCCGTATGTGTGATAGCATAAAATATGGACGGAATCTCTGTGATGTCACCCATAGGTTTCTGAAGCGCGGTTGTGAAGCTCAAAGTGGCTCCATCCGTCGCCATCTTGGCAGTGACGAAATCCCGGCTAAACCAAAAATGGGCAAAGAGGTGGATCGTCGGTGGAGCTGAGGCGGGCCCGGGTGACGCATCAGGGCAGACAGCTAGCAGCTAGCGACCTGGTACGGCACCCACATGTCACTCAAAGCTGCCACGGCCTCAATTATGACACATTTTAAACCTTAATATGATTTAAACGGGTGAGTTATATAAAAAATCCCATTAGCTATAGAGACCAAAAACTGTTTTTTGGAAACGTGTTTATTTCTGGCATAAAGTTGGGGGTCTATGGGGATTGACTCACTTGTAGCCAGCCTCAAGTGGCCATTCAAAGAACTGCGGTTTGGTTTAATTTTTAATTTGGTTTAAG